>NC_024320.1:24370912-24376743 GCF_000523025.1 Cynoglossus semilaevis | reverse complement strand
GGGTTGGTCCGGGGTGTGATCCGCATGTGGGAGCGCAGGTTGCTGCGGGAGTTGAACCCGCGGTGGCAGATGACGCAGCGCATGCGGCCAGCAGTGGTGACCGGGGCGACGGAGGAGGAAGAGGAGGAGGACGGAGAGCAGGAGGAAGAGCTTTCACACGAGTGGGAGTCTTCTGTGGGGGGAGACGAGGAAGAAGAGGAGTTAAAGAAACATGAAATAAAATTAAAAATAACCTTCATCAAATCAATAAATCTTCCTTTTTTTACTGATTATGAAGATTCTGGTTAATATATGCACCTGTCACATGGTCAACTGGTTCCCAAAGTGAGGGGCGCACCCCTTAGAGGGGCAGCGGACAAATATATGGATATTATTATTCATTTCTCTTTAATCTAACCTATTATTATTATTACTGTATTTAATTAGTATTTAAAAAATAGTATATTCTGTGCACTGCCTTAGATTAAAGATTATTCTTATTCTGGAAAAGCCTGACTTGAAGCTGTTTTGGTTCAACTTTATCTCATATATGTGTTTGTGTTTTTTACAGCAACATAAATGTTTCAGATTATTATTAATTGATTAAAAAAAACCTCATTAACAGAGTACATGTTAACAACAACTCACCATTTCTGTTTTTCTTCTGAAGCTCTTCATCTGCTCCAGGAACTCCAGGAATTCCCAGGAACGTGTTGTGAGTGTTTCCATACCAGACGAGAAGCTCCTGGTCCGGTGGGATTGTCTGAAGAATGAAAGGGAACGGGATTTAAAACTTCAGACTTCACGCCCCTCAATGGCTCTGTCTGCTTTCTCGCCGCCAGGTGGCGCATGCATGCATACATCATCTCATCTCGACCTGTCCTCACCTCCACTGCCTTGTAGAAGATGCTGCTGCCGATCTGCACCACCTCCAGATTCTGCTCCTGCTCGTTCCTGGCGCACTTGATGTAAGTCATCCAGCTGCGCTGGTCCTCCTGACTGGCGTCGATAAAATACCGAACCGTACCGTCTTCGTTGAACACCTGAGGGCGCACAGAAAATATTTTATTAAATATACATTTATACAGTATCAAACACTTTGTTCTAATGTTGTGGATCTGCTACAAACAGATCTTAATTTGATGAACTTTTTATGTTTTTAATTTGCTCTAAAATAAATATCTCCGATATTTTCAGGACCGTAAACGTCAGACCTGACACTGACACTGATATGGATATAACCGTCCATCATCACAGAAACTCACCTCCCACATGAGGTTGTTATTCTTGAACAGGTCCACGTGCTCAGGAGACAGGACCCTCCCGGTGAAGGGGCCCATCTCGGTCCCGGCCTTGATCCAGGTCTTGGAGAAGATGCCCAGACCTTCTCCAGGGATGGAGCTCTGGGCGATGATGACCTCACTGGGCAGCACCAGGCTGGAGAGCTTCTGCACCTCTGCGAAGAAAAGGACAAAAACAAATATATGAATAAAAAGAAAATAAAATTTCAAAAAGAAAATTCAAATTAATCAACGTCAAAAGGGAAGCGGTGGCGGAGACAAAATGCTGCGGTCAAAAGTTTTGAGTCGGTGCCAAAACCTGTGGTGAAATTGGATTTGCTCGAATAGGTTTGAAAAGCAGCAAATGGACTGGATCTTATTTTAGTCACGAAATATTAGGCTACACCTGATCCTCCGTTTAATTCGATTATCTGGATGAATTGAATGTTTTTGTGGCGCGGAGAAAGCATTTTGAAGAGTATTTTATCCGCATCAGAAAGAGAGAAAAGGGAGGGGAGGGAAAAAAAGAAAGAAGAAGAAATGCTTCGATTCTTTAATGTGAAAATCAAAGATTTTTTTTAATGTGAGGCTGAGAAGAAGAAGAAGAAGAAGAAAAAAGCCTGTCTGAATGGAGGGTTAAATGGTCCTCAGTTGCCCAGGGTCCGGCAATTTGTCATGCTTCAGATGTGATATTCATTAAAGTTTACTGGAAAAGAAACGGCTAATTCCAAATTCATTATCCTTTTAAGAACTTTGTAGCAATAAATTTGCGCTGAATGAAACCAGGACTTGTTTAAAAGACGAAGGAATTTCTGCGACAAAAAAATGGAAAGGCGATTAAATGGTTGACATGCAATGAATAGCATTAGATTTAGCCTTCACGGCGCATTATGCGAGGAACAGCAAATCTTTTTAAGGGGAGAGAAAGAGAAAAGCTGCGGAGCCCCATAGCTGCCAAGAGAGGAAAAGAGACTGTCCGGAGATTGATGAATGCGGGATAAAAACCCGGGACATCTCAAAGAAAGGGGAACGTTTCTCAACGAGAGGTTTAAGTGGAAACTTTCCCAGGTCAAGCACAAAGTTAACCAAATGAATTTAATGCCCCGCGTCTTTCAATCAGCGGCAGTTACACGCCTAACAAGGCGCTAAACGCCAGGTCCCGGAGCCCGGAGAGGGTCAGCGCGTTAAAGAGCTCCACGTAAAACGTGCAAAGTGGGAGAAAAATGTAGGGAGGCAAAGTAGGGGAGGGAGAAGAAACAAGTGAGGAGAGGAATTTAGTAGAAAAAACAACAACAAAAACAAACAAACAAACAACTATCCGAGTTCATGAAAAATACAGGATGATGTTAAGAAAAATATATAAACACAGATACATATAGTATATATATTTACAGTGCAAATATATATATATATATACATATATATTTAGAGGGCAAATATATATACATATATATTTACAGTGTAAATATATATTTATAAATATATATATATATATTTACATTGCAAAAAATATATTTTAAAAAATCGTCTTGGATTTACACAGGAAAGGATCATAAATTAACGATTGTGAGTCGATTATTCGTAATGTTGTTATACTGCATATTAAATAAATATATTTCTGTTTATCCAAATTTTATAAACTATTTCAAGTTTCGTGCACAGGGTACTAAACAAAATCAAAAAGTATTTAACACACACCCGAGTGTAACCTGTACTACACCGACAGTAGAATTAAGTAATACATTAGTGTATACTTCAGTCATTTTAGGATTAGAAAATACTTAAAGGTGTTCCATAATATTCCATATTTTGACCACGTGATCTTTTTCCAACATATATTTAACCAAAATCTGACCCGCACTTCCCAACTCACCCCCTCCCCCTCTGTCCCCCCCGCACCAACGCCCCCCCCCCCCCCCCCAAAAAAAACAGTATTCCAAGTAAAAGCTTCAACTCCGCCTGTACCTCCAACGAAGGACTGCGCCAGCACCTCCGCAGTGAAGGCGGTTTTGGGGCTGCTGCCACTGTGCCGCTCCTCCGCCAGGTGTTCGCCCAACACGTTCCTCCACCTGCCGTACAGGAAGCTGTGCAGGATGTCCGAGGTGATCACGTCCGACAGCGTCCGGCCCGGACACTTAAATCCAGGCTTGAGGGCCAAGGCGTCTGCGGGCAGCACGGAGCCCATGGTGCAGGCAGTGAAGAGAAGATTTGGAACTTTGTGTGGAAAAAGAATCGGAGTAGCAGAGAAAGAGAGTCGAACTACGACTGTGGAGCGAAGGAGGAGAAAAAGGAGGATGGAAGGAATCAGGGGAAGAGCCGCGGAGCTGATCTGAGATCCGTCCTTCAGCTGGTGCGTTTGTGCGCAACAGTGGAGTCTGCGGCTGTGAGGGGCCGCCTATATAGGTGGCTGAGTGACCCCCTGTCTAATTACTTATTAATGACACACCCCTCACGGTGTGTGTAAGAGGGAGAGAGAGAGAGAGAGAGAGAGAGAAGGGGGGGCCACAGGGAGAGGGAGGTAACGTTACGCGCAAAGCTGCATCTGATACAACGTGTTTAGAAGTTGAACATTCTGCTGTGTTGTCATTTATACGGTGTTTTATGAATAAAATACATTAATATATATGTGTGTATATATTACAGAAGACCACCCAACCCCGCCCCCCACCCCCCCGTGAAGATACTGTAGCTCCAGCTTCAAACGAACACTGATGAAAAACACTCCATTTATGTAATTGACCGGCGGTTCGTCCACTTCAGAGCGAATTCAGATGTTAATGATATTAATTATCACAGCAGTTTTAATATGTTCAATATATGTTTGAATCATGTTAAATATATCTCTCATACAGTTTTTTAGCGCAAGAATGGAACGAAACATCACGTAAATTCAACAATAAATGGTAAATAATAATATAACGGTTGCGCCACTAGTAAAATAATTAATAAAAATAATATATATAGATGTGTTGCAGGTACAGAGATAAAAAGCATTCGATATCAAATGTTTTGGATATGGTGTTTTTTTAATTGTGGATGTTAAATCATAATAATTATGACAATAATAATAATTAGCATATTAGCATTAGCATCCTCGGGAATCTGTTTTAATGCGCTGTCAAAGTTGATTTCTGAGTGTGTGCGTGTTGAGCGCGGGAATAACAATAATAAAAAACAACTCGGTGTGTTTTTGAACAGCATTGTTCTGCTGTTAAATAAAAGAACAAAAAAACACAAAGCAGCTTTTGACGAGCTTCACTTTTTATTTCCCCCCAAACCCTTGTTCAGGTCTGAGGGGTTTAATATTCATGGATGTTCGGAGCCCCTCGGTGTTGTCACACCATTTAGATGAGTTTATATTCTTTCTTTCTTTCTTTCTTTCTTTCCTTTCTTTCTTTTCTTTCTTTCTTTTTCTTTCTTTCTTTCTTTCGTCCAGTGTTTTTTCCTCTCCGGTCCATTTTGTCCTCGTTGTTTGATGGACTGGGGGTAAATGGGCAGTTTTCCTTCTTTTCCAGCAGAGAGGACATCTTTATTCCATCCCCGGCTCACAGGTTTCCTATTCAGCTCCCCTCCAAGTAATGTCAGGGCCTGAACACTGCTGCAAATCAATCTTTCATGCTGTTTTGAGGTCGATTTGACATCCATGCACTCCTCTTTTCACTGCAGCCACTACGAGGGGATTGTCCGACAAAATGGGAAAGTTGTGCAGCGTTTGTCCGCCCCGTCTCTCTGGACAAACATGGACTGTATGGGAAAGAAGACGTGGGTTTTCTTCTTCTTCTTTTTTTCTTCTTCTTCTTTTTTTTCTATTATCTTCTTCCAGCAGCAGAGATGTTGAACACCGCGGACGTACAAGGCCAGCCCACAGGTGGTGCTCTTGGCACCTGACCCCTCTGGCCAACTCACGTCCTATTATAAAAGAAGAAGAAATCTATATTTAAAATCATATTTTATCTCCAAATGTGAGACATGTGTGTTATTTTTTTTCAACAAAAACAAATAAAAAATAATTAACCCCACGGAGTATTTCACTCACAGCTGCATTTTAACAGTTTTCTGTCCAATACTATCTCAGGTTTATATTACAATTATTTCCTCATAAATCCAAGTATTATGACAATATTTATTATAATATTTAAATTAAATTATATGTTTTCAGTGTTTATTATTTCAACTGTCCCCAATGTGATTTAAATTATCAACTAGTATGAAGAAATATATATATATATATAGAAATATATATATATATATATATATATCAAGCAGCCTGACCAATACACCTATTGAGGTATTTCACATAAAAGAACTAACTTAAGGTTCAGGTGATTTCCTGCGTCAGAATCCTAGGTAATTCCTGAATATGAGCTTCAGATCAGACACTTTATTTTAAATAAGGAATGGAGAAGATTTTGAACCAAAGAACACCATCCTCATACTGATGATAGTTAGCCATAGTTAGCTATCCCTGCCTCGTCCTCTCTTTACCACTCTACTGTCTTGTATTATTATGAGTTATGGTGCAATATAATTCTGCTCATGTGCAACAACAGTCAAACGGTCGTGTACAGTGGA
>NC_024320.1:24368391-24370868 GCF_000523025.1 Cynoglossus semilaevis | reverse complement strand
TACTCTTTTCTGCACTTCATGTCTTGGCTGTAAATTCATTATTGTACAGTTTTTGCCTGAGTCTCCTGTGTTGCTGCAACACAACAGTTTCCACAGTGTAGGATCGATGACATTCGACCCTAAACCTTCAACCCTCATTGTTGTGAGGAGCATCAGAATCTGCCAACTTTTAGAAAGACACTATGACGAAGGATTTAAGATAAAGATGCAGACCCACTGGACAGCTCCTCCTCAAACAACTGATAAACGGATTAATTCATCCAAAATAAATGTAATGTCTCAAGTCCAATCTCCTCTGAACACAGAATCTCTTTAGTAAAACATAAATATTATAAGGAAAAAAATGATAAATAAAAATCAATGTAAAATACCCCAAAAATTTCAACTCTGTTGGTTTTCTTCTTTAACTATAAATTCTAAATAAAATCTTTAAAAACTGTTTAAAAAATGAATAACTCTAGCTGGTAAACAAACATTTAAATCTAAAAGAATGATATTTGAGAGAATTCATTATTCTCCCTGCAGTTCCTTCGTGTACCACTAGGGTTTTATACCTACTGAATGAAAAATATGCAATTTTGTTTTGCATTTTCCAATGCAAAATAACAAATTAGAAAGATTTTTTTAAAAAGTGTTTTCTTATTTGAACTCTTTTATATTAAAGTGTTAATGATGCATAACAAATATAATAAAAGATTAATACGTTTTTCTTTTGTTGTGAAGGCAATGAAACGATGAACATATCACGATACAAAACACGGATCATAAATTAATCGTCATTAACGGTTCTATCAGCGGTGTCTCTTTGCGCCCACTATGGGGCACCTGTTCCCCGTATTGTTTTTTGCACGGCCCTGGTGAAAGAGGCCAAGGTGAGTGACAGGGCAGGAAAAAAGATTAGTGTGAAACAGCTGCTTTTTATGAGCCGGGCTCCTCCCTCGTTTGTGTCGCCTTTTCCCAGTTTAAAAAAAAAAAAATCTGCGCTCTTTCAGACGTGGGACTCTTTCTCATCTAGATTGATTTACATTTATAACATTCATGGCGCACAAATCGGCGCTAAATGGCCGTGCGCGGGCGCAGCGGGGCGGGGTTCCCTCCCTATTAAAGGGGAATTAAAGGCGCTGAATTGGGGGAACGCATGGATTGGATTTGCTGATTTGCGCATTAACCTGGTGTCTTTATGTCGGAGCTGTTAAAAGCCGCGGCCGTGTCAGCGGTGGCACCTCATCCCGCCGAACTGCGCCATTGTAGCCGCATTCACGCCCCTCGTCTGTCCATTTAAAGCCAATCAATTTCGCGAGGATGATTGACAATTATTGCACAAAGAGCGAGCGGAATTGTTGTCATCTGACAGAGCCGCCGACGATGACGTCACGAACGAACGAGAGACTAGACACACAAAAAAAACACTGTCAAAGTCAGCACTGACCGACTTTAGTTCCGTTTGTTAAACATGGACTGTTTTAAAAAAAATAGGACCAGCAACAGATAGTCGTTATTATACATATATATATTAAAATATGTATATATATGAGCAAAAATGTCGTTTATTTCTGGGCGAAACTTTAGAGAAATTTCGTTTCAGCAAAGTAGGAGGGATTTTTTTTTTTTTTACTCATTCTGGTTGTTTACAAAAGCTCAACGGTCTCAACAGAACTGTTTTCTAACTGCTCTTAAAGGAGCTCCAGTCCTAAAAACAGTAAACAGCGCCACCAGGGGTTCTAAACTGATAGTAAAAATAATTAAAAAAACAAACAAATCTGATCCTAATTCTGGTCCTAACTCCAAACGAACCCAAATAATATTTTGGGTATATTATGTAGGAGGGATACCAAGTACACACACACACACACACACAAATGAGCCCCAAAACTTAGAGAACAGTCACAGGTGGTCCAGAATTTGTAAACACATAAACCCACAAACACAGCCAGTCCCAGTGGGGACCTGCTAAAATGTCCCCACGATGTCATCTTTCTAATTATGTCCTCATAAGTATAGTTACCAGGTATACACAAACATAGACACAAATGAACACCAAAACTGTAAAAACAGTGACATCATCATTGGTTGGTCCTGATGTGGTAACAAAATGAAAACACACACAAAGTTGTTGTTTTTTTTTTGGGGGGGGGGGCATTCAACATAAACACAATACACTTACCCTAAATCTAACAGACACAAATAATTACTTAATCCTTAATCTAATCCTAAACTAAATCTAAAACCCAAATGTACCTTACAACTCAGTGGGGACCAACATAATGTCCCCATCAGGAAAAGTGTCCCCACAAAAATAAATTATCCCCTCAAGTATACTTTACCAGGTACATACACACACACACAGAGCCTCAAATCTAAAAAGCAGTGACAATGCCATAGGTGGTCTACATTTGGTTACAAAAATAACACCCCCCCAGACCCCCCCCCCCCACTCTCTCTCTCTCTCTCTCTCTTTGGGGACGCCCCTCAGGATC
>NC_024320.1:24353685-24368339 GCF_000523025.1 Cynoglossus semilaevis | reverse complement strand
ATCTGACCCTGGTGTGCCCGTTTCCTCCTGTCACTCTTCGCCAACCTCCCCCCCCCCCCCCCCACTCCCACCCCCAGACACCTCCTCAGTTCTCTACAGTTTGGACAGGACAGGGCAGGACACCTGCTTGGACCTCTGGGACATGGACAGGTCCAAACATCATAAACCAGTGCTACGACGACAAGCGTCTTCAGAGTGTGGCATTCAAGGACCTTCAGGAACGAAAAAGATCGAAGCCAGTCATGATTGGACGGCCACAGGTCAGTGTGTCCACGGGGACGACGCTGCTTAAAAAAAAAAAGAAAAAAGGAAGAGGATCAAAATCAAGGGCTGTATTTGGAAACAGCTGCTGTGCATCAATGCAGCGAGCTGTAGGTGGCTCCACTGTGGCAGGAGCTCCCTGCTGGGAGCAAAGATGTGCTGCAACAAAAGCAGGAGCCGCACAGGAGGAGGTGATGGACCAGGAGCATTTCGCTGGACAGGAGGCTGAGGGATGAGATTCATTAGAGGGGGAGAGGAGGGAGGAGAGGAGAGGGACATGGATGTGTTGGAAGATGGAGAAAAAAAAATTAATGAAACTGTCTGAAATCCAGCAATATTTCCATGACATGTGTAAGTCAAAAAGTTTCAAGACAGATGTTGATACTTAAAAAAATATCTAATTTTACTACATTTTTTCATGGCACATTTTTCTGACTTTTTTATTTTTGAATCTTTGTCAAGTGTTGAGCTGTAATTTATTATTTTTTTCAATTCCCAAAAAATGAAAAATTTGGAAATCATTACAGACGTCAATATTTCTTTTAACCAAAATTGGATGAAAACCTACTGCAATTACTGAAGCGACAAAGAAGAGATTTCTCTGATGGACTCATCACACACAAGAGTTTGGAGCAGAATGGAGGACATTTAGAAAAATCTTCTTGTTATTTCAATCACCCTCAAACAAACTGATTTAAATAAAAGAAATTTTAAATCAAGGTTTTATATTTACACTTGGCCAACCTTCGACGTTTTTTTTTTTACTTCACTCCAGGCTAACTTTCAGATCTTATTGATTATGCTCCTGGCTAACATTTTAAATAAACGTTGCTCCTGGCCAGGCTTTAGCTATTTTTGCTTTGTTCCTGGCTAACCTTTAGTTTAAAATATATTTGCCTGTGGCTAACCGTTAGCTTTTTTCAAATTTTTGGTACTACTAACCTTAAGTATTTTTCTTTTTACTTTGCTCCTGGCTAACCTTTAACTACTCTTCATCTTTGCCATTAGCGTTTTGTAAAAACTTTGCTCTTGGCTAACCTTTAGCTATTTTTAAACATTACTCCCAGCTAACCTTTAGCTATTTTTCTAATTTGTAAGCTTATTTATAGTAACATAACAATAAACTAACTTGGATGACGAGGTGTTCTTTAGCTGTACTTGACCCAACGTTCTTATTTATTCAAATGTTAAGAAAAAATACAATTGTGTTGATGACAAAAACATGTCATAAATGCTATCGATGCTACGCTGGACAAACACCATGAAGAACGATTAAAAGTAGGGACGTACGATAAGTTTTTTTCTCATATGCGGATATTGTCCAAACACTAAATTTCAGATATCAACTGGTACTGATAGTCAACTGGTACTGATAGTCGTAGTCGTCAAATCACCTACTTTTACTATGATGCTCCACTAGGGGCATTCTACAAATTAACATTGTCTGTACAAAACACATTTTTGAAGCGATTCCAGGACATCTGACAAATCCCAGACATTGCATAATTACCAATATTACATAATTACACTAACATCTGTCGGCCGATATTATTGGACATCGCTAATTAAAAACAACAATCAAATTTTCTGCTGCAGACGATATTTCAATCATTAGAAACGTGTGGTAATAGTATAAAAACCAGAAGAGCAGCTTGCGGACAATTTATTTGAATTTGAGAACTGGCAGTAGACTATAGAAAATATAACTTCTGCTTAGAAAACATAAACACAGTTGGCCTGTATAGAGATCTCGGACGTGTCATCTGTCGGTGTATGTTGATATAAATATACATACATTAACACAAGAGCTGTTTTCAGCTCCAAAGAATGAAGAATATTCAACACTTGATGATCAGACTACAGGACATTCAGAGGTTGGAACAGAAAAGTCAGCTTAACAGTAGACAACAAAGGTAGTCTGATGATGTTTTTTTAATACATGGTTAACTGTACACTTAAGGAAAAAAAACAAAAACACCATAGTTAGACATTTTTTTTCCAAATTATATCCCTTTTCATTAAGAAACAATGTTAATACCAGAATCATTTTTTCCTCCATAAACGATGCATCATTTATATTAGGTTCACACAAACAAATAAAAAAATTAATTAAAACGTTATTAGCATTGGACTGAAGACGACGACCCAGCAGGGGGCGCCGGTGAACTGGGAGGTACCAAATAAGAGTTTTTTTGATCATAATACTTAAAACGTAAAAAAAAAAAAACACGACATGTTAATTATCACACAGGCAGAAGAACGTCGGCTTAGCAGTCTTGAATAGTTTGGTTACAACAAACAGACATGCACGAAAAAAAAGAAGAAGAAATTCTACCACGTCTCATTTGTCTTCATAACAAGATGCAACATCAAATTTCAAGTGACACATTCACAATCTTACTTTTTTTTTTTACTCAACATTTTCAGTATGAAAAACAGAAAAAGGAGGGACAAGTTTCCTGCAACGCTGAAGCACAGGAAAAAAAAAAGTTTTATATATTTATATGTATATATATATATGAAACATATATATATTTAAATTAACAGTCAAATATGAGCATATATATACAGAGTTTTACAAGGTAGTAAAGGCAACAAAGCTATTTGCAACATCCCCCTAAATCTTATGAAATCACTGTAATAAATTATCCATGACATTTTCATTTGAAAAAAAAAATAGAAAGAAAAACATCTTAAAACTACAAGTTAAAAGTCTGTCAAAAATATTAGAGAACCCATCTTTGTTTCAAAAGGGAAATAAGATATTGCACCTTTGTTTTTGTTTTTTTAAACCAGAATACAATAAAAATGACAATGAAAAACAGCTTACAATGCACAACAGGAATTAAGTTAGAACTATTGCCACTGGCTGACATTAATCCTCGTTTATTTTTCTTAAACCATGTAACAAAAATACATCTGCTGTAACAAAACATCACAGTTTCATTTCACTGAATTATGTAAAAAGGAAGGAAAACATCTGAACACGCTCTTTAAACATCTGCTGACATCGGACAATAACGCTATTCAAGACTGCTAAGCACAGAATCACGTTTTCATTTCAACACACACACACAAAAAAAAAATCAAATCAAATAAAAACAGAGAAAAAAAACATTAGATCATATTGCCGTTTTGAAATGTTACAACTCGTGGGTTCATTTTGGCGTTACAATCTCAGAGTCAGAGACAGGAAAAAGTAGACGAAACAAACAAAAAAAATTAAACGCAGTTCGCTCTCAAGTCCAAACAAATAAAACAAAGGGATCCCAGATATATACGGTCTATTCAAAATAACAGTGTATACATAAGCATTTAGTAACAAATAAATGTTCCTGATTTTTTTTTTTAGAAATATTACTTTATCATAGAAGTCATTCTACAGCTAGTGTTTCTCACTAAGAAAATAAGTCTTCAAGGCTTTGCAAATGTTAAAACTCCTTCTCTTACCAAAGGGTTTTTCATCCTTTCAGTGATTCAAGTCTCTGACGGGTCGACGACGATGACGGGGTCTCTAATGATCCTGTGGAACAGAATCACTTTATTGGTCACTTCTTATATTGATCACAGCAATTGATCCCAACCTTTTTTTGAGCAATATATAAATAATTTATATCATATCTTCAGGAAACACCAGGAAACACCCCACAACACACCACCAAACAGAAATCTTACAAAAGTACATCTAATGAAATATAATAATCTTCCAGTTTAAATGACCTGATGATTGACAAAAATCTCAGCCTGTTTAGTTGAAAACAATGCTGATATACTGGCAGGAGTTGAAGAAAGACACTTCTTCAACAGCTCTGATTATCTTTCTTTTTTTTAGTTTTCATAGGATCAACTGTAACAACATTAATTTACTCTTTGTGATTCTGAACAAAGTCTCAACTTTGTTGTGGTGGAATAGTGGGAAACAAAAAAAATATACATATATATACACATATATATACATATATACACACACACACACACACACACGGACACTAGACCCGACCGCCCCCTGGTTAACTCTGGTTAACCCTGGTTAACTCTGGTTAACCCTGGTTAACTCTGGTTAACTCTGGTTAACCCTGGTTAACTCTGGTTACTCTCTACCCTCAGACTCTTCTCACCTGAAGGCCTGGAGCTTGTGTCTGCTGCGCTCCCTGGTTGAAGTAACCCACGGGCAGTCTGTAGAAGTCGAACCAGGCGTTGTAGTCAGGGTTAGAGTTCTGCTGGGACCCAGGACCGGCTGTCTGACCTGAAGGAGAAGAGAACGTTTAAAAAAATAAAAAAAATAAAAAAAAAATAAAAAAAAAGGGAAAACCTGTGAAAAAAAAAAAAAAAAAAAAGGGGAAAACCTGTGAATCATTCTGGTGGTAGACGAAAGCAGAAGAAGGACTCACCCCAGGCCTTGTTGTACTCAGGAGTGGTGCTCTGGCCTTGGTTCTGCTGACCTGAAAAAAAAAAAGAATTTGAAGTATTTCAATACATATGAGAAGATTTTGATATTTAAAAACATAAAATAATAATTTCTGACTCCTGTCGTTTGTATTGTGTTCACTCTGTTTCATCTTCCATGAACTCCCTCATCATTTCATCGTTATGTTGTGAGACAAAGTAAAGTAGAAGCTGAACTCTTTAAGGGGGGGGGGGACCCTTTCCACTTTGAGTGACACTTGCCTAGCTTTTTATAATACTGCTCCCAGTCCATCTGGCCCGTCTGGGAACCATTGTGACCTGAAACCAGACACAGACCAGAGTTACTGACAGCCCGACTTACAGTTTTTCCTTCCTTTTTCACTTTCCTTCCCACTTATTTAATGATTTCCATCGACAGCACATTTTCAAAAATCGGTGCCTACAGGAAGGAGGAGGTTAGCCGCAGGAAATGAGATAAGCCTCATCACGGTATGGGCTCCAGACTTTAGATCGGTTTCTCTGAGCATACGGATGATTGAAGCGACAAATATATAAAAAAAGAAAAAAAAGAAAATCTGAAGCGTTTCATCTGCGATCGTAACTAAAACCTCCAACAATGAAGAACGGGCGTTGAGTTTATGGAGTTTTTCAAGTTCCTGCTCTGACTTACTGTGGTCCTGTTGGCCTTGAGGTTGCCAGATCTGAAAGGTTGTTCCCCACCCTCCTCCTCCTCCACCTCCACCTCCTCCTCCTGCTGCTGCTCCTCCTGTCATGAACGTCTGTGGCCCACTGATTAAACAGAAAAATCAGGAAATGACATGAACAGTGAGAGACGGAGGGAAATGTCAGAGAATTTGAGAGGGAGGGAGGGGAGAGAGGGAGGGAGATAGAGAGACTCTGGTCTTACTGTTGAGGTGGAGTGGCTGCTCCGTGGTTGTAGGGACTCATCCCGAAGCTGCTGCTGTTGCTCATTCCTGGGCCCTGGAAGCAAAGAAAAGGGGAAGAGGAGGAGGCGATGAGAGAAAGAGAGAGACTCCACTTGTGTTTGAAGGGAGCCAACAGGCAAGGTCAGAGGGCAGGGCTGGCTGCTGATGCACTCCATTAAGTCCATTTGATGGATTCTTTATGTTTAACCTCTGCTGACATCCTGCTGGCCACCAGGAGCACAGCCGACCGGGCTCCTCGCATTGACATGTGCGCTCATGAATATCAGGCCAGACAAAAGCGGGCTGGAAGAGGGGGGTAAGGGTGGGGGTGGAGGGGGAGAAGTTACAGACGGGAACAGGGTCGGACCACCTACCCCAATTCTCTCATCGATCAGCTGTCTGGCCTTCTCCAGCTGCTGAGGGGTACCGCGGATGGAGAAGATGCGCACGTTGGGGTCGGTGTTGGGCGGCGGGTTTCTCTGCAGCTCCACGTGGGCACGAGACTGCTCTTTGATGTTCTTGATGGTTTCTCCGCCTGCAGAAGAACCAGGAAGACCAAGGGTTTAATACACCAACACACAGACGACAGGAAACTGACACAGAGAAAACGTTCGACCGCTACAGCAGACGCTCGGTTGGTGTTTCTAAACCGATGGTCAGTGACCAGGATTAACCCTGGAGACTGGGTTGCTGCAGGTCTTGAGTGATCTGTTTTAGACTGTTTTAATCACATCTTAGTGTCGACCAACCAACAGGGATCCTGTAATACAGGAAAGTGAAGAAAAAAAAAAATCACTAAAGACAGCCCGATACATCTGGGGGAAAAAATAAATAAATTAAAATTCCATTTTTGCTTTGTTACCATCCCCTTTAAAACATTGGTCAGTTAAAACAAAACATGATTTTATGAAGTGAGACTTCTGGTCCATAGATGGCACCACATATGTAGGTGGGACAAGTACAGTATTTTCTGGACTATAAGTCGCACTTTTATTTATTTTTTTCTCATCCTATGGCTGGGTTTGTGACTTATACTCAGGTGTGACTTATGTAGCAAAATATATAATTTCATGTTTGTATTTTTTAGCTGGTGTGACACATAGTCCAGAAAATATGCTAACTGAAATGCTTTTAAAGACATTCCAAGAGAGTAGACTTCACACCTTTGACTTGGACTGGGACTGAAGTTTCAACTGTGATGTCGCCTTCACAACTGCCCTCAGATCTGATCTCAGATGAACTTTAAGATTAAAGTTCATCTGCGATCTTCTAAAAATTTTGTTATAAATCAAGGAAAAAAGGAAAGAAACAATGGCTTCAACAGTGACAATAGGTAATGTTAGCTTCTGTACCTGTCGTCAGTGTTAGGTTTAATTATGATACTTCATAAAAAAAAGCTTTTACCAAACAAAAAGAAACTTGTTTTTTTTACTTAAGGTAATCAACGCCTGTATCCACCAATCATGTTCACACTATGACCCCGAACCACTGCTTTATCACCGATGTCCCCGACAAGGATTCAACATGCCGTCTACATCACTGAAGTTAGACACAAATACCAAAACACAAAACTAAACCTGTTTCAAACACTTTTCTTCTTCTGACCTGGAACAGATCAGTTCTAGATTTTGTACCCGAGTCCAGGTGTGGACCACACATATCTCCAGCACCAGGTCGAGCCGCTGAGCTACAGTGATGTGACGTAGTAGTGGTACCTTAGAGGACTCTGGCATGTGTCCCACCACTTATCTACCATTCTGTAGTAACATCCATGCAAATCGGTAAACAAAAGGAGACATCCCCGGCACATCGCCACCCCCCACCTCTCTGCGTCAGATGCCAGCTCCACGACGTGTGGGGAGAGCAATTACACCAGCAGGGAGAAGTGAAACGGAGCCGGAGAGAGAGAAAAGAGCCCAAAAT
Source organism: Cynoglossus semilaevis (assembly GCF_000523025.1). Classification (NCBI taxonomy): domain Eukaryota; kingdom Metazoa; phylum Chordata; class Actinopteri; order Pleuronectiformes; family Cynoglossidae; genus Cynoglossus; species Cynoglossus semilaevis. The sequence goes on along the minus strand of NC_024320.1, from coordinate 24,360,822 downwards.
TGAAGCGTATCCTCCTCCTGGGATCACATTTGTCTTTTTTTTTTTTTTTTAGTCTTTCCATTCTTGACTCTGTGTCGTCCTCTGTGATGAGGAGAGGGAGTGTACGGGGCCATGCCACAAAAAAAAAAAAAAAAAAAAAATTAAATAAAAAAGGCTGAGAGGGTGCTTCCCGTGGGGGACACCGGGGCTGTCCCAACATCAATTACACATTTGTTCACTTGTGGCTGACACTCGGACGACCCCGGCTGACCTTCCAATGAAAACGCTCATCAAAAACCTCTCCTCCTCCCGCGGTCTATTCCTTGCTGCCAACAGACTGCACATGGGCCATTAAGCCATTGTCAACCAAATGAAACTTCTGCCTTAATGAAGCCATTATGAGCTCTTCCAGTCAGACGGCAGAGAGCAATGAAGACCCCGACTATTCACTTCATGGACTGAGCTGTAGTCAGGACAGATAATACAGGCCTTATTAATGAGACTGGTTTACTGAGCCTGTGGAAGAGGGGAGGTGAAGGCGGGTCGGGGGGGTAAAGGAGGAGATACAAAAGTGCAACTGGTGCAACTGGCCACGGAGCTGGTTAGCTGGTGGTGAGGAGGAGAAGAGTCACTCCCAAAGGGGGAAAAGGAACCAGAGGTTGATATTAAATCAAAGAGTTAAAGACGCAGACGAAATGTGGAGTATAAAAGATCAAGAATGAAGGAAATAAAAAGGGAAATTAACCAGTGGACGTTCAAGGATTTCATTCCCTCCAACTTTAGGTTCAGTTAGTTCTCAAATTAGTATCTAATTATTAGCTAATTTATCAATTCATCTTAAAAAAAGTACGCCTGGCTCATGTTTTTGTCAACTCAGGATTGGGAAATAATTACTTTCACTTTTCTACAGTGTTTGATTTAGCAGAAAATTGTTATTTTTAATAGTTTTTCTCCATCACTTGGTGCATTAAGAACACATTCTGTCTCCAGCTTTTATAATGATGACAGTAGTTAATTATATTGTGTACACATGCAAAAGACTAAATGATTACTTTTGAGACTTTTTTTTTCCTGACATAAAAAAAAACTCAGAAAATCATATTCATCCACACATGCAAAAGACTAAATGATTACTTTTGAGACTTTTTTTTTCCTGACATAAAAAAAAACTCAGAAAATCATATTCATCCACTAAAATAAATTCCCACAGAAAACTGACCAATATTGTACCATCTCTGATCTACTTAAAAAAAAACACAAATTTGAAGAAACATTTAAAAAAAGCATGTGTGAAGTCACAGAGCGCTTGTTAAAGCAGGTCGGTGGGTGGCTTGACTGGTGGCCGAGTGTGCGCTGGGGGTCAAAAACGGCGGGGCAATGGGCTACATATGGCATCGTAAAGATATTAATCACTGCATCCTTTAAGGGGCGGCTGACAGGCCCCAGACCCACCGCCATCTCCACCATATTGGCCTGCTTCATATGCTAATGCGCAGAGAGGGGGACGCAACGCCCAGGTTTATTTGTTTCCCTCGGCCCACTACATGCACAAAAGCCCCTTGACATTTCTATTGCCATGTTTTTATCTTAGGTAAAGAGGCCCCCCCCCCCCGACCCCCCCCCCCCCCACCGACACACACATAGGAAAAAAAAAAAAAAAATGCATGCATGCACACATACTCCACACCCACACACACACACACTCACACTCTCGCACCTCTTTCCATTGCAATGGTCAATGACTTTTAAATAGCTGGCAATAGAGTGGGCATGAATAGCCAATAAGCTAATTCCTCCTATTCATTCCCGTGCTGCACTCTATTGGGCTGAAAGGCCCTCATTAGATGCTAGGCAGCCTTCCACATGATTGAGGGCTGTTATTATGCACCTTTAACAATTAATGTCACATTACACGCATTATCCCCATCATTAAGCCCTTAGTGAAGCCAATGAATGCCACTTGTGCTGTATACATGAGCCCCGAAGGGAGCCTAGGAGGGTGGTCACACACACACACACCCCCTCCTTTTCCTCCCCCTTCTCCTCATCAGTTTCACGTAGTGGCAGAAGACCAAACGGCCGGCGTCGGGGTTATAAAAGGAGAGAAGAAAAAAAAAAAAAGGACAATCTGGCGATGTTGGATAAACGGTTATTAAGAGCGTTTGTATCAATAGACGAGGATTCAAACTACAGACCACATGAGAGAGAAAGTTTAAATCAATAATAAAGTATATTAAAAAAAAGGATTTCTTAGAATATTCACATAAAGCCAAACTACTTCCTGTAAAGCAAACAGAGTCATTCCGTACCTTTGCCGATCACCAGGCCACACTTGTCAGCAGGTACGGCGTAGGTCACCTCCTGCAGCCCTCCCATGCCTCCCATGTTACTGTCGCCTCGCCCTCGACGTCCCACCACTCCCCCAAATCCATCACGCTCCTGCAGGGGAGGGAATCAGAAGGAAATGACAATGTTTGACATGTCTCTTTGTTATAAACAAACTTAAATACTTAATATTTTCATATGAATCTTAGCAACAAAATACCTTGGTTTTTATCCTAATATAATGATAATAATAATAAACTAAAAAGCATAACGATGAGGAGTACTGCATGAAGTAATGCTCCAGCAGTTCATCTTTTATTACAGGGTCGTGCCATTGTTTTAATGTTGGATTATATTTTAATTATCAAACAACTGTCAGGTTATTAAAACGACTAAAGTTTTACTGTAGTTCAATCAGTGGATTTATTTTCATCCTGGCCCTGAGCACATTTTTGTGAAGTATACTTGACAGTATAAGTGTTCCAGTTTTTTTGTGGTAAACCTGTTGTGTGTGATTAGGTAGTCAGTGATTTGTTAAGGCAGATTTTTTTTTAAATCCACCGATGGGTTATTCACTGACATTTTATCAATTAATTTTAGAGAATTATTTAAAAAAAAAAAAAAAAAATTTTTTTAGCTTTGTGCCCCTGAAGCTTTCAGTGGTGCGACTGCCTCCCTGTGGCCAGGAAACGAGCCCTCTGACCTGGCTGAACCCCACTGATCCACAGAGCCCCTGAAGTTTTCTTTTTTTTTTTTTTTAATCTTTCTGAGCTTAATGAGCTTTTGGTTCTCTTGAACTTCAGGTAAAGGAGCTCAGATGTTCGCTTATTCTCACCTAATCTAATCTAATTTCTTTAACTGACAACTAAAGATCAACAGTCTAAATCACCGCAGCATTGTTGACGGATCATCAAATTTTCCAAATCAAACCTCTTTTAGACTTTCTTCTATTAGTATCACAGTCTGAATGACCTTTGACCTGTTGTTTTAAAATGTAGTCCGATTTTTTATAGTAAAGGGATATGATTGAATTATTTTTGGAATGAAGAAAATTAGTAAATCTGAAGTACATTTTTTTCCACTGTGTCCCGGTACCAAATGACCTAAGGACCGGCATTGGTCCCTGAACCAGAGATTGGGGGTCCCTAATCTAAACACTCCAGAAGCAACAGCAAACAAATCCAAGGCAGCAGCAACGACAGGTACTTTCCAAATGAGAGCATTTGTTGCCAACCTTTCATTAGGGTTAATGACACACTGCAAGTGTCTTTGAATAAATAAAATCTGCGATGATACAGATTTTTTCCTGATATATTGACATTAGATACACAGACAAAGATTCAGACACTAATCCTGTGTGAAACACGACTGTATCAAATATGGCAACACTACATACTTAAGACCAGGAAACTGAAGAAATTGAAAAATATATATATAATTTTTTTGACTACATACCTGAGCGGTTTGGACCAGTTCGTTGATGAGGTGAATGGCGTGGTGGCAGTTATCAGCCTGGCCCATCACCTGAGCAACACGGTCAGGACTGACGCCATCATCTGGTCAAACACAAAAGCACAGTCTTTATGGTATGTAATGAAAGTTAACTTCTGTTGAAGTTGGTTTTGGAACAGTTACATGAACCATCCGTGTCTTTAGAAAACAGTGATTTTTATTTTGTTTGCCACAGTAAATGTAACTGCTTGAGTTCGCTGACGGCTCTATTACAAAAGTTTTTTAAAAAACCCGAGATTTTCTCCAGACCTTGTTTGAACTGGATCCTGACCCCGGCGTCATTCTGGATCTTCTTGATCATTTCTCCATTTCTGCCAATGATGATGCCGACAGCAAACCTGGGCACAACCACCTGAAAACAAAGACCAAAACATAAAACAAAATTAAATTATAAATCCTATAAGTGGACAAAGTTTGGGAAAAAAAAGAAGAAAAAAGCAGAGATTTCAGGTCTTACATCCAGACTGCTTCCCCCCATCTTGGGTCCAAAGTCTGCTCTGCCGGATCTGAAGTCACCCTGGTCCTTCTCCCGGATGAGCTTCACCACCAGTTCACGAGCTTGCTACAAAAAAATAAAACAAAATAAAAAAATTAAATTCTATATTATCATGAGATGCAAATTTGAAACAATAATAAAAAAAATTTTTTTGGAGGTGTAAAAGTGAGTGAAAGTGCAGCAGCATCAGACCATGTTTGGGTTTCTAATGGACGGACCTGTACTTTGTGTGGATCCCCGGTGATTCTGAGAGGTTTGTCTGCCCCGGTGGGCATGGGGTCATCCTGAATCATAATCATCTGGACTCCTGTTCTCTCCTGTGGGGGAACGATCACAGGCAGAAACAAGAATGAACTCCAGCTCAACAACAACGTTCACTGAGAACGGAGCAGATTAAGTCTCATCGCAACAGGTATCATTTTTTTTTTTTTTTTTAAATCACTGAAGGACCATGACCCTTTAAATTATTATTATTAATTAATTAATTATATTATTATTATTATTATTATATTATTATATAATTAATTATTTATAATTCATTGCCGTCTTTATACAAAACTGAGAAGGATAAGCAGCATGTGGGTATTTTCACACTCAAAAGTTGTTATTATAGAACTACTGTATATACACAACTGTAGAAGAATGAAGGCAGTACACAGAGACACACAGCTGAGCTGCCTGCTTTAATCATTAACGTTGTTCAGCCTCAACTTCTACCAGACCTGCAGCTGTTTGATGGTCTCTCCTCCTTTGCCGATGACCAGGCCGACTTTGTTGGCGGGGATGAGGATCTGCTGGATGGAGCTGTTACCGTCCATGTCACTGTGGAAGCCCGGACCGTAGCGACACTGCTCCACTATCTCGTTCAGCAGCCTCTTAGCCTGACTGTGTGGGTGGAGCAGACACAGCAACGAACAACGTTTATCACAGCGGCCGCAGATTGAAAAACTCCAAACTGCCCTGGGTCACGTTTGTCTTTGTCAGTCGCTGATAGGTGTTCAGGTGATTAAAGAGCAAAAGTGAAAAGGAGAGTTTTGGGTTCGTGCCCTCATCGTCTCAACAATGGCACACACTTTCTTCACGCGGCGTGCCGTTCCAGTAAATCAGTTACAATGGAGAGATTGTTAGTCAGCAGCGGTTAATGATAACGGCAGACGTTACATCTGTCTCATCAGGCACACAAAGACTGACGGGATCCTGGAGAATCAGCCGCGCTTGTTCTCCTGACTCTGAGCTGCCGTCAGTAAATACATAGTTTCTATTCATATGCCGTGACATATGCGACTTGTGTTGTACACACTTGAAATACACACTAAATCTCCCTTTCATCTTTGAATATGTATCATCACTGTTTAAATCAAGGGTGTCAAACATACAGCATGTGGGCCAAAACTTGCCCGCTAGGGGGGTTCAATCGGGCCAGATAGATGAATTTTGAAAAGTGAAAAAATCTTGTCACATTATATTTCCTTTAAATACGATTATTTTTCTAATATACTTGTAATTAAGTGCAGGAGAACAAGAGGGGAATAAACATGTACTTGTTGTTATTTAAGGTAAATATGTTAGGAATGTACTGGTCCGGCCCACACAGATAATTAGACCGTAAACCAGAGTCAGTTTGATCAAATTATTAAAGCTGAGACTTACTCGATGTTCTCCGGGCTGCCAGTCAGTGTGCAGGGTCTGTCCAACATACCTCCACTGTCTGAGGCCATGGGGAAAGAAGACAAAGTGTTATTTTATTTTAGACTATATGGATATATATTTTTATGTGACTTGAGCATTGATTGATGTTAGTGATATATTTACATTGTCAGCAAATGCAGGAAAATGATATATATATATATATATATATATATATATAAAAAACATTATTTTTTACTTTATAAACTCCTTACATCTGGCTTAGGTTAAGAAAATATTCAAAAGTTGTTGTGTTATGATGATTTGAGTCACAGTCAGCAGTAGATTCTTATCATCCTACCTGAAGCGATTTGGATCTTACAGCCCGACTCCAACTGAATTCTTGAAATCTGCTCTCCACCTTTTCCTATGACTTTAAGAAGAAAAAACAAGTTTCACAAAAAAAAAAAAAAAAAAAAAAAAGACCAGGTCAACAGAGACTGACATCAGAGCTGATGATCACAGCTCAACATGGCAGCAGACTATGATGAACTCAGTCGTTACTTACTGAAGCCCACCATCTTATCAGGCACTTTGAAATCTTCTGTGGTAAAAGCCCTGGGAGGTGAAAAAAAGAATTAATATCTGATTGTCAAGAAAAACAGAAACTCTAAAAATTATAAGTTTAAATATTTTTCATTTACACATCATAGATAATTACACTTATTGAAAAAATAAAGTTTAGCCTTGTTTTGTTTTTACAGAATTTTTTGGAAAGTTTTTGGAATTGCATATTTTAAAATAAACGTTTTTCCCCCACATGATTACATGATTCTCTGTAGGTCTATTTTAAACATTGCTATCATGATATAATTAAGATAGTAATTATATTTATTTAATCCATGTTATTTATAATCTTCAATATGAATATAAATAACAAATGAATTAAATACCAGTACATGTAGCAGCACCGCTCACCTTTGATGTACCATTGCTCCGAGGTGGTTTCCCACTGAGGGAAAAGAATAAAACAAACCAATTAGCAACGATCAAAATATGATGTTTTAAACACGTGTTAAAACGACAGTTAATGACGCGGCAAAATGAGAGCAAATCAGTCGCCACTGGAGGTGACGGAGGCAGATGGACGTGGTCAGGCCAATCCTCTGTGTTCATCTCTGACCCACAGCAGGGTGGGC
>NC_024320.1:24340942-24351853 GCF_000523025.1 Cynoglossus semilaevis | reverse complement strand
GGGAGGGGGCGAGGTGCACCCCACTCCCTTGTGTCCCCCCGGCCCCCCCAGCGGGGGGGGGGGGGGGGGCGGGGGTGTAGGAGTGAGTGTATCAATCAAAGCCGCTCAAAGAGAAAGAACCAGCTGCTGGTGTTGGAATTGAATCTCTTGACAGGTAGCGCCAACCAGAGGTCCTTCCGGGTCAACGCTGCCACGGCGGAACAACAACACCTGAGTTGATATCCAGACGGATTGATCAATTTTACAGCCACTGCACCGATTTCCCTTCTTCTGGGAAGACGGTTAACGCCGGACAAAGGAGCAGCTTAGCCATGAATATAAAGAAGGAGGTGAAGAGAATTCATATGGAGGACAAGATTGAAGGAAAATAATTATATATATATATAGGTGCACAGCAGCTCCGCAAAAGATAACAGACAAGACGTTCTGTCTGTACTGTGGAACAACCTTGGCTGAGAGGAAAAAACCCCAAAAACAAACAAAAACAAAAACTCAAGACAAATTGTTACAAACACCACGGCTGTTGAACTGTTCTCTGTTTATCCATCCAAGCATTTAGGGCTCAAATTTCATACAAACAACAATGACAGGATGAGGACAGAGTAAATGACTAGTTTTACCACTGGTGGATCAAATCTCTGTTGTGTGAGCAAAACACGATAAGTCCAAGTGATATTTTCACACCACACTGCAGTATCAGATACCGACCTACTGCACACAAGGATGGAAATGGAGGGAAAAAAAAAAACAACAAAAAAAAAAACCACAGCTCTCACCTTCTCTGTGGGAATTGCACTGCTTTAAATCGACATTTTTTTTAATTTACTGTATCATTACAATCAACGGACGTGGCTGTGGTTTTGCTACTTGGACGTTTCCGTTTCTATGTTAGTCGATCGTAAGACACATGGTATTTATTCAGCTGGTTAAAGAGATAATCCGTGTTGCTGCACACAGGACAGACGTCACAGTAGTGAACCATGGTTACTTTTTGGTAGGATAAACTCTTATCGTCCTCTACTGTGATCTTCACTCACCACAATACACCCTCGAGAAAAGGTGGGATCATTTGGAACGAAAGGCAACATAAGAGTTTACTTGTGAATAAAAACTGTCAAGGAAGGAAGGAAAGTGAACTACTTGTCATTGTGAACTCCAGGTGCTCAGAGCACCGCAGCGGTAACTTGGCAGCTGGTGGAGTCGAACCTGAAACCTTTCCGGACCCAAGTCGGCTTCCTTAACCCCTAAGCCACCACTGCCCCCAGAGGCAATTAGAAGGCAAGTCAATTAGAAAGATGATCTTTATTTTTCTCTAGATTGAATTGCAATCAATTGGAGTAAAAAAAAAATGAAATAAAAATCATTAAATTACACAGCTCTAACACAGCAGGAAAATGTTTTTGTTTCACTCTTCAAGCTTAAAGTACCATCTCAACCCCCAGCCTGTGGGCAGTGGTGGCTTGGTGGTTACTTTTCCCCCCAAAATTGATAAAATAATTTTACAGTGATCATGGTGTCTGACCAAACCAAGAACAAATCTGAATGAGCAGTAGTAAGGTGTAGAATTGCACCAATAAACACACCATGTTGGAATAAAGCAGCTCTGAATTCTACCTGCCCGTAATGACGGCTTACCTCCATTGTCAAGCGAGCGTTTCTGGCCTCCAAATCCATAGAGGGAGGGATCTATGACTGGAGAGGAATTGTTCATGTTGGGCATCTGGTCTCCACCCATCTTGGCTGCCATCTGGGGGAGAAAAAAAAAAGAATCACCAAAAAGTGTTGCTTAGTTAAAAAAAAAAAAGAATCACCAAAAAGTGTTGTTTAGTTAAAAATGTTTCTTTGTTGTACCAGACAACGTCTAGTCTTTTTGTCGCACGTCAAACAATATCACGGCAGTTGAAGTTAGTTCGTCAGCGTGGATGTGTTGTTGTTCTCAAAAATCACGCTCAGATTTTTCTCAGGATTTGGGTGATAAATGAGATCACAGAGAACATAAAATCAGGTCTGTGAAAAAAAACCCAAAACAAAACCTAAACTCAACCTAAAATCATCTTTTATTTCGAGTCGTCCACTTGCCAACCTAAAGCAGATGCTCGGGGTCTGAAAAGGATGATGGGCATGTAAATGTTCAGCTCACAGCGAGAGAGCACCAACACCATTTTCCACTTCCCGTTAATCTGCCACCTCTCCTTCCGTACAAAAGTATAGCGTTTCAGAAAATTACACTAAATTGACATCTGTGCTGGTGTGTGTTCAAAATATGAAAATACAGAGCAGGCGTTTTTAGAGCCTTCCACCACCTTCAGAGATGACTAGAATGACTACAATACACCAACTCCAAGAAGCTACATTGTTGTGATATAAGATAGCATATTTTTCTCAACATTTTTTCATATTTATAATCCATTATATCAACATTTTTTCATATTTATAATCCATATAATCCAATCCAGTGGATTTATCACATTATTAATCGAGATTGAATCCACTGCTGACCTGTGATTAAAAAACATTTTGACAAAACATTCCTATGTCATTCCAGGTGCATCTTCAACTAAGTTTACTTTACTGGGATGTTATGAGTGTCAGAAAAGCAGAAAAACACAACTATATATATATATATACACACACACACATGTACACATACATATATACACACACATACATATATATACACACACACACCTAAATATATAAATATATACACATATATACATATAAATACATAAATATATATGTATAATGTGTATATATACACACACATATACACATATATACATATAAATACATGTATAATGTGTATATATGTATATACACACACATATACATTATATACATACATATACTGTATACATATCCATACACACATACGTGACAATACAAAAGAAACATGGTAGGGTTTCAAGTTAAGCAGTATTGTGAACTATTATGTGGTTTTTGTGTTTACCTGGGACCAACTAGTCCTCAGGGTCACTGTGCTCCAAAAAGACGCCACACAAATCCACACGACTAATGTGACATTCTTGTTTTACCGGTTTGCAGTGGGTTAGGTCCACCGTGTATATTTAGGACCAAAATGGTTCCACCTAGTGACCTGGACCGTTTTTGCAAACAGAGACGAGCGCGACGAGGCGAAGGAGGAAGTATCCAATAATTAGCTAATGGAACGTCAAATCAGAGGTCGCCGTTCAAGTAATTTAATGAGCAGGTTAATGGAACTCTGCGCACTGCTTTGCTGATGGTTTGCTTTAAAAAAATAAAAATATAAACACGATTTTAAACAACCTAGTAATTTCAACATCTGCAGATTTCGACGTGGTTACAATCTGTGTTCATTGTATTTAAGGTGAGATGAAGTGAAGCTCCACAACAGGAGCAACACCCACAATTATCTACATTAACCTTGTTATCATACCACACTCATAATCAGACGACGACGTGTGAAAGTACACAGTGTACTCACATGTAGGCAACACGTACCACAAGAACACACAATTAAACGTCAACATGTGAACGGAACACATTCCTGTCATTTTACAAATCTCCACAAATTCCTGAAAAAAAGTCCTGAATTATGGGACAGTGTTGTCCAATCACATGTCATGTGTGCTTCAACAGGGACTTGAATTTACCAAGAAAAATTACAGTGAGAGACCATGAAAGGCAGTTCCCCAAGAGTCTTCGTGAAAACTGGCGTAAATTGTTTTGCAATGTCCATGTGCAATGACATTGGTAAACGTGTGCAGAAAAACAGACGCATGTTGACGAGCCAATCACATTGCAGATTAGCAGAGCAACAGATAAAAACAGTCAAGACGAAAACCACCAGAGAGGGCGTCACATCCTGAACCGCAGGTCGAACCCTGCATCAGTGTGTGTTTGTATGACGTAAAATAAAAGGCAGGTGAAATGTGACATTTTTAAAACATTTATATCATAACGCGTGTTGAAACATTTAACATTTGTATTCTTCTTCATCTGCCATTAAACTAGTTCAAAATCGTTATATTTACATTTTTATGGTAAGACAAAGATCTGTAACAACTAAATAGAAAAAACGATGTCCTTTTTGTGTTTCAGCCACGTCTAGCTGTAATATTGTTTTAACTGTTAAGTCTCACTGTGGTCTTTGCTGCCATGACAACCTGATGATGTGTGAAAAACACATCTCCTCTGGGATTAAAGAAAGAACTCTGCTACCTATAAATCTTTCATTTATAAAAAAATAACAATTTCAGAAAACACCAACATACAAACGTTGGATATAAAGTCGACAACTTTTAGCTTGAGTATGTACATCACAAACAACACAATCACGTCTCCTTGATGACCTGTTTACCGTCGGCATGTGAGCTGACGAGGACGGACCTAATGACTTAAGCTGTGTATTTGTATATTACGACTGTTGTCTAAGGGCACACCGCAACTCTGAACGATCACGTTTGCCAAAAGCGCACAACAGTTGCTAAAACCACGAGTCCGACACTGAGTCACAAACAAGGGAGGCTAATGTGCTTCGTGTGTGTGTGTGTGTGTGTGTGACGTGCCAAAGTCAGTCAGGATTAATTTCAATGGCACTGCATGGGTGTGTTGGCATTTCTGAAACTTGATTTCGTAGTGCCATTTCACCATGCCTCGCTTGTGTACACAAGATAAGAAAGACGACATAACACGGGACTAGTGCGATTGCTACTTTAACAACTACTCTACGGTCATATAGTGTAGTAATATTATTAAAACACCAGGCGTGTTGTAAAACTATAAAACGGTTCAACTCTCCAGACATCTCCTAGTATCTCATGTATGCCCTGCTTTGGGTAAAATGGGCGTTAAAAACGATATCCGCAGGAAACAGATCAATTGATTACTACAGAAGTGTACAGCAACACCTGCAGTTTTTCTTTGTTTTTTTAAACCATCTTTAAAAGTTAATGACACGTTTTCACTTCTGACGGGCGAACACACACGCCTGTGTTTATATCCTGCACTGGGCCTGACCCGACTCTCAGCTGTAAGACTAAAGTCCACCTCGGTCACACCATTGCCTACTAATCTTCTGTTACGGCAGACACACAGCTTCAGTTGCAGCACAGCTTCAGTGACCATGTCTCCTGCTGTCACCATGTGACATTGCTCAGTGTCAGGTAAACAGGAGGGGGAGTGGGGGGGTGAAACAGCAGGGGGACACTTTGGTCGTTTTTACTAGTATAAGCACATGTTTTTTTTGTTTTGTTTTTTAAATAAGGCAAACAAGTACATCTGTAATGTGGCTGTGACCAGGAGTGGTAGGGGTGGTGGTGGTGGTGCTGGGTGGTGGTGGTGATGGGGGAGGGGGCGGGGGGGCTTAATTCAACAGATGACGTTTCATGGCATGGCCTAGCTCCGAGTGTCACACCAGTTACACTTGTTTATTTTCAATTCCGTTGACCTGACGAGCTGACTGTTTCGCTGGGGTTCAATGATTATGTGTTAATGTACCGTGGTAAGGTGTGCACGAGAACTGAGGCTGGGTCTTTAATCACTGTGTGAAAAGTAAGGCTAAGTGGAGCTAATTTTGAGTGAGGAGAAGCATGTCAGCTCGCCTGTGTCACAGCTGAATGTCTGGATGTGAATATGTTTGAAAATCACTTCACATGTTCACCTTTAAGAGAGTCAAAAAAAACAAACAAACCCCAAAACACAACAAATAAAACAACACAACAAGTTGCTGGTATTAGTCAGTTAGCAGACTGAGCTAAGTCCAACTTCTGGACTTGACAACAGGTTGCTGGGTGACGACTAAAGTAAAGTTGAACAAACTTCGACGTCAGGAATTGTTTTCCTGTCTTTCGTTAAAACCTACGTGTGACGAGGTTCCTGGTCGTTTTTACGTCGTCACAAAATGCGTCCCCTGCTTATGGCCAACTCTAATCTGTCCTCTCTCGGCTAACTGTGCTACTTAACGTTAGCGTGTTAGCTTAGCCTGCTAGCTCGCTGTTGGATGCATGAGGACTGTTGGTAGCAGGGATTCGAACTCCCTTGACCACATCTCGTGCCCTGCTCCGACACGCCGCCCCCTCGGGCCCGGTGCTGCCGAGTATGCAATGCAGAGCGTTTTACCTGTCGAACCCGGCGTATCGTGTCTGCGAAGTCATCTTTCGTTCCGGGCTGAGCCACCGAGGCCTGTCCCTGAACCAGCTCCGCCATCATCATCATCCGCCTCGGCAGCTGAGAGCCACACTTAAAAAAAAGGCTGCACACGTGCCAGGCTAAAACTCCGAGAGCGGCGTGATCTCGCGAGACTATCGAGGACTACACACAATAATAAATAATATATAATTATATCAACGATATAAATATGAATAGCGTGACGTTAAACAACACAAAACAAGGAGATGTGATGATTATTATAATTGGATTACGTTGTGATATTTCCTTAATTAGACACAGAAATACAAAATACTGCCCTGACAGTTAATACATTGTTCAGTTTACATGTCAACTGTAGTGCTGTGTTTCATTTCACTTGTTTATTTTGTATTCTTGGTCTTAACGTAGACATCTGTGCTAATCTCGAACTCTACAATGTTCAGAGTTCCGTCTGGGTCAAGAAATATCACGTCTGACGTAGCAGAATTTTCCTCACCACACTTTCAAACCAGGATGTCATCTCTTGCACTCTTACCTTGTACACCCTGGTGCACATGAACCTATTTTTAGTTGAAATATTTCAACATGTCTGTCTCAAAATCAAAAAAAAAAAAATTCCCATCTGACACAATGAAATGAAAATCGAGGATTGGTTGCTCTGCACATGTGGAAACACCTATTGTTGCACATCTGGCAATTGCCCGCAGACAGAAAATTGCAGCAAATTTTTCAAACTGTTTATGCAAAATAGTTTGCTCTCCGTGAATCCAATCCAAAAGTCAATGAACAGAGTGGGAGAGAAAGAGCCGGAGAAGAATGTGTGGTCCCGAGGAGCGGAGTCTTTTAGCTAACGCTAACCTTAACCCTGCTCTGTGTGGTAAAAGCCTAAACTAACGTCATATAAAACTAGGCAAAAAAAAAAAAAAATGGTTTCAGGACATAAAGTTAAGATTGACCTTCACGGTGAGCTGCAGAGTCTGACAGACGTCAGTTTCCCCGACTCGTCAGCCCCCGGGCATGTTATCACCTCCAAAGAAGATGCAGATACATTAAGTGTGATCTGACGCTGTTCCCAGGCCAGAACCTTTTAAATGAAGACCCCCAGTTTAGCCCGACTGTAGCGTGACCCCGGCCCAGGGAGCATATTGTTACCATGTGCCGTCTAATGTATTCAAACCTGGAGGTTGATGGGAAGTGATTTTAGGAGCGCTCTGGTATCAAAGGGTGAGTCAGTCGGGGGGTCATCATATACAGCCAGATGATGCATACATCAATGTGGAGCAGAGAACACACACATACACACACAGTTATTGGGAATTCATTATTGTTCCGCAGTATAAAATAAAGGTGTCGGTCTGTGGAGTCCTGTCAATCAAACCGAGGAGGAAACGGAGTTTGTGTCGACTGTATGTGGTTTAATACAGATTTGAAATGATAAACATTTTTCTACGGAGTCAGTGAGTTAAAAACTAGTGACCTAAAAAACATAATTTTAGTTGGAAATAAAAAAACTGAACACCATGGTTGTACAGACTGCCATTTCACAGATATGGATGTCTGTTTTTTTTTCTGGGCTTCTGTTGGACCATTACAAATCTTTCACTTTCTTGCTCTGACCAATTCCTTTTGTCAATTTCAATATTACATTGCATTACATACAGTACATGGTTTTAGTGGAAATGTATTCTGTTCATTAATTTATTTTTTACAAAGTTTAGCTGCACTTTTTCAAGGTAGATTATTGATCCCAAAATGGGGAAATTATTGCAAATTATTATCATGTTATTATGTAAATAATAATAATAACCATAATAATAACCATTATATTATTATTATTATTATTATTATTATTATTATTATTATTATTACAGTGTAACTGCGTTATGTCTGTTTTTATTTCTACTTCTTGTCTTGAATATTTTGGTGTCTGTTTTTTTTTTTCTTAATACACACACATATTGTCAGTTTCCTGTTCCCACCATCACTTCACAACATCTTGTTTTGGAGGTGACAGCGGTCAAATAAGCAGAAAAAAACTGAGCATGTGGAAAAAGGATTAGTATGGACACATGTTCTCCTAAACTGCCGGGCTTTCACCTCCGTCTTTCTTCTCCTAAGTCTGAACAGAGCCGGCCACATGAAAATGGTAATTGCTTTATAATTGCCACGGTTCTCCAACTGGGGCGTAAATTTCTAAAGGCGGGATAGAGTTTCATCCAGAGACCCCTGAGGGATCTGAGCCCATCTCTCCGTCAGGAGCAGAGCGATCATAAGGAGGAAAGCAGTTCTAGAACTAGTACTGTTGTTGCCAGAACAAATGTTTAAGTGCTCCAAAAATCATCTTAAACTCGCACTTTAATATTCAATTTTGTTGTACCCCTGCTGTACAATGACAATAAAGACCATTCTATTCTATTCTATTCTATTCTATTCTATTCTATTCTATTCTATTCTATTCTATTCTATTCTATTCTATTCTATTCTATTCTATTCTATTCTATTCTATTCTATTCTATTCTATTCTATTCTATTCTATTCTATTCTATTCTATTCTATTCTATTCTATTCTATTCTATTCTATTCTATTCTATTCTATTCTAGAGAGAACTGGACATCCATGATCAAAGGCCTGACGATGGGGCAAAATAACACTTTTTTTTAGTTTTTACATTTTTAAACATCAGCTTATGGCTAAGTCCTGCTGCTACACTTAACCGTTTATAGCATAAAACTAAGCCATCTCTTTGGTTAACCTTTAGTTACTGATACTTTTTTTTAAGCAATTTCTCAGGTGACTGTTAGTTCACATTAGGGGGGGGCACATCAGCAATACAGTTACCCTTAACTTAAGGTAACCCTTAACTGCGTAACGTATTAACACATGTTTCTACAATTAATACATTTTTATTCAAGTTACAAATATTGTACATTTCTCTGTGCAATAATAAAAAAAAACAAGTTAAGAAACTCAGCAACATGGACTTTATGATAAGGCACTTTATAAGATCCCGTGGGCCACACGAAATGGCCGTTTATGGCCCGCGAGCCTCGACTTTGACCCATATGGTTTATCCTATGGTTAGTGAAAACATCTTATGGTTAAGGAGCTCTGTCAAGCGTATTGTACAAGATCACAATCTGAGCAATTTTTGAATCCACACACTGTAAACAACGTCTTCTTCAAATCGCATCATTTCAAAAGGAAAGCGACAGATAATGAGGTTCACCCTTCGCTGTGCCTTAATGGAAGACTTTAAAGAGCGGAGAGGAAGCTCTGACAGGTGACTTCCTGTCTCAGAGGAGGAGACTGACAGATGAAAAAGGATAAACAGAGCACTTTTATTCAATAACAGGAGGGAAATATATCAATGTTTTTTTTTACCTCTTAGACTTTACCTCAGCAGCCTGCTCCACCTCCTCCTCTTCCTCCTCCTCCTTCTTCTCCCCCACAGCCCACTTTGATTCAGCTCTGTATCTGTATTTTAAATGAATCAATTACACAGGAACCTGTGGTGAAAATTACGAAAATTACTTTTCTACTATTTCCCTCCACTGGGACTGCGTGACCCCTCCCCCCCGGCTCCGGTGACCCTCCTCCTTCTCCTCCTCCTCCTCCTCCTCCTCCTCCTCCTCTGTTCTCCATCCTTCCCGTCCGCTCCCTCCACCTGTTCTATTTCCCTCTTCTCCCACTGTCGCCCACTTTTCTTGACAAACGTCGCCTGTGTTGTATTGTATCCCAAACTGACAGGAAATAACAGCTAAATGGTCACGTCTGGGGGCTCTCTGAGCGACGACTTGACAAAAAGTGTTTTGCAGGTAATTTTACTGCTTTCACCACTCAACAAGCCGCCGAGGAGAGTTTCTTGAGGATGACACCAGTCACCGCTCAAACTCAAACACCAGGCGTGACAGAAATAAATGCACATCAGCCGGTCGTGGAGTTTCAAAAGTGGACCAAAAAAATTATTCAAAAAAATTTATTCATTCCAAAGCAGAGCGGCGTGTTGATTTCCCACAGTTTATGGGAGGCATTTCTTCAAAGTGGACTCTACCGTCTGATGTATGCTGCTGCTGTGGAATCTACTTCCAAGATAAAACCCTCACTTACTGCTGGGCTGCACATACGCACTGAGGTGCAAAGCGGCAAGTAATGCTCAGCCAAAGTGAACGGCTTGAAGGTTGAAAAAAAAACAAAAACACATTCACATTTGGGAAAACATGTTTCCTGGAGTTCATGCATATAAAAAAGTGATTTTTTTTTTCATGTCAGTTCAACAAGCGCTTGAACATAAAAACGTGTGATTTCAGAATCACAAAAACAAAACTCTTTGTGCTAAAGGACCGTCGATGGCTAACGTGATAGACCTCACATATTTATGTGGCCCTGAAGCCAATGGAGAATTGACCTGAGTATGAACCAAAGTGAACAGTGGAGTACCAGCTACATGGTACAAACAAAGAATGACTGCTGTTTGATATGAGTTAGGGCGTAGACTGGTTGGGAGAGTCCACAGAAAGGGCTCTGAGCAGTGGCAGTAAGTGTAATGCATGCTGGGAGTTCATATGACAGGATGAACCTTTGACCTCTCCCAACATCAGTCAAGGTGGAGCATTCAGGGAATCTGTGGTCCTTCAGTGTCAGTGTCCAGATAGATGGATGATGGATGGATGGATGGATGGGTGGATGGGTGGATGGGTGGATGGATGGATGGATGGGTGGGTGAATGGATAGATGGATGGATGGATGGGTGGATGGATGGATAGATGGATGGATGGATG
>NC_024320.1:24305805-24340844 GCF_000523025.1 Cynoglossus semilaevis | reverse complement strand
GGATGGATGGGTGAATGGATGGATGGATGGATGGATGGATAGATGGATGGATGGATGGTGGATGGGTGGATGGATGGTGGATGGATGATGAACGGATGGATGGGTGGATGGGTGGATGGATGGATAGATAGATTAATGGATGGATGGTTCGTTGGATGGTTGGATAGAAGAAAAGAAAACAATTGGAGATGATTACAGTAATAATTTAATGCTGAAAGTTTCCGATTTAGACAATATAATTTGCAGAATATCGTTAATATTTTACCATCAACAGTATTTTACGATGACTAAAATATACGTTGTTTTTTTGTTGTTGTTGTTTGTTTTGTTTTTTTACAGTATCCCTCGACATCTTCACGAGGTCGACCGGTGAAAGCCAGTTAAACACGCTTCACAACAGTCAGCCGACCCTGTGGTGTAATTCAGGGAGCATCAGAAAACACTGCATTACCATCCATCACAACAGCCGAATAACCAGCGCCATTAAACATTTAGTTTGTCCAAGGAATCGACCGAGAGAGGGGCGGACAAACCCACCAGCATCTCCGTCTTTGAACCCGATAGGCCACTGGTCCATTCACTGGTCCATTCACTGGTCCACAGTGCAACAGATCGAACAACATAAAGAGTGTGTGCCAGCAAACAGACCACAGCAGCAGACCCCCCCGGGAGAGGAGGGGAAGGGAAGAGAGAGGCACGAGCCAAGTCTCTTGTAAATGAGGGAGATAAATCTATTGATTTGAGATCAACATGCTGCATTACTGGCCCTCCACCGGGGGAGCCAAAAAGTGGAGAAGAAGACGAAGGAGGAGGGTGTAATTGTGAAGTATGTCTTTTTGTTAACAGCATCTTTGATAGAAACAGGGCTGGAAATAAGCAGTGGCTGAGGGCAATGTGACCTAAGAAATTCCAAATTCCCTTTTTTATTCCAATGCTGAAAGAGTTTAATTTCAGGGGAAAAAGTAGGAAGAACAAAAACAAAACAACAAACAAAACAAGAAAGAAAAAAACCCCCCACAAAGAGTTAAATGTCTTATTTAAATTACTCTTTAAAATATCGTTTTAAATATATTTATTTTTTTGATAGAAACTGTTTACATTGACTTGTGAAATTACCTGTTAAATAGCTCGAAATTAGCCTAAACACAGTGGCTAGCGCTCTTGCCTTAAGTCACTAAGATAACCTGTCTGATTCCTGGTGGTCACTGATGGTCTTTCTGAATTTAGCTTAGCATTTTGTCCTCTTTCAATTGTGAATTCTATAATCAAATTGTGATGCTGTGATCACTAATATCTCAGCAGATCATGAACCTACATGCTACATGCTAATAAACACAATTTGTGTGTTGAAACACCAAAAAACACACCACACATGATAAAAACAACAAATATTTCACAGGGAAGTTGTTAGCGTTACCGGCTAACTGCTAACAGCTAACTCAGCCGAAGCTTTATACAGTGGTAAGAAGCAGTACTTGAGTGAAATGCTGTGTTTTCCTGTTAGCATTAAAGTCAGACATTATCAATCTGATTAGAATTACATCAGATTACCAATGCGATCAAGTCCGGCTTCACCAAAAAATCTGAAAAACCTACACATCGTAGCTTCTCACAACTAGTTTGTGTAAACAAAGGGCATTTCCTATCATGTCAAAGAGGAAATGTCAAATGTCGGAAAAGTTAGCGTACGTACAGTTAGCAACTGTCTGGCCAGTTATAGAAGAGAGTAATCGAATCCAGCCTAGAAAGGTTTCATTGATTCGTGTTAGCCCACAGAGGCTGTGGTCTCTAGACCGGTCCAGGCTTACTGGGTTTGCTGAGCGGCGTTTTGCTGTAACAGGAGCCGAGGATTTCTTCACACACATTAACCCTTTTAGATGAGGAACACTGAGTCCCAGGCAAAATATTTCTATTTTTCCATCAATATTTCATCACCGGCTCAGGACAAACAAAGCCAGGGGCTTTGACCGTAATGGTCCCATCTGTCTATGGATCTTCAGGACATCACCATATGGATGTCCTTTGACACCAGTAAATAGGCTTCCACATCAAGGCAACACACGGAGGATCTATGGATGTTAGCCAGCCTGGGAGGCAAACTGTATCTGGTATCTTTATTTTGGTGTTTGGTCTTCTCACAGATGGTCTCTTGATGTTTGCAGCAGGTGATCGGATTTCAACTGTGATTTCAGCTAATAGGACAAATCAGTGCTGTGTGGGTTTATCAGTCTTATTTACACCCAACGAGTGCTGCTCAACACAGAACTGATGCATCAACGTTAGGGGTGTACGATAATATCCGCCGACCGATATTATCGGACCGATATTAGCATAATTATGTAATATTAGTAAGAATTGTTATCGTTTTTTTTCCTTCGATAATAAAAATCCGATATCGCAATGCCTGGATTTTCATCAAATATGCTAGAATTGCTTGTGGGGTCCTAATATATCTACGTATATCGGTTGAATTACGTGTAAGTCCATATCGGACATGCCTAACATTCCATGGTTCCATGAAATCTCTATTTATATTAATAAAATCCCTCAAATCTAATCAGTTTTACAAGAAGTGTTTCTATTAAAAAGTTCCTTATTTTTAGAATTATGTGAGAGAAAAAAAAGTTTTTTTAAGAGTTTAAAAACCTGATAAAATAAAACCTCAAAAGTCAACCTTCTTAGCCTTTTATAAGTCTGAGGAGTACCCAATCCCTGGTCCAGGGACCGGTGCCGGTCCCTAGGTCATTTGGTCCCGGGCCGCAGTGTGACACAGTGAAAAAAATCTACTTCAGTTTTACTAATTTAAACTTCATTTCAAAAATAATCCAGTCATATCCCTTTACTGTTTTCATTCAAAGATAATCTGTCAATGTTTCAAAACAACAGGTCAAAGGTCATTCAGACTCTGATACTGACAGAAGAAAGTCTGGAAGAGGGTTGATTTGGAAACGACCATTCAGCGACGGCGCGGTATTACTGGTCCACAGTAACGACTGATACTGACCAACTGGTCCGCTGATTCATGGGACACTTCTGTATGAATCGTCGTCAACTTGTTTGACCTGTGATGTTCACGACCGTCTGACAACAGTCGTGACCTTACTCCTATTTATAATGTCCATATGAATAATGTATCAACAGTAATCCGACTGTACCAGCAGGATATCCTGGTCTTTAAATGGCTGATTGTTTTTGGGCAGTGAGTGAGTGACCTCATCGTCTTCCCCAGGCCCATTAGCTCTCTGCTCAGACCTCAGGAGACCGGTCCATTAACTCTCACCTGCTCAGGACAGGAGCATTAAGTGAGACGTCCAGGAACAAGGACTGACGGTTTGAGGAGAGGAGAGAAACCGTGACGTGAGACAGTGTTTTTTATATTAAAGTGAACCTGAACACAGACGATTCTGGATCAGGGATTCTGTCGACAACGACCAACGACGGAGCCACACGGCTCTGTGAGTTTGAGTTACACACAGACCATAATAAGGAGGCACTTCAGCCTCTAATTGGTGGTAATTAAACCTCATGTCCATTGTTACGGCTTCATTGTGCTCTAAGAGGCGGATTGATGAACACCGAAGATGTCTCCTCACAGGTAGACACTCGGCTAAAGAGCCCGGATTGAATGACAAGAAAAATCCTTGTGGGAGTGAGGGAGGGAGGGAGGAGGTGAGGCAGGGGGTCAAGATCTTCAAGCCTCTGGCCAAGATTCAATATTTTAACAGTTTTGTTGGTTAAAAAAGCGAACTTGGCTCTAGAACAGGCATGAGCAAACTAAGGCCCGGGGGCCGGATGCGGCCCATTCAGCTTTATAATCCGGCCCTGCCAAACCTGTTCAAATGATATCATTGGTTTATATTGTGATTATACTTCTGCCTTTTCCATGCGATGCCCATGTTTTCCATATAGATAGCGTAGAAAAGGCTAAAAGCATTTTAAGCATTTTAGCCTTTATGCATGACTTTTACATGTCATTTTACATCTCCACACACTGCCCCCTGCTGATTTGGTGAGTTAAAAACAGAGGTCACATTTGGTTGTGTGCTGTGTCACAGTGACACTTTTCTGTTTTTTCTGCTGTGGTTTGGTGTAAATAATCCTCTGATTTAATGCTGGTTAATAACACAGTTACAGTTAAACCTCTGTTTGACTCAGTAACTCGATAAAAACCTCAGCCTTCGTCACATGAAAACATCCTAACAGAACACGTCCCAAACTTTTCAACCGTCCGTTTTCAGACTTCACTCTCACTGCCGGGGGCCTGGCCTCCGCCCGTCATGTTGACAGGTCAGGGGTCCTGATCCTGAACAATAACCCCCTTTGTACCCGTGCTGTCGGAGAGCGACGAGCACTCGAAGGTTAGTCGACCTGGACTGCTGAGGAGACGCAGCAGCGCAAGAGTATCCATTAAGGCCCCGGTCCTGTGACGCCGCCAACTTTCATGTCGTGCTATTGTTACAGCGCCGTCCCATGAGAGGGAGACAGAGTGGGTAATGAGGGGTAATTGGTCCGGGGTTAAGGATGATTAATTCCCTTGGTCAGGTGTCAGCCAGTTTTCATACCTGGCTGGCTGTGTAGACAGGTATGATGCAGGGGAGGAGACGGGGGGAGGCAGGGGTGAGTGGCTGAAATATGAGACACGTCAGATGCACTGACTCAGGTTTAAGACAAAATCTCAACCCCCGGAACACGGCTCCCATTTTTTTTCCTCCTCGTTCCTAAAACAAACATACACATTGTAAAACGCTGGGAAAAAATTCCCAGGATCATATCGTTCCAGAAACAAAGGTGAAAGGTCACGCGTAGCCTCTCCCCCCCCCCCCATCCCCGACCAGCACCAACGCTACATTGAGATTGATGGCCGCCCGTTTCTCCTACCTCCCCTTCAGCTTGACTGGCTAATCTGAATACATCTCCATCCATCCCTTCATCCTAACCAGGCAATTTTGGACAGTGATTATCCCACAACCTGTGTGCACCGCGGTAAATGCAGGCCTGTCTGATAATTGACCGGGCAGAGACAGAGATGCCTGCCGTGTAATTGAGCGGCTCTCGCAGCACTGAAAGGGTCCGAGGAAGCCCACTGCCCATTAGACCCGGCGGGGGGTCTCCTGCGGCTTTGGACTGGAGCTGGAAGCCCACACTTCACCGCAGGACTGACACCTTTCAGTGGCGAGGACGCTGATGCAGCTGCCGTCCCACAGACTGTGATATAATGGACACCCTGACAGACGACAACTGACATTTGGACTGAAATCTGAAAAGTCAAACTGGTCCAGCTCTCTCTGCTGCGGTGGATTTAAAAGATTTTTTTTTTTTAAAGAAAGTGAATGTCAGTTTTCTTCTTTAGTTTCATCTGAACATCAAACCAAAGTCAGGATTTTCAAAATAACTGTATGCTCATGTCAAACCAAGAGATCCTCTTTGGATGGTTTAGCATTAGCATTTAGCATCACTTAGTTATCTTGACAGTTAGTCATCTTATACGTCCTTCGATACGGCACTCTGGAAGGTCAAGTCAAGAAATACTTATAGTAGGGGTTCCCAGCCCCTGGTTCATGGACTGGTACTGGTCCATAGGTAATATGTTATGCAGTGGGACACAGTGAAAAACATGTACTTCAGTTTTACTGATTTACTTCATTCCAAAAATAATCCAGTCATGTCCCTTTACTGTTTTCATTTTTCTTTTTTTTTTCACCCATTCAAAGATAATCTGTTTCAAATGTTTCAAAACAACAGGTCAAAGGTCATTCAGACTCTGATACTGACAGAAGAAAGTCTGAAAGAGGTTTGATTTGGAAAATGTAATGATCCTTCAACGATGGTGCAATGCTACTGCTACTATCTTCATTTGAAACAAAATCCACATGAAATTTTCCTTTTTGTTGGTTTAACAACAATGACGTAAAAACACACAGTTGTGATTCTCATCTCGATGTTAGATTTATTTTTATTGTAAGAGACAGAAAACATGACATTAATTTTTTTGGATTATTAGTTACACAACACATCAACCCCTTTTTTCCCCCCAAAAAACCCTGCGGCCTCATTTGTCTCCGTTCACAGCCTGACGTCTGCGTGTTGAGCAGTGGAATATTCATTCATGGCCAATTAGCTTTCACTTCTGTCTGACTTGTTTCGTCTCAGCAGAGAAACACTCATCGCTTCTGCACCGGCGACCGTCATCACGTTCACTTTCGCCCAGGCTGCCCGTGCATTTTTATCATTACAACGATACAGCGCCTTCACTGATCCCAGATCTGCAGGGTCAGTGACTGCACAGACCGGCGGATTAAACAGGCAGGTACTGATAAACGCTGTCTGTCGGCCGAAGGCGTGGTCCATGAATCATTAATGGATTCACGCTGAACATCATGTTGTTAAGTCAGAACGTCAAACTGAATTTATCACTATCTAAAACACATTTCCCTCCATGTTCTCCTCAGCAAATAACCTGATTAATCTGTAAAACAAATTAAGATTCAGATACCAACACCATAATTAAGTCTTTGTTAAACGTCTACACCCACCTGTTAAATGAGAGGAATGTCAAAAACCAAGAATCTCCATCATTTCATGGGGGCAGTTACAGAATACATTCACTACAGTTCACTACGGTTCCAGACCCTGTTGGAGAGAAAGGGTTAAAAATGACCCATGGTTCACAGCAGTTAGTTCTTGGTGCTGGAGATCCCCTGGAGACGATGGTGTTCCCTTAGCCTGTGGAGAAAACAAACACAAATATAAATATGATTTGTTTTATATATATATATATATATATATATATATATATGTAAAACATTGGGATTTCGAAGGACAACCAGCCGGGGGCGCCTGACGCTGAGTGTTTATGCATCAAGTTACACAAAACGCTTCGATGCCTGAATAAATCCATATCTTAAAGAACAGCAGCCTGCACTACTGACTCTGAAGGCCTCCTTCAACCTGGCAACACACGAGGCTGAAATATGACTGGATAAAAAAACTCGAGTTTGGGCGACTGGAAAAAGCGCCACCAAGAGAAAAACAAGGAGCAAGAATGAATAATTATATTGTATTATTTTATAATAACTCATTATATATATACATATATACATATTTTATATGTATATATATGAATATATGTCTGTATATATATATATAAATAAATACATATATATAAATAAGTTCTGATACTGTTCAGACAGACAAGGCCTTGACACTACGCCGCTGTTGATGCCACAGCTGAAGAATTACTTCCTCAAACTTTTTTTCCATCC
This sequence comes from Cynoglossus semilaevis, assembly GCF_000523025.1. Taxonomy (NCBI): domain Eukaryota; kingdom Metazoa; phylum Chordata; class Actinopteri; order Pleuronectiformes; family Cynoglossidae; genus Cynoglossus; species Cynoglossus semilaevis. The sequence continues at coordinate 24,333,582 of NC_024320.1, read as the reverse complement.
CCTATCAATGTCCTGAACCAACATTTGAGAAACAGCTAAATGGACCGAACCCTGCTGTTAGAAATGAAATGTGGAAGTGTCAGAGAGCGGTGGTACCTGACAGCGTTGATCCTGATGAATCCAGAGGCATCACATGGGTCGTAGTTGCCCTGGACGTCCATGCTGGGGTTAGAAAAAAGACAGAAAAAAAAAAAGGAAAAATGACTTCATTGTTAAACAATAATCCAGGTCATAGGTGAAAGGAAAAAAAACAACCAGAGACTCAGGGATAAACACCTCAGTCTACAGCACGGATTATATCTGGAAATACTAGTAGAGATATTTGCTTGACCTTTATTTTACCAGGTTAATGTCTGATCTACACTCTTACAGATCAGAGGTACTTAAATATACATGTTAAAAGTTCATGAAAACTGAGGTCAGAGGTCAGGGCAAGAAACTATACGACCTTCATATTCACAGCAAATCATTTTTTCTTTTTAAAACGACATCAAACAAAGAATCGATAACAAATACAGTATATCAGTAGGAAGTTTAAATAATCCTGCTTCAATAATCAATCCTCCTGAAGCTATCGTTCAAAAAGTATCGTTCTTGCTAACAGCCCATCACTGCATCGTTGACGGCCCCTTGACCAAATCCAAAACACACACAGAGCAAAGGAACATAAAACAGCCTCCTTTCACGTGTTCCACTCATTGTCTGCAAATATGCGGCTCTCGGGCCAGACGTGGCCAGACGTGGCCAGACGTGGCCAGACGTGGCCATTTTTAAATCACCTCTTCTTTGATTTGCCTCCACTGTGCATAATCCACGCAGTCAAATGAAGAATCCCAAAGAAGCACAGAGTGGATTTTAAAACAATCCCATCATCATATCACACTGTGAGCCCACGACTTTGTAAAGCGATGTTTCTGTCAACGCAGATTCTCCCAAAAAAAAAAAGAGAAAACAAGCACAACTAAAACCGGCGCCGCCGCCTGTTTTGTGCGATTCAGGGTGTGTGTTGTTGTCACCTCTGCATTTATCCCCTAATGTGTGTGAGCGTTTCAGGGAGAGTGTCCCTGCGCCGTGTAATTACTGCAGTTTCTACCTGCAGTGCTTAATCCACTCCATCCTCTCCTGGCTGCCGCAGCCCAGCGCCGACGCACGGCTCGCGCTCATTCTTCACGAGCACTTAGCAAAGGAGGAAATTGCCAACAATAATGGGATAAACACGACAGGAAGAAAGAGTGACAACTAAATCATCAACTCTCAATACGCGGCTCCCTGCCCGCCACCTGAACACGATTATGAGTGAGTGGTTAGGAAGAATAAGGCACTCTGGGTACGAGTGTGTGTGTGTGTGTGTGTGTGATTTCTCTGTGTATTTCTTTAAGAAACCCTGCAGTCTAATTGTGAGTGCAGCCAGAGGACATGGAGCAGGATGACATTTCCGTCTCACACCGGAGCAGCGACGCTCTCTGTTACCACTGTGTTAATGATGCCGTTTACTGTCGCCTGCGGAGAGACCGCAGGAAACCATCAGGCCTTTATGCCTGGTGAGTGTGTGTGTGTGTGTGTGTGTGTGTGTGATGTGGCAGATTTTCATGTTGTGAAAATTTCATAAACTGTTGCTTCCGGGTATGTATGTATATTTCTGTCAGTTGCACAAAAATGTCACGTCTCAATCGTGTCACACGAATAAAAAGAACATTTGTCAATGTTTCAGAACAACAGGTCAAAGGTCATTAGGACTCTGATACTGACAGAAGAAAGTCTGAAAGATGTTCCACAGTAACGGCTGACACTGGCTGACTAGTCCTTGTTACAAAAAAGTTTGGGGACCCCTGGTGTAGATTACTGATATTTATTTTAGTTTCAGTTGTTGTTGTTTTTAAGTTGCTTTAATGGTGAAGACCACACAGTATTTTCTCTTTTATTTTCACAATTTTGGAATCTAGTCACGGGCCGGATCGGACGGTTCGACTGGCCGAAATTCAGCCTGCGGGCCACCAGTTGATGATCACTGTCCTACACTGTCTTACCTCCTTTTATCTCTGAAGCAGGAACAGCGAGTGGCCGGGTGTCAGTGACACGGTTAACTACCGTGACTTCCCTCCTCCATTCTCACGTCTGTGCTCTGACACTGGGACACGACTGGAGTGTGTGACTAAAGTGGAGCTGGAGCGGCATCTGGAGGGCTTTCACACTGGTCAGTGCTGAGTCTGCCCAGAGGGCATCAGGGGTCAGCATCCTGAACAAACCCACTGTTAGCACAGCCAGGAGGGCGGGGGGGGGGGGGGGTGGGGTGGGCAGTGGGAGGGGCTTCCAGGCCAGGAGCTGCCCTGCAGGAACGGGCCCTGACATTTCTCTGATGTCTTTGTGTGGCAGGGTCAGTTTAATGTGTCCATGTGGAGGTCACAGGAGAACACGGGCGGACGGCTCTGACTGAGAACCCGGGCCGAGCGGCGGCCGCGTGGGAGAGCAGTGCTGAGTACAGCTGTCATGGAAGAACAAGCACACGCTTTGAATTGGCGTAAACACACCCACACACACACACACACACACACACACACACACTAACAGCTCGTGCAGCTCTTCTCACTGACGGGAACTTTTTGTTTTTGTAAATGATCTTCTCACCTTTCTTTTGTTTTGTTTTTTATTTGCATATTTAGGTCATGTGTAGGATTTTTGATTCATCTCGACTAATCCTGATTCATGCAGACTTAACCAAATAAAAAGCGTATTTGTATTTCAAGGCTCGATGTTTTGCCCAAAGATGCATCTGTTCGCAGCTGGATTTCAACCTACACCTAGTGGAGAACAGAGGAACTCTCTACCCACCGAGGTCTGTTAGATACCTGAGAAGAGTCTGAAGAGAAAGGTGGAAACAGTGGACCCCAAATACAAGTATTCTCTCTAACTATTAAGACTTTGCTCCTGATACGAGGAAATATCTAGTCATGAGTGATCAACCGAGAGACATAAAGAGACGGGTAAAATAACCCGGCGAGGGACAGTGAGCGCGACAGAGGAGCTCGGTTGAGCGCTCGTAACTCGATGTTTCCTCGTATCACCAGGAACATTTTGCAAAAGTTGCAGACCCGTAACTTAGAAAACTCATATCTCGAAGCGCCACCGTATAATCCTTCTCTACACTTGAGTGGCCCCGACACTCTGTGGCGCTCAGAAACTCACTGTTTGTATTTAGAAATCTTCACTTACCTGACCAGCTCCTCGTTGTACAGGGACTTGGGAGACTCTCTGCCCAGGATGTAGACCTGACCCTTGAAGACGGACAGCTGAACTTTGCCCTCCACGTTCTCCTGAGACTTTTCTATGCAGTGTCGCACAAACTGACACTCTGGACTGTACCAGAAACCTGGAGCAAGAAAATACACAACGTGTTATATATAGTGTATAAAACACAGCCCTGAGTCTGGACACTGACCGTGGAGAAGGAAGTCTGGTCTGGAATATTTGTTTTATTCCAGCGTCCTGCTGCCTGTACCAGGTCCAACTAAAAACATTTTACCAACAAAGGCCTGGTGTGACCTGATTGGTCAGCTCCAACACTACTACTTTGTAAGCCACCAGATGAAATACATCTACCTGCTTTCATCTGGCTTACTGTTTCAGCAATATATATGACAATATATATTGACATATATAGGAATGTTTTGATTTATCTTGATTAAGCATTAAAATTAAATATATACAATATATATAAATATGTTTAAATATATATATATATATACACATATGTATGTAAATAAACAAAATACATACACATCTACACGCACATATATATATATTGTGTATATGTCTATATATATTGTATATATACATATGTGTGTATATATATTGTATATATACATATATGTCTATATACACGGTATATAGACATATATGTCTATATATATTGTATATATACATATGTGTATATATATTGTATATATACATATATGTGTATATATAGTATATATACATATATATGTCTATATATATTCTTAGTATAACTTAAAGTATATACAGTATATTAAGCAGAACTATAATACTAAACTATAATACTAAAAAACACACTCATATATTAAACAATATAAAAATATAAATAAACAGATGCTGTTACTCTTCAGGTCATTTCTGTTTTGGTTCAAGTTCTGACTCCTGTTCCTTTTTTCTTTTTCCCCAATTTTTCAGCCTGTGTCCATCAGCGTCTCAGACAGATGGACCAGTGATGTGTGTGTTTGTGTGAGTGTGTGTGTTTGTGTGTGTGTGTGTGCAGAGGTCAGGCACGCCCCACTCAGCAGGGGGTCCTCCTCTCATCAGTGTTTGACCTCCACCTCGACACCGGGCCATGTTCAAAGACACACAATCTTCTCTGCTTTATTGCTATGATTTGGCAGCCACACACACACACACATATATATACACACACATATATATATACACACACACACACACACACACAGGTCTTGATTTAGTCTTAAGGAAGACTGTTGTTTTGTATTTGTATTTTTTTTTTAATTTTCAAAGAAATGCATGAATTTTTTTTTTTTAATTTTCAAAGAAAATGAAACTGAAAATAGAAACAAAATATAAAAGATGTCAGAACAAAAACATCAGAGATTTTGGTTTATATTTGTATTTGTTATAAATCCTGATCAATAATTACTGGAGTTTTGTTTTGTAAAAATCTAATTTCCATGTAAATGAGCAGAAAGGTGAGTTTTTTTTTTTCTTTAACCACCATTAACTCCAACTGCTCTGCTCAGAGATAATGCAGCGTTGATGTAAAACAGAGTCTGTTAACATGACCAACAGCTGCCTGTCAGTTATTAATGATGTAAACCTGTGATGGCTTTAATCTGTGGTAGCACCTGTGTGTGAGTGTGAGAGTGTGAGTGTGTGTGTGTGTGTGTGTGTGTGTGCTTCCTGTCTCTGGAGGGTATAACTGAAGTGGCCTAGCAGTCAGTCTCTAATGGCACTGATCCTATTATGTGGATGAAGGTGCAGGGGACAGGAGACCGAGCAGAAGGCAGGATTAGGACACCTGAGCCGGGGACACTTCATGTAGACACACGCAAACGCAGTCAACACATATATATAAACGTAGAAACCAAAAGGACAAGAATCTCACAGGTGAAAGATGGATTTTTCATGTCAGGATGTTACAGAAAAATCTGAAACCTTGTACATAGAGTGTAAAATGTTTTATAATTTGCAGACTTGTCTTCAAAGTAAAACAAAACCCTCAAATTATTTTTTTTAAATAGCATTATCAGGATAAGGATGAGGATAAATAATGTAACTCTGTTATCTGTTGGTGTTTTATACCATAATTACATAATAATGCTCATTATTGTGTCACTCGTTCCCACTATTTTATGCCAACTTTATTATTATCACATTTTGCACTGCCACTTGATGTAAAATGCAGGAGCTCACAAACCCTGGTTCAGGGACCGGTGATGGTCCGTAGGTCATTTGGTATAGGGTCGCAGTGGGACTAAGTGGAAAAAAATCTACTTTAGTTTTACTAATTTACTTCATTCCAAAAATAATCCAGTCATATCCCTTTACTTTCATTCAAAGATAATCTGTCAATGTTTCAGAACAACAGGTCAAAGGTCATTCAGTCTCTGATACTGACAGAAGAAAGAACGGATTTTTGCCTTGCACTTTCATGACAAGACATGAAAATTATCGGTGACATTTTCAAAATGCTATGGCCAATCCCAACAGACAGTGGGTGTGTCCATCACCAGAACACACAGATTAGACCATAGGTCACGCCAGAGTCCAGTGCTAAACGGACTAAATGTTAGCTTTTTGTTTTTGGTCGCATTTTATTTGCGATCTTTAAAGAAGTCTTTATAGTTTAGTTTTACAAAGGAAATGCTTTTATACACTTTTTGTTGTGTGGAAAAATCCTGCTTAGAAAAACACTACAAACCATCATCACATTTTTATTTTGTGCACCCCCTAGTGACAGCTTGCATACCCAAAGAGGTATGGTATGGAGTGTACATGATATGGAATGCATTTAAATCGTGTTGAAATAAGAATTACAAGACAAAACTAACTGCTAATTGTATACACACCTATGGGAAACTTAGAGTAAACAATTACCTTTACCTGCTTGATTTATTTTTAAACTGCTGGGTAAAACTTATCAACATATCTGCGCAATGAAAAGACTTAGGTAACGGAACGTAGTGGAAAATATCGAGTTTGTTATTTTTCAAGGTGGATTACTGAATAATAACCTATTGACATTACCTTTGGCTGGTTGGCTCCATGTGCACAGGAAGAGTTCAGGACCTTGTGGTAGTAATGATATGCAGATGCTGCCCGCTGTTAGTGAAAACTCAACTGTGATCTCCACTAATGCGGTCGGAAAACAAACCACAGGGGCACAAGATATCTCAGGTTTCCCAATAGGCTTCTAGAATGATTGTGATGCTGATGTTGATATGGCTGGGGGGGGGGGGGGGTGGGGTGTGGGGGGGGCAGGGTAAAATGCTGGAGGACAGTTCTGACGTATCGATAGTTTTTTTTCTCCTGTTTTCTACTCATGGAAGTTGAAGAAAAATATAAGAGCAGATCCTGAAGGTAACAAAAAAAATCCTTCACTTGTCTATTATCTTTTTTTTCCTCCAACCTTAAATCCCATTGTCCAATCACTGGGCTCAGCTAATTGTGCAGCTCCTAAAAAAGACAACGATGACCCTGAGCTGATGAGACTCGTGGCCGTTCTAACCCGGGCGGGGGGGGGGGGGCACGTAGGGTCGGCTCAGATCAGATAAATGAGTTAAAACTGCCCTCCAACACTACTTGGTGCTACTTAAGTGCTTCAGAGGAGAGTGTGCTTAGCGACAGAGAACTGCAGTCTGGGTAATCTCCCACGGTGGCAGTTTAGTAAAGATTAAAAAGACAAACAGCTGCTGTGAGTGCAGCATAAACAGGCATCATGTAAATGAATGCAGATAAACATCAGGAACGGGAGGATCAGCTCAGAGAGAACGGTTTTAATTCAGGGCTAAAAAAAACCAAACAGCGACGTCACCGATTCAAACGTTGTTGTTGTTTTTTTTTTCCAAAGCCGCGGAGTTCGACGACAGCAAAGTAGCTCAGCGGTGGCTGTCACCTGCGCTCAGGTCAGAGGTTTGACTGCAGCCTGACAGGTGGGGAAACATTCATCTGCTGGATGTTTTGTACGACTGTGACATCCCCCCCCCCCCCCCAACCCTTTCTATTCGCCCCCCCCCCCCCCCCCCCCCCCCCCAAATGGGTCAAGACTTTCCCAGCTGTGGTCTATTCCAAGAAAAATGTAAAACTACAGTTATATACAGTGTGTAGATATATTCAAAGATATATTGTTTATAAAATAAACAAATAAAAACAAGTGTATGTGTTTTTTGTCATATTTAGGAAAGTTGATTTACTAAATAATAGTCTGTCATGACTAATCCATAGCTAGCCTGTGATTAATCAGATTTTAGCAGCCTTAATCAAAACCTTTGGTAAAAGACCATTTCCAGTTGAACCGTTAATAACCTCCCGGTGTCAGTGTGTAGTGTGGGGTTCAGAGCTCTGCTCACAGATGCTGTGCTTGACTTTTTCGTTTTTTTCGAGAGAACGAGGTTCGGACCTGAAAAAGAGCTGAACTGCTGTCAGTGTCACGGATCGCTGTTAACCTTTTCCTTGAATCGGAGGTGTACTGTACTAGTTGACAACAATCTCTCACCAGGACTGAACTGTGTGGGAGCTGCCGCTCAGTTTAACACGCCACAGCATCTGTTAAAGCTGTAGGTCTGCAGGCTGCGCCGATGGCTTGGCAGATCCAGAGCTGTTTAAATTCACAGATGGTTATCACATTTTCATCGTTTGTGAAAACATATCATCTCCTAATTTCATTTAATTTGAATGGGAGTTCCACATATTTCCATCTTTATCATCTGCCAAGTCAAAGTTTGACTGGTCACATGTTATATCATTTAAAGACACGCCAGCAATAGTCTGGGTGTAGAACGTGGATGTTGTTACTCAGGCTGGGTGGCTCCCTCTCACATTTTCACCACTTTTAAGGGTTCCCAAGACTGTTGGTGAAAGAGTGACTGAACAGTTAACTGTGTTTATATCACATTGTTAATTGTACTCCACTGCAGTGGATGATCGCTGCGCACACGGTGACATAGAAACTCTAGAAAATCTTTAAGTGAGGAGTATCATATGTGTGTGTGTGTGTGTGTTTTGACTGCAGTGATGACAAGAAGCAGAACAGCTTGTAGCTATTTGTACTCCCTCTGGGGTAAATAGCTACACTGAGCTTGGACCAGCTCCTGTTCCTCACTTATCTCGGTTTGGTCACAGATAAATTCCGTCAAACTACTTCACCACTGCTTTCACCGCGTCCTGAAAGCTATGAATTCAAAACAGTTCACAAAGGAGACTAATCATCAACTTTTATGAACATAAAATGTTTGTTCTTTTATACAAAATCGTAAGTAATGTTTTACTTACTGATCTTTAAATAGAGATTGTCTGAGAAGGCTGTGGCAGACACAAGTTCATAATTATAATAAAAGCCAAGGCTGAGCCAACGCCATCATAGATGTACTCACTGTAAAGAGCTCACATGCAAATTACATGGCTGAATGGGGAAAGTGAGCTTGTTAAGCGTGTCATTTTCTTAGTTTATAAGTCTTTAATTTCACCTTTTCTCTGCTCGCTTTCTCTCAGATCAGCCTTTAATTAAACTCCAGTTAATTACACTACTCTTGAGTGACTTTTTGTGTCCCAGCTGGGCATAGGGAGGAGAGGAATCTGGCAGAGCTAAAAGTAAACCAGCAGCTGACACCCAGACATTTAATGCTGCCCAAACTGAAAACCAGAGCTTTATGACTGCATCCTTCATCTGCAGACAGTTGGAGCTGGTGCAAGTGTAAAGTATGAGATCGGCGAAGATTACCTCTACACTGAGTCAACCTGACGGCTGAAACGTTTCTCTTTTTAATGTTATTTGGGTGTGTGGTATTTTGACAACTTAGAAAAAAAAAACAGAGAGAAATGACTAATAAGTAGTCAAGTTAGGTGTCTGAAAAGCAATAATAATACAATTAGATATTCACAGAATATCTACAGTGGAAAATACATATTAAAACATTTGTCCTCTCTATGGCCTGAATCTTTGGTTCTGTTTTTTTAGTATCAAAAAACGACCAGTATGACCAACACTGATATTCAGGTCTGGTCTGTTCAGCTCAGCACAAGTTTACAAAGACATATATAAAATTATATATATTTACATATAAGAATTTATATATAACTAAATCACTTTATTATGAGCCTGTTTGCATTGTTCATTTACAATATAATGTCAGCTAAGAATATATAAATACTACATGACTCACCTAGTCCTAATTGATACTTCCCTGAGTACCACCAGGGGTGGTAGTTATACCATAGTTTGAGAACCACTGCCATAAAAATACACTTTGTTTTAATCAATTCGGGCCAATGGTTAGGTCTAGCTTAAGGTTAGTTAAAAGTCTGACATGAAGTGTCTTCGTCGTATCGTCCACAAATGTCCCTCAACAGAGGCTAATGCCAGGAAACGTCAAACATTTTTCATCAGTTTTGTAGCATTTATCTGATCTCGACCAACGCTAACATTTAATTCTTGGCTCATAAGCTGAAAATGCTATAAAAATTGAATGATTGATTTAATAAGTTGAATGATTTATTAAAAGCAATTATTTGACTACATAAGATTAAGTTTAATTAACTCAAGTATCCCATATAACACACTGAACAATGGCTTCATGACTCTTAATAGTAAATCCATGCCATGTTCTTGCACGTATATTGCAACATAAGAGCTGATTGCATTCATATTCATCCATAATTAGGCTGTTACATTCTGTGATTTCCTCTTTCTAGCATCTTCAACATATCTCGGCAGCACATCTGTCTGTGACGGGGGAACCGTTGTGCTGCTGGGTGTTTTGTGGGCCTGGGCCCCCCCCCCCCCCCCGCAATCCATTTCGATGCGCTCCGCCCACCTGACCCCACACAAATAAATATGACCCCGCACAAATAACTATGACATGTCACCATTCAAAGCCTCCCATCATCCATTGTGCCAACACCACTGTCGTTCCGCAGGAGAACCGACGTGTGCACTCCACGGCAGTCATTCAAACGCTCGGACACTTCGCGCTTCCACCTCCTCCTTCGGCGGAAAAAAAGCCTTGATCTTTTGTTCAACCAAAGGAAAAGAAAAGTGCTCTTGCCATTTTCCAATTTCTACCTGCCAAGCTGCACCACAGCCACAGTCTGTCGGCAAGTCAATTTGCCAATCACAGCACACAGAGTCTGGGGGGAAGAGGAGTGTGTATCTGTACCTGTGTGTGTTGGTATTGTGTATCTATCACACACACACACACACACTCATACAGCTCAGTGTCCTTGTGTACTTTCTGTGGTGACGTCCATTACTCTACAGACCGTTGGAGCCATCAGTTGAGCACAGAAACACTGAGCTTATTTCAGTCTAAATGAATACAGTAACATCATAGTAATATATTGAATTTCTTTCACAGAATTAATACTCAGTAAACAAGTTGTATCTTCTAAATCTTCTTCTTTTAGTCATTACTAAATATATTCCTGACTGAATTTCTTTTTGTCAAGGATTATATATTTATATATATTATATATTTGCTTCTTGACCTAAAAAACTTATATACGTGACTATAATATTGTAACCTACCATAGATTCCAAGTGGACAAAATCAAAAGAATAACAACAAGAGAAAAGGTTTATAAATATATGTATAAATATATTACTATGTATAAATATATATATATGGATATATACATATATGGATATATACTGTATGTGTATATATGTACATATATACACATATATTTTTAAATATATTTACACACAAATATATGTAAATATATATTTTTCAAAAGTAAAAATAGATTAGCTGCCAGTAGAATTGGAGGAACACAGACACAGATCGACTTCAAAAAAATAAATGAAGAAGTAGAGGAGTAGAATGGTCACATGACCTCACCAGCTCAGGTCAACTGAAATCACTCCAGATTTCAGTTGACCTGAGCTGGTGTAACAACTGAAATCACTCCAGACATGTACGAGTCTAATGTCACTGCAGCCCTGCTCGAGTTCATGTGTTTTCTGTACATGTGTTTCTGACACGTCGGAATCTGTGACGGCAGGTGAATCGGAGGAAAAGAGTTTTCCTCCAGCAGAGTGTGTTTGCCATTTCATGGAGGCAGAGGAGTGCGGCTGTCACACTTAAAGCACTCAAGTAAAATAAGTGCAGATGGCATGAAAAGCCGTGGACAGTAAAAGGAAAGGTTTTTTGAAAAAAGCGAAAATTAAAATACAGCAAATATATATCCCTGTATCTGTCAGAGCGATTCATCACCAGGAGAAGAAAAAGGTGTCAGAAGTGAAGACAGGTTAAGTATCAGGTGGAGGTTTAATTCCTTACCTCTGGATTTCATCCCGATGAAACGGTTCTCTACGATGTCAATCCTGCCGACGCCGTGTTTGGCTCTGAGAGGAAGACGAGGACAGACAGACAACTGTGATTGGACAGCACTGACATATGACTGACACGTACACGTGATTTACACTTTCGTTTCATTTTGTTTAGATGTAAAAGTCACTTTGTCTTAGCAGGAATTATTTTCAATAAATGTATTTTCTTTTCACCATTTAACCAACTGAAATTGAAATTATTCTTGAGGTTAAGAAAAAGAAAAAAAACATTTTAGTTCTCCTTAATTTAATCACATAAGGTTGTGTCAAAGTTTCCGCTTTCATTATCAAAATAAAATCTCCAAAAATCTTTCTTTCAGTTTTGGGAGAAGAACGACGTCAGATGAAACTTTTCCAGATCATTTCAGCAAGTTTTCATTTCAACGTGGTTGAAAAATATGTTCATTTTGAAAGTTATAAAAACACAGCTCAACACAGTACGGTGATGAAACTGGTTAGAAATGTAGAAATGCTCCTTTACGTTGTCTTAGAACTTTTTGACCAAACAGAAATTAAAAACAGACAAAAAGATTTATACGGATTTTTTTATTATTATTATTATTTTTAAATCTAATTACTTAATTGAACAACATCATTTCTATACGATTTGTCTTTAACTGAACTTTTTTATATGATCTGTTGCTGTTATGATGACTGGACCAAACTCACACTCACCCAATCTGATTGAGGAGGGAGAAGATCTCCAGTGGGGAGTCCTTGGACACCGCCTCCTTCATGTTGGTCACTCTGACCGGTACACCTGGAGGACAAGGACAACGCAGTCAAGACAAAACCAACACGTCATCGTGACGAAGGACCGAGAAAGACAATTCTAGTTCAACTGTGCTGTTATGATGGAACAACAACAACAACAACAACAACAACAAAAAAACCCACAGACCAAACTCAGGTCTTTAAAAACAGCACGCTGTGTTTTGAAAAAAAAAAAAAAAAAAAATCTGACAAGTGCTCATTTTCTTAGCCTTTGAAATCAATAGTTGTCAGCTGAAAAAGAAAAGCATTACAAAAGGTGCTGCTGCTGAGAATGGCTAATAAATTCAAAGGCTCTGCTTATTTGAAGGCTGTGAAATTGTGGGCAGGCCGTTACCTAATTCAATTACACACGCAGAAATGTTAGCCCGTCTCTCTTTAGCACTCTGATTTTGTGTGTATGTATGTGTGTGTTTGTGTGTGTGTGTGTGCGCGGGGGACTTTGAGATCCATCAGATCCTGCGGAGATGTGCGAGGATTTCTACCTAAACTTTATCACTTTTTACCCAAACCACAGCTCTTCAGTCAAAGCCTCAAAAATAAGGTTTAGCATCGTTAGCTTGGACCGACACAGGGTCTGGCAAGGTCGTTGTTGTAGGCAGAAAGAGCTCTAATAGGCCCAAACACACACACACACACACACACATGCGTCTCCTACCAAGAGCCACTTAAACCCAGTTCCCATCAATCACTGTCACAGATCTGCTTATTCAACACGGGCCAAAGGTGGACGCAGCAAACAAACACAGACGTGTGTGAAAAAACAAGAGTGCGAGTTTGTGAGTGTGTGAGTGTGTGTTTGCTGGGTCTGTCACTACAGGTTTTGGTGTCACCACACAGCAGGTTCCCACTTGTTCTAGATGGTGGCCACATGGTGGCAGATGTTGGTAGAACGCTGGCCTTTACAGCAAGAAGATCCCTGGTGTGAGAGTTTCCATTCCTGGAGTTTCCATGTTCTCCCCGTGAGTGTGAATGTGAGTGTGAATGTGAGTGTGAATGTGAGTGTGAATGTGAGTGTGAGTGTGAGTGTGAGTGTGAATGTGAGTGTGAATGGTTGGTCGTCTCTGTATGTGGCCCTGAGATGGACTGGTGAACTGAACGTGAGTGAATCCCACCATTTCCCCGTAGATACTTGTGAATAATTGTGAAATCCCCCACGGTGAAAATATTTAATGTTTTTAGATTTTTAGAAAAAAAACTTGACACAGGTCAAAGGTTAAAGGTTAGTTCCCTAGGGTCAACTGTGTCTGATTTACAGAGTCCAATTTAGTCAATAGGATTAGGGGTTTTAGTACTTTACTTTAGTAAGTCAATAGGATTAGGGGTTTTAGTACTGCCTTTATCTAGGTTCATATATACATCATTCTATATATTCACACATATATATGATTTTATATATTAACATACATATATATAATAAATACAAGTGTATTATATATAAATCAAAATATATATATAAATATCAAAATAGATTTAAAAAAATAAATTAAGTTGCCCTGCTGTGACCCTTCTGCAATGACTCTATGCCTCCCAAGGGGGACCCGCCCCCCATTTTGGGAACCACTGCCTCAGAGATCGTCCCAAATGGGACAATTGTGTATGTGATGATTATGGAATTTAACTTGTAGAAAAGTCTCCACTCACTCACTCGCTCACTCACTCTCGCACTCTCTCACTCTCTGGGGCGATCACGCCCGTCAACACGCTCACAGACGTCAGTCGGAGCAGAGGAGTTCCTGCTCGCCCCTCGCCGACTGTTTACAATTCCCTGTTGGGACCGACGGACACGTGAAGGACTTGACAAATTTTGTTGGACAAGGGCTTTGTTGAGGCCCCGTTCACATGTTGCCGGAGCGGTGGCAGCTCCCATGGGAGAGAGAAGAAGTACCTATGGACGGAGTATTACTGAGGCCACGCCCCCCCACCCCCCCGGTACCTAATAATTAGATTAAACGTTCAAATAAATGAAGGTAACGTGGGAGTGAAGGGGCCGGCCCTGCGTTCCTGCGCTCGCTCTTTTCCCCTCGTGAGGGTTCTATCATCGGCTGAGGGGCTTTTTTTCTTCTCTCCATCCAGATCCTTTTCTCCGCTTCTCGCAGCCTAACAGGGCAGACAATGGGAGCGCAGACACAGTTGTAGGAAAAATTACTGCTTTACATTTTTCCTCTCTGTCTTCTTTTCCTCTCCACCTCTTTGGCATGAAAGGAGGGAGGGGTGATTTTCTTTTTTTTTTTTTTCTCTTTTTTTTTTTTTTGTCTTTTTTTTTTTTTTTTTGTCTTTTTTTTTTTTTCTTTTTTTTTCTCTTTTTTTTTTTTTTTTCTTTTTTTTTTTTTTTGTCTTTTTTTTTTTTTCTTTTTTTTTTTTTTTCTCTTTTTTTTTTTTTTTTTTCTTTTTTTTTTTTTCTTTTTTTTTTTTTTTTGTCTTTTTTTTTTTTTTTCTTTTTTTTTTTTTTTTCTCTTTTTTTTTTTTTTTTGTCTTTTTTTTTTTTTTTTGTCTTTTTTTTTTTTTGCTTTAAAAAAAAGTAACGGGAATGGAGTGTTTGACGGGGAAAAAAGGTTCCTGACGTTAAATATTCTTTTTTAATCAGTGAGAAAACTTTGGTGAGAAAGGCAGGGATGAAAAGGTGGGAGGGGGAATGAAACGAAACATTCTTGTGCTGATCTTGTGCTCAGAGGGAGGAGTAGGCTCGGGCCTTTGTGTGGACAACTAAAACATCTTTTGTCATTGGTCGCTCAATAAAGGCAAAGAATATGTGTGAAAATGGAGCGCAGGCCTGCGATGAACCCACACAACCGGACCGCGGCTTTACCACGGCATCACGCTTTTACAAAAGCCGAGGCGCTCATCCCCGTCTGAAACCACGCCAGGCCACTTGTTTTTATAGTTAAAACATTTTCTTCAGGGAGCTGGTAAAGTGAAGCTGGCAACCACTTCAAAAACAGCAGACGCAGATTCAGCTTCTGAAACAACAGCCCAGCTGAACTTTTAACAAAACTTTTATTAAAGTTGTTTTGTTTTGTTTTTTTAAACCTGAATTCACTCCCAGTTTTTAGAACTTCTTCTGTGTTTCACTAAATTCCGACGGGTTGATCAAGTCGTGGGTCCCTGTCACCGTCATCAGAGGAGTCCGTGTCTGAGCAGGAAATTGATGTTTGTGATCCTCAGCCACCAGCAGCGGACGGGGATGAAGGCACATCTGTGCCGTTGGCCTCAGGCTGGGACGTTTCTGGCCATTTTCACTTTGTGCAAACACATGACACTTTCCAGTGTTCAGCCCGGGCCTCGTGGCAGTATATCTAATGATTCCCTGCTCCCTCAGGGCACAGTGTATTAGCAGGACTTAATGCTTCCGGCCAGTGTGTGTGTGTGTGTGTGTGTGTGTGTGTGCCCCCCAGGCCAAACACAGCAGCTTTGGACAAAGTTAAGCAGTGAGGGGTTAAGGATAAGTCTGGGTGGTCAGGAATGGTGATAAAGTTTAGCCGGGTCAACACTGGAGCAGTGGCCCTGTGGCTATGAAGCTGAGAGTGGACACAGTGTGAAAATGGACTTGGGGAAGTGACATTAATTAAAAAAGGAAGGATCTTGAAAGTGTTCTGTTCTGGAATGTGTTCTTTGATCAAGTTTCCTCCAGCATCAAGTTTTCGTTTTAATCCAGAGAGAAATGTTAAAGTTTGGATGAAATCATCAAAGTCATCAGGTCAACATTTGACCTGGTAATTACCTGGTTACTAAGGCAACAGGTTAACTCTATTCTACACATGATCAAGTTACACATATATTGATCTCCAAATGACCTCATTTAGCCTAATTATTATTATTTACCCTACATTATATGTTGTTAATTACACCTGAAATGAAATGCAAACTGAAACACTAAGAATAAATTATTTTCTCTATTAATTTCCTCAATAATTAATGAACCTGAATTCTAAACTGATGACTACATCACACGTCACCTTTCACCCTGTCCTTAAAGTTAGACTTTTTAAAGAGCAAGTTGAATAATGTTGCTATTTAATAGGACTGTCCTGATTATATCTGGTAACTGATATTATTGGTCAATATTAGCATAAATATATAATAACGGTAAAAAATTGTTATCAGGTTTTTCCCCCTGACAATTATGCAATTCCTGGGTTTCGCCCAGATGATGTGACCTAACAGTGGTTTTGAAGTGAAAGTGAATGAATGTCACTGTGACACAGCACACAATAAAACATGTGCAGTGGTGCTGCACACGGTTGCAAATACCGCTATCGGTTGATATCGGAAATTAAGAGTTTGGACAATATCAGCGAAAAGATAATATCGGACGTTCCTACTTCTGAAGATCACAAATTGTCACATCTTTCCATTCACACCCACAGCTGCGAGTCTGAAACAACGAGAGTGGATGAGGAAGTCAACATAAGGGACACAGACCGTTTTTGAACTCTATCTCCAGTTGGTCAGGGTCGTTGGGGGAGTCTTTGGGGTCTGTGGTCATCAGGTACAGATCAGCTGGAGCGTGGTTCTGGAAGAACAACAAAAAGATAACCATTAACACATCATGTATGAACACATGGTTCTGCAATTGATTCATTATTTATTTAAGTCACGTAAGTATTGTTTATTGTTGTGAAATAGAGAAAACCTTTTTTTTTCAGGTTGAGATACTCTGCTCCATGGACTTTAAAGCTCCCGCGGGCCGTACAAAATGACTTGGCGGGCCAAATTTGGCCCCTGGGCCTTGAGTTAGACACATGTGCTTTGTAGTATAGACAGTGATGATTCTGGTTACAAATGTTAGAATTAAAAATGTCACAAACAATTGAAAAAGATAGTAGAGAAGTAGACAAATAAGGTAAATAAAAAGATAAAAAGTAGGGGGCAGTATTTCACAACTCCTGGACATTCAACCCTGGGAAACAAATTCGCTACATTCAGTGTTAACCTCCTCCTTCTCCTTCTCTTCAAAGACACATTTTGATCAACGACCTCAGAGTCTGAGCCTTCAGTCCACTACAGAAAACTGCTGTCATTTTCCAGTTGGTAGGAGTCACTTTTTTTTTTTTTTTTTTTTTGGGTAAGTCGTGTTCAGGGACGTAAATGATTGCAGTCCCACGTGTCCGCGCGGCGACGTGGCCCGACAATTGGAAGGCATTAGGACGAGCCGGTGACCAGTGTCTTCTGAGCTGAGCCTAAATTGCAGGGCGACTACGCAAAATAACTGCCGGGTGCATTTAAACGGAAAGCTTTACCAGACACTAAATCATCATACAATAACTAATCGGCATCCGCTCGCCGTCCGTCAGAGAGGAGAGAACAATCACTTTCCTTCCTTTTAACTGAACACTGAAATTGAGTGAGGAGGCGGTCGTCTTCCCTCTCCATTATTTTCTGCCTCAGAGCCTTGAATGAAGCCAAATGAGAGCGAACAAGAGAGCGGAGAAATCACCACCTTAAAAGCGTTTTGAGGCAAACACTGAAGGAGGAACGGTGATCTGCATCTTAAACAGTACAGTACGAGATCATGTGTCCCGTTTCTTAGCAGACCTTTGGCAGTTTAAGACATTTGTTTCAGTTGCCCTGTCACCTACATCATGCAGATCCTTGGGAAGTAAACATTTCGGGAGACTCTTCATACGGTCAGTGCAGAGTTAGCTGCTCTGTGTGTTTGTACGGGTTGGGTATAAAAGGAGCACAAACCAAAGGTTTGGTCTTTAGTAAGTAACAGCAGCTACTACCTCGATGTTAGCAAGAGAACAGTGACTGACAATAAAAATATTTTTAGGCCAAGATGGTAAAAATTAGGGTTGGGACTATTTACAGTTAGTTTACTTTTTCAACCGATACAGTTACCCCCAAAACTGTGATAAACGTATTATCATACAGTTACCCCCAAAACTGTGATAAACGTCCCAGGACCCCACGAGTGATTCCAACATATTTAGTTTTTTGGCCACATATTAGGTTTTCATATTATTTGTCAGCTTTTATGTTGTGTATTTTCATATTTATATATTTCTATATTTAGACTAACTTTTTTACTTTTTTTTTTAACTACTTTGACTGTTTTATATCACTGCTAATGCTTCTTAGCCACACTAAGGAGGCAAGAATGTAAGTTAATGTATTTATGTACGTTAACAACGTATGTTTCGACCTGAAACGGCAGCTCGCCCCGAGGTTGTACCACCTTGGTCGTTACATGCGTATCGTATGATGACGATAAAGGAATCTGTATCTTTGTCTTTACATTTCTGTTCATTAAGCCAAGTGTAGGACCTGCTGCTGAATGTGCATGACCTTTGCATCTCCATTCTTCCATTACTACATGTAGCCAATCATGCCTTGCTTTAAATAGTACGGACCCCACAGCCTTCCTAAAATATTTTATTTTTCCTATTTTTTTTTTACTTGATGAACTCTTCCGAAATGTGAGAAAGTACATTTGAGAAATATAGGAATAAATA
Organism: Cynoglossus semilaevis; assembly: GCF_000523025.1. NCBI lineage: Eukaryota > Metazoa > Chordata > Actinopteri > Pleuronectiformes > Cynoglossidae > Cynoglossus > Cynoglossus semilaevis. The sequence continues at coordinate 24,314,790 of NC_024320.1, read as the reverse complement.
AGATGGAATAAATTTGAACAAATATATATCTGAGTTTGAAAAACCATTTTCATTCTGATTGGCCCCAGAATCATGCAGCATTTCAACCATTACCACTAAATCCTCTGAACCCATGAGACAAAGACACACACAGGCTACGGCTGCACACACACACACACACACACACACACACACACACAAAAAGGAAAAGTACGGTAATACGACAGTTTCCAGTGAGCCACAGATCAATGCATTTCAATTCAACCCCCTGCAGGTGGACCTGTCCTAACGCTGTGGCCCTGAAAGAGAGGAAAAGGTAGAGATAGAGGCGGCGAGGGGGGGAAAGGTATTGGTGGGAAATGGGGCGTGAAGCGCACCATCGTGTCGCACAGAGCCGCTCCGTCGGCACTCTCTGCCTCTTTTATATTGTTGTGCTAAACATGGCCCATGTGGCAAAGAAGGAGGCTGACACATGAACTTAAGGCAAGTAAATTTCTATCTTTCCACATATTAGTTGCCTCATTGGTTTTCAATCGGAGCCAACGGGGCCAAAAAAGCAGAGGTGGCAGGAGGGGGGAGAGCAGGGGGGGGTGAGGGGAGGGGGAGTGTTGAGAGGGCGATAGCAGAGAAACGAACGGTAAAAACATTTTTGGTGCAATGGCTCGGAAATGACACTTAAATCACCATGTTTCAAGACGGCGCCGCTGTTTAAAATGTAAAAAAAAAAAAAAAAAAAAAAAGAAGAAAACGTTCAATTGAGACAGGAATAAAAAATGATGCACTGGAGATGACATTTATATTTTTAACAGCCGGGACGTTGTGGCTGACGTTAAACTGCCTCAGACGGACTGAACCGCAGCACGGAGGCAGAGACCCACGGGTGAAGACGCCCACATTTCCAGGTAGGTCAGACCGATGAGACCTGAGGGCAGCGAAGGCACACATGACAAACGCTGACCTCTCTGCCTCACAGCACACATTCTAATGCACACTTACACCGACAACACCACTTCCTTCCCCTGCAGGCAGCCCCGCTCATCCATCTCTGCAGCCAACCAGCCGTGCGACCGGCAGAAAAACAAGTCTCACTTCCTCTTCAGGTGACCACGGAGCTGGCATTACGCTTCCTAACACGGGCAGTGGCCCGGTGGATCAAGGGATCAAAGGGCAGAGCGGGCCTGAGGAGGCTGACTGACGGAGGCCGTAATTAAGACAGAGGTGATGTTCTAATGACACAGGACGAGTGTCAGTCGGCCTCAGGCGCAGCACCGACTGCTCAAGTGTGGAGAGAGTGGAGAGAGAGAGAATCGTGGCCACAATTAGTCAAACTTCTATCATTTGATTTAATATCAACTGTTATTCAGTAACCACTGGTTCATTCACTCCTCTGTCACATTCAAGATGAACTTCCTGTTGATACTGAAGCTGTGTATTGGCTACTATTGGACTTATTTGACCTTTGTTCAGTTACAACTTATCTTACCAAACATTGGGATGGACCCTCTAGGGCAGGGGTCCATATGTCCGTATGTCATTTGGTACTGGGCCACAGTGAGAAAATATACTTCAGTTTAATAACCGGCTTCATTCTAAAATTATCCAGTCATATCCTTTTTCTGTTTTTCGGTTCAAATTAACAGGTCAAAGGTAATTCAGACTCTGACACTGACAGAAGAAAGTCTGAAAGAGGTTTGATTTAGAAAATGTAATAATCATTCAACGATAGTGAGGTATTACCAGTTCACAGTAATGGCTGATACCAAAACAGTTTTTCACAGGTTTATTTCCAGATTGTTTTTTAATTATTCTTCAGAATTTCATCCTTTTAAAAATCTAGGCAAATTGTAAAAGCCAGTATTTGACAACAGTTTTTTTAATCTTTCTGAAAATGTAATGACAAAACCAATCAGCTGTTATCCTGACTGTAGTTGAATAATTATCTTTGTTTCATTTGTCACTTTAGAATTTCACGTCTTGGTAAATTTGATGAAGTATTAGCCAGTACAGGGGTCGCAACGGTGCCTACATTTGATTTTTGGCTACTTTTGTTTTTTCCGAGGGTTTCAGGAGCTTCTAAAATATCTGCTGACGGCCTGTAACAAGTGAGACACTGGACACATCTGGTCTTGATGAAAAAGGCTTCGTCTGGACTTTATCTCTGTGTAAATGAACAGGAGCAACACTGTGTGCTAACAGGTCATGTTCTGCAGGTTTGAGGTGCTGGAAAAGCTTATAAAATAAATATTGAAAGTCTTCAAACTGGTTAATGTGGCCACTGAGATAATTAAAAAAAAAAAACCTTTGTGCCAGGGTCATCAGAGTCTCAGGGCTATCAGGGAGGATGTGGTGTTAATCACAGAGTAACCTGAACTCTGCTGAGGCTCATCAATAGGAGAACATATGAGCGACCATTTGGACATTTCCTAATCTGAGTGTGTCGAGCAGAGAGGAGCCTTTGTACCACAGGTGGGGGCGGGGGGGCTGTGAATAGTCGGGGTCCACCCTGAGCCTGCAGGGCTGTAACTGGAGGAGAGAAAGGAGCTGATACAGAGGAGATACTTAGAACAAGAAGACCCCTTCAAGACGACCTTTGAGGTGGATTAGAATCTGACAAGTCGCTTTGAAATTCACTTTTTTTAATTTTTTTTTTTTGGCTTCTCTGTTTATATTTGTCACTTTATATCACGGTCCACTTTAAACCTGAATTGAACGACCACGAAAAAGAGAAGGGAAAAAGTATTTTGGTCGGGTCTGAATCTAACCAGCAATATCAGCACCTCATTTTCAAGGATCCGACCATCTCTGTGCGTCTGAGTTAATGTATTCACCACACTGACGCCACCGACCCATAAATATTTCATTGTATTTAACGGTAATTGATTCAATATTGGAGTGAAAAGACCAAGACAAAACCCCTGAATGAAATCAGTCACACGCTACAGTCATCACACATTTCTGCGCTGGTTTGGTCTCATTCTTTTCAAAACATTTCTCCACAGGCCACTAAAGAGGCAGCAGAGGGGTGGGAAAGCAAGAGCGAGAGAGATAGAGGCAGAGAGAGAGAGAGGCAGAGAGAGAGAGAGAGAGGTTTGGGAGTTACAGTGGCCCTGCCCTTGTAGCTCCACTCCAGCAGTGCGGGACCCCTCGCCTCCCTGTGATACCCCTTCCATTGGGGACTCATCTGTCTGGCGCACTGTCTTTGTACTTTACTGTTACTGATGACATTTTGGTGTCACGGTGTCACGATGAAATGGCTCCCCTCCCACGTCGCAGCCCGCGGCAGCAAAACTTGCGGAACAATAAAGTCCCGAAAGAGCTGGGGCTGGAGCCCAGGAGGCCCAGGCTGGGCACAACGCCCTAACCCTCCCCCTCCCTCCCCAGCTCCCATGAAATCGGGAATTAGTCGAAGCGTTGCTGACGACAAGTCAGTGTCTGTGTGTCCCGGGCTATTTCCCAGGGCCCGGCGAGGACCAGGGGTAAAGACAGACACAGAAACAGACACAGGGACCGAGGGATGGGCTCTTCAGGGGTCACTGGGGCCAACCTGTACGTACTGCCCTGACCTCGGACCTCTGCTGAGATCAAACCGCCTCAGCCCTGACACTGTGGGAGACTCGAATCACAGCTTGCGTGAGTGACGTGGGGCAGTGGTCGGCGTAACGCCATGTTATTTTTACAGTTTTTTTTTTAGTGTCTGCCGTCGTTGAGGAAGTGACAGCTGACGTTTAACGTGAAATATTCGTCCAAATGCTTATTTGGCAACAGGTGTGAACGGAAGTGTGAATCATTAATTGTCTCTGTCTGTCTATTATAGGTCAGGGGGGTCAAACTCATTTTCACCAGGGGGGGGGCACATCAGTAATACAGTTCCCCTTAAAGGGCCGGTTGTAACTGTAAGGCTGAACAAATGTGACTACTCCATAATGGAGAAATCCAAATGTAGGGACATGCAGAATGACTTGGCGGGCCACATTTGGCCCACGGGCCTCGAGTTTGACACATGTATATTATAGCCCTACGAACAGCTCAACTTATCTGTTTTGCTTCATATTAGTGTCGTCCATCTTTGTTGTCTGTGTCTGCAGTTTATTTCTTATTTCATCAGTTGGCCACATTTTTGCAGCCACTTTAGAACAGAGTTCAGAAAACAAACAAACAAACACATTTCTTGTATTTGTCTGTTGTAATACTCCGTCACCAAAGTCAATTCAGATTCTAAACTGGTTCTTACCTTGGGATTCTCAAGAATGCCGGACTCGTAGCTGTGGAAAAAATAATCCATTGGGCCCATTAGTGTCCTTTGGTTTCTCAACACCACGATATAAAACTGAGCAGATGTCCGACTCACCTGATGTGCATGAAGTTGGCATCCATGCTCCAAGGAGCTTTAGGAGTCACAGGCACCGGGATGTCGTGCTTCTAAAGTGTCACAAAGGAGGGAAAGAAAAAAAAAAGCTTTCAGATTTTCAGGAGTTTGTACATATTCAACACAAGTGAATGTGTTTTAAAAAAACCCACTGTATTGATTTAAAACACATGTATGTGTGTTTTAAAAGCAGGTTAGTCGTTCAGTCCAAATTTCTCAATGAACCAAGTCGATGTCGTTGAAATATCATGACCGCCCTCTAGTGGGCAAAAGTAGGCGGAAGTTCGATCTGAGAGAAATGAACACAAATACTACAAAACCACGAACAGATACTTCACACCATGATTGATACCGGTTCATTCATTCATTTATATTTTATATTCTCTTCAGGGAACACGGTGGTTCAACAGGCCCTCGTATTAATAGTATAAATATAAACAACCATTCACACTCACATTGACACCTGGACTGGGAGGAAATACACACACACGAGCCGAACATGCTAACTCCATACAGAGAGACTGTCCGTTACCAGTGGGACTTGAACCTGTGACGTTGGTGCTGTAAGGCCCTAACACCACTGCCCCTGTGTCTGTGGTGAACACATTTTTATTGATTTATTTTAAACACAGTAAATGACGTCTGTGGCTAACACACACACGTGTAAAAGAAACAATCATGTTTACTGATCCTGGAGAGAAATGGTTTGTGGACTGTCTGAAAATTAAAACACATTTTCTTTGTTTTTGTTTACAAAATTGTGAACTGTTACAACAGAAAGAATGTGTTTTTGTTGACATCCGTTACCTGTGCGTATTCCATCAGGTCGACTCTTCCCCTGAAACGGCCATAAAACTCAGGAATCCTCCAGGGTGCGATGATCTGAGCAGATAAATAAACAACAATTTATTCGCTCATTACTTTGTCTTAACATAAAAAAACACGTATTCGTTTCGTTAAATTAAAAAGACTCACCTTAACTTCCGGGTAGAGGGCGTAACACGTGAGCTCAAAGCGGACCTGGTCGTTACCCTGAAAAATAAAGAAGCAGAGAATCAGTACATCTTCGCGGTATTTCAAACTTTTAGTCGATGAGTGTAATCTGAAAAGTTGGTGTTTGTCGCCACCTAGTGACCAAATACGGACTGTGATGCAGTGGCGGTCTCTGCATAGTTGGCGACCACATCGTGTTGTTCGTTTTAAAAACAAAGAAACCGCCCAAACCAAATACGGACTGTGATGCAGTGGCGTTCTCTGCCTAGTCTGCCTAAACTCTGAATTTTGACAGAATTTTTTTTTATTTTGAATGGAGAAAAAGCAGTTTTGTGGAACGAACCGTTCATTTTCAGAAATTGTTTTGCTAGTGGTAAATGCTACAAATGTAACTCTAGTTGTGTATAATATAAAGTAGCTCTCGTGTTTATTGTGGCGGGAGAGGGGAATGTTCTGGAATGTTATTTTATTTCATAGTTCTCCACCAGACAGCGGTGGGTTTTGCGGTGGGGGTCCGGACAATACTTCTCCATATTTCTTAACACTCGGAGACATGTTTATCTGTCCACAACATCCAGCATTGACAGCGTCAGCTTTATTTAAAGTCAAAACTGCTTTAGCTGCACTTTTACAGTGTGTTTGTGTGAGACAGAGAGAGAATATTTGATTCTGCTCGTTATTATTTTTATATATACTGTATATATTATTATTATTTTAACCTGTACATAAAAAGGACACAGCAACATGTGTCTTTTGGCAACGTTAATCGGGTTATTAAATAATTAAAGGATCTTTAATTTTAACAAACACTTGGAGACATTCCTTCACACACACACACACACACACTGAGGTTCTCTTATATTTTGAGGAACTTTAAAATAATGCTGTTGATGCAGAAAAAAAAAGTTTTTTTCCTCTAATACAGTAGATCTGACGTCCTGAAACATTCGTTTTGCGTATCATTATTCTTGTTTGTCATAATTTCACCCTCACAGTCTTCAGCGTGTATTCTTGGATCAGAATATTTTTTTCCCTCTGTGATACTTTTGTTTTATTTTATGAACTGAATTCTACTGTGTGCATACTTGTTTCTTTTCCTTCTTACTACAGGACCTTCTTTAGTTCAATACATTCCAGGTTAAATTGGTCAATATTTAGCCTGATTAACCATGTGGCCTCAGGTCCAGTTCACGTGTTGACAACCTTTAGCCTTTGACCTGCTGAATCATGTAAAATGTGTTCAACTATTTTTAGGTTGCTGTACAAATACTGCAGTACATCTTAGTTGAACAGATGCTTTGTTTTCAGCACTTTATATCTTTTTTTTTAGTGTCTGTGGAAAAAGTTTTTCCCACGTTCTGTTTCAACACCTGAATGTCACTTAGGCTACTTGGGGACCTGACTTTGGTTGGGTCACAGCCAACGTTTTTAGGTGCATACTGCCACCTGCTGTACTAGAGTGTGTAGTGTCACGGTATGACCACTGACTTTTTGAAATACTGCCGCCTACTCCTTACGGCTTGACTCATTTTGTTTTTCAACCGATGTGAATTGTCACTCATTTGTGATACTTTCTAAATGATTCATGATGCATCCCGACTGATGACCGACGTGTCACTTCACTAAACATGAGCACCACCTATTGAACATATACTGTATCTCAACAGTGTAGACTACTGATCAGTGTTTGTCCTCATACATTGCAGGGTCCATGTTCCGTGTCCACCTTACCTTTCCTGTGGCGCCATGGGACACGAACTGAGCACCTTCCTTTTTGGCAATTTCTACTTGATGGCGTGCAATACAGGGTCGTGCTATCGAAGTACCCAGCAGGTAGCGGTCTTCATAGACAGCGTTGGCCTGGACGGCCGGCCAGATGAAGTCCTTTACGAACTCCGCACGTATGTCTTCGATGTAGACCTGCACAGGGGACACGAGGCAGGACCAGGAGAGTTGATGTTAGGTGCAAGTGGGAGAACTTTAAAATGAAATGATATACTCATTAAAAACAAATTCGTAATCGCGATTAATCGTGCCCGTAATTAATCATCAACAAGTCTAAGCCTGTAATTACCACAAACGCTTCAATATGACCACAACCGCAAAAACATTTCCTAAAACAGTTTTTGATCTTTTTCACCTTCTTTGCGCCCAGTTTTACAGCCTTGGCCCGAGCAGCTTCGAAGTCTTCATCTTGTCCAATGTTGGCCTGGAAAAAGAACAAACAGACAAACATCACGTCAACGGACACCAGGAGCTCTGCAGCCTCATAATGATAATGAAGCCCCAACACATGTCACCACAAATGGGTTTTAAATTCAATTGTACAACAAGAATACGGTCCGGATCGTGCACAGAGGAGAAACTCCGATATCTTCACAGCTAAAACAAGCAAGTATTTGTTTTCTTTTCATCGTAGATCAAAACGGATTTTAATGAATGATGTCAAATTTTTTTTATAGATCCTCATTTCATTCTATTTTTCTGACGCACTATTGATCTTTTACTAGCCTCAGGCATGGGCTCAGTAACTAGTTTTTACAACAGGCCTTGCCAACTATAGGCTGTATATTTAATAAGTGCATTATTTAAAGTTAGTAACATCACACCGTATACCTCCTCATAGTCAACAGCCTCTTACTGGCCCATCCCCCACATATTTGATGAATAAAGTCCAAGCACGTGAGAACCTGCCTGCGGTGCACTTCTAAATCACCCCTGGCCCCCCCTCCCCCACTTCGCTGAACAAACCCCAGGTATTTACACGGCCATTGTTGGGCCACTGTATTGCCGGGTTTGCACAAACGTGTCTGATGCAGCGAACTGCTGGTAAAGACAGAGTGTAAAACACATGTCCAGCACCTCCTGCTGCACACAAACACACTACTTCTGAGGGCTTTACCAGGAAGGCGATGACGTCGTAGCCCTGTTCCTTCAGCCAGACCAGAATACAGGACGTGTCCAGTCCACCGCTGTAGGCCAGAACCACCGTTCCTTTAGACATGACGAAGGCTGTTGGATGTGACGGAGGAAAAACTGTGGAGAGGCAGGACAGTCTGTTAATGCCTAACAACACGTAGTACCTCAGAAACTGTGTTGAGATAAAAAAAAAAAAAAAAACACAAGGCATACATAAAAAAAATATCTAAAACTAACTAATAAATATAGAATGTCCATAATAAACTAGTACCTGCTTCATCTATGAATTTGGTCAAACATACAGAGCAATGAAACTTTATTCTTAATCTTAAACACTTTAGAGAATAAATGGTAGAAAATCCATCAATCATTAGAAGGAAACATCTCTGTCAAACCTAAGCCGCATATTCAGGTCACAGATGAAAAGAAAGGCATTTTTGGAACGTTTCTGTCAAAGAGTAACAAATAAAACTCAATGTTTAATTAGTTTATTTTTACTGTGCCAAATACCAGGTAAGATATTTTATATTCTCCATCCAAATCACCTACACAAATCATTCTACATTCTTCCAGATCGTTTTAAAAGCTGGACTAGTTTCAAAATATTTGCAGGTGTCCTTACAAGTTTCTTTTACTTCATTTTGATTCAAATATAGTGAATTTTAAAGTAACAATTTTCCATTTGGATCCCATGACATGCCCCTAATGTATTTTATTTCTGTATGTTT
>NC_024320.1:24284475-24305653 GCF_000523025.1 Cynoglossus semilaevis | reverse complement strand
ATACTGTGATTTGGCAAATTAAACCTTTGTGGTCAAATATCTAAAAACGTATAAATTAATTACTGCAAATCTATTTTGCACATTGGATGTGGACGATGATGACATATCTCGCGTGGTTTCCTCACAGTCTTAATTTCACCACGATGCACCCCCTCACCGTGTGATCGTAAGAGACGTGGTGCGTTTGTGTACCCCTTAACTCGATTTGACCGTTCGATGTCAAATGTATGACATTAACACATAACACGAACACGTATATTCGCACATCTGCTTTGGAATGTGATTTAAAGTTGTGAGGACAGGCAAAAAGGGAAACCTCGAAACGCCAATATATCCTCATCACATCGTTTTAAAGTAATACATTAGCTCGATACCTACAAACGTAAACTCGTCATATACTGTACGCTGCGACGTTAAAAACAAAAACAACTCAATCGCAGAATCACCGCGACGTCGGCAAACCTGTTGACAATACTCAACAAAACAACAGAAAACACGCGTACGTTAAATACACTCACCTCACGAGATGTTGTCCTTGCAGTATATTCTGTGCAAGTAGCGAGAAACTGATGAGAAGCAGCGACTGATTCACTGAGCAACACGGACAGAGCGACGCTGCTCCTTTTATTTTTAAACAGCCTAGGCACGTTCGGCGGGAGGAGACGTCCAACTCGATGACGTCATCACTGCCTTACTGATTTTTTTTCTTTATTTTTTTTTTCAAAAGATGTAACTCCCAGTTGTAAATCTGGATTTTTTTTTGCGAACAGGACAGACAAGAGTTAAACACGAAAAACATCAAAAACGTGTTTAACTACTTAACTGTCGGACGTTACTCCGCTGTATACGCGTACTACTCCTAGTTTTAATGGTTTATAAAAACCTGTCCAAATGTTTAAAACCATTTTATGTCGAGTTTTTTTAAAACCATTTTTTAATTAATTAGACTGTAAATTACAGACAAATATCTCACCAAATGTATAACGTACATACTAGAGTTGTCCTTGTGGATTTTAACAGCATGGCTGAGCATGATGCAAAGCGCCAAAGCAGTTACATCAGTTGTCCGTCAGATGTCAGTGTTTTTTCAAAGAGCTCGACAGAAAAATAACCCAGACTTGTTTATACTGTATTTGTATTTTTATTCTACCGACATGAACTTCCAAAAAAAAAAAAAAAAAAAAGATCAAAAATACAATATAAACTTCTGAAAATTAATACACTGAATTTTTTTTCTTACACAGGGCGAAATACACAACAGTTCAGGTGACTTGTGATTCTGCTTAGTCCTGAAGAATTCGGTGTTTCGCAAACACTTGCATGCCTCCCCTTTTGTCACCCATGACATACAGGTCAATAATTAGGCCTTTGCAACAGACGTACAGTACAAAGTGCCCCATAACGAGTCCTGCCGCTAACAAATGTGTTGAAATTCTCTATCACCACTATACACTGTACTCTCCCTCCAGATTCAACGCTCCACAAACAGGAGTCAGTGGAGACAGAATACGTCCAAACTCTATGGACAGGCCGGAGGGGAGGGGGGGAGAGGAAAAGAACCTGGAAGGTCAACACGAGCTCATGTCAAATAAGTACCAAGATTTTAAGAATACGACATGTTAACCTCCAACACCATGGTCCGATGGCAGACAGTGAAACTGGCTAAAACAGGCCAGGTTTTAAGTCAGAAAATATTGAAATTAACATACGATAATGTTTAGCAAAACACCCATGAAACACAATAAGTTATTTTCATTCATCTTCTGACAACACATGACATATAAATCTCTCCTTGACTTTACTTATTACTTGTTGTTGTTGCAGGTGTAATAATTACAGTTTGCAAATTGTTTTATTTAAAAAAAAATTACATTATTGCAACCAACTAAAAAATAAACAAACAAAAGCTGTTTTGTGGACAATAGAAAAAAACCTATGAGATGGTGTCTGTGGATTCTGTCAAATAATAAAAAATAACTAGAAAAACATCAGTGTACCCTGCTGAGCCTGGAGGGCAGGGCAGAGCAGGGCAGGTCTTTGTGTCCCGGTGGTAAGGGGAAGTTAGTGGTGCTGGGCAAACCTCTCATCCTTCACCACTCTTGTCTACCACTCTTTCTTCTTCTCATCCATGGACACTCCACCTGGTCCCAGTGCCACCACCAAGAGCAGGCCACCGATGACGGAAGTGGTCTGGAAGAAGTCATACTTAAGGAAGTCGTGCATGGGTTTGTAGGCAGGGATGGTCCAGAAAGCATTGAAGTAGAAGTTAATGACTAGGAGCCACACCACCAGGGTCAACGCTGCGAGCTTGGTTTTGAAGCCGATGGCCACCAGGATGATTAGGGCAGTTCCCACAAGGTTCTGCAGGATCTGTGAAAAGAAAAAAAAGAATAAACTAACAGACAATGTTTTGGGAAGTTACACAAAGAAAGCTAATTAGATCAAGAAAAATCAAGAAAGTGTTACTACGAGCATATGATTGGGTAGAAATATGCAGTGATGCTGCTCTTTCCCCCCCCCTTTTTTTTCCACAAATGACTGGCAGACTTAGGCCTACATTTGACTGTTTAATCTACGTTTACACCAAAAATTGTTATCTCCTCCATCACTACATCCATAAATGGTGCAGCTGTATCTCCAACATCCTTAGTCTCATACATCTGGAAACACAAGTCCAAACCATCTCCTCATATCCGATACCAGTCGCTAATCTAATCCAAAAAAAGTTCTGATAAGATGTGTCAACTCAAATTGTTTTGGAATCATGTGAATGTGTTAATGTTTAACAACCACCACGGGGCGTAGTTCAGGTTTTAGCCACACAGTCAGTCTCCACTCATCAGTGTGATAAGAGCACTGGCTCAGACACTGCATGTCCTATTTTCAGTGGGAAAATCACTAACTGATACAACTGAATATTTTTATAGTTGAGCTGTTGACCTGGTCATAGACTATTGTCTGACTTTCCTTTAGAATGAATAAGGTGACGGCAATAAGTTGATGTGGTAGACTGGAATTTTTCTGCTTCTCTCTGAAGCACTTAGTCTACTTTTAGACCCAGTGGTAACAGCAATGCAGGTTTGAATCCTGCCCTGTTTGTGGTCTGGTAAGCTAGCATAAAAAGGTGTGTATTTGTGTCTCCATATGAACAATGAGGAATAAAAACTAAAGTGGGATGAATGAGATACAGCCTGTAACCAAACCCCCGTGGGACGGTGTCGTGTCTGTGACTGACACTCCTTTGTGTCCACAGTACTTACAGAGAAGAAGCTGGAGTCAAAGTGCAGCAGAGTCATGAACATGAGCACCAGCAGTACTCTGCCGCCCAGCTGCATGTACTGCTTGGGCGAGCTCTCCCCCATAGAAGGGACTCCAGCGAACATGCTCTTTCCTTCTGAACGAGACTCGGCCAGCAGCAAGAGCAGACCACCGCCAAGGGCAAGGTTTCTGGCAGAGTAGGAGAGAGGAGGTGGTTATTTTTGGACAGGGTATTTGGGAAGGGTCAGAGCTGCAGTCACACAGCAGGTAAAGTAGCCTGAAGTAAAGATCCCTTTATGGACCAATCATGTCTCCTACAGCAGACGGCTGTGGTGCAGAAGGAGACAACGTCATATGTTACGTTAGACCACGTTTAATGAAGGCAACAACAAAAGACAGGTCAGTCAAACAGGACATAATCAGTAGAGAACAGTGCCCCCTGCTGTCGGAGAGGGGCACCTACAAAGTCACTGGGTGCAGTGGGAAGGAATGTTAGTTGGCAGTGAGTGTGTAGTAGTAGTAGGTAATTTATTTATTTTTACTATTATAGCTTCATTCATTCATAAACCAGAAAGGTGTGATATGTATGATTGTCTGCCTCATATATTGTTCCATATCTGGTTATGTTGACACACACATATATCCATATCTGTTCACATGGGCATGAAATTAAATCAATATTTTTTTATTATTAAATTACCTGAATTATTTGTGTATTTCTACATGATACTGAATTGATATCAATGCATTTAGAACAATTTCAAACTGAATCAATATATAAAATCAAATCATGAGATTCTCAACAATACCCAGCCCATATCACGTGCTTTGTAACATTAACACTGTGATGTTGGTTCGTATCAATGAATAAAAAGACACGTTTTATCTGCAACAGAAAAAATGCTGTCAACCATAGAGGCTCCTTTACCATCGACTGTGATGATGACTGCTGTCAAGTATGTTGTTGAACAGCCAACGAACGCTGCATTGTCTTCCTGAGGACGTGTACATACCTGCATGTGTGTTGTGCGTTGGCTTTTTGGATGTTTGATCTTCAGTGAACTTTTTAATACCCATACATGTTTCTGCGTAGCCTTGACCAAGTATTATAATGTTTAGAGATGCTAGTAGCTAGCACAACTAGGTGCACGTGAGCAGTCTCTAAAAACATAGAGATTGTCGTGACTTACCTCATCAGAAATTTGAGGTCCCATAGAATGCTGTATGCGACCGTCTGGGAGAGGGACATAAAAACAAAAAATGAGGTTAAAAAAAATCTATTTAAATATTGCAAACACACTCACAGTGATGTGTTCTTACCTGTAGAGCTATGATGCCAAACAATCCAAAGCAGGCATACTGTACAAAATTTCTACTGAGGATGAGGACACAGCCACCTGTGAGGAGACACACAAAGGTCAGAGACACAGGTTCTACCATCAAATGCATCCTGAGCGTTCACACTTTATATGTTCTCTGAATGGGAATAATACGGTTTAATGTCAATTTGAACTTTTATCAGACTTATCCTCTCTTCATCCACTCAACTACTCTGGTCTCTCTCACATTAAACAGTGGTCCAAGAGCATATACCTGTGTATACATAGAAATGTTGTGACAGTTTTTTTATTTTAGATTTACAGTGTGTCTGCACAACAAGAAATAACAAAGGAAAAAAAACTGCACAACAAGAAATAACAAAGGAAAAACATTAATAAATTAATTAATAAATCTGAACAGAAGACAAAAGTTTGTGGAGAAGTCCAGATGTGGCTAATAATATACATTTTTAATGCATAGATGATGAGAACAGAGGTCAATACATGTATATGTATGTATATATATACTGTACATATATACTGTATATATATATATATATACACATACATATACATATATACATACATATATATACATATATATTTCTTTTTAAGCAATTTAAGTTTAGTAATCCTGTCAGCACAGTAAACACACAATGTTGCTCCATCTTAACATCAGGCTACTAAAACTCCATCTTAACATCAGGTTACTAAAACTGAGGGGGATCTACGTTTGTAATCAGTAGAGATGAAATTAAAGCAAAATAAAATTAATATTTAACTAAAAAATAAACTATAATAAAAAATAAGCACTGTAGAATATCGGTATCGTGGAACTAAATATCACGCTATATCAGTGTATCAATATTTTTCCTACAGCCCTACAACATACCTGTCAGTCATGAATGTGAGAACAACCACTGTGACAGGTCTGCTGAGTGTGTGCACAGAGCTGCAGGCATTAATGTGTCTGTTTGTCCCCTGGCTAAGATATAACAACTACAGTCAGACATCTGGTAGCTCAGGTGTTGGAACATGGTAATCTCTAATGTGGAATTCTGACTTTATTTTCTACTCAATGTGCAAAGAAAAGAAACTAGAAATCCAAGATGAGACTTTACTGTGATCACAGAAAATAAAGTAATCTATCCTGCCAACAAAAGGCAAAAACACAGAACCATATGATAAAATCATCTACTCCACGACTCACTACGTAGAACATCCAAACGTTAGTGTTTAGCAGAGCCTTAGGGTCATGTTACGTGGCGTCTAAACTGTGAGTTTTAGAGCTGAAGTGCAACTTCCTGTTTCTGTGTCATGTAAAGACACCAGACCATTCTTTCCTCTCTACCTCTAACAGTTTTTAACGCTTTAAATGTGCAAATAGCTCTATTTGCTGATTGGTCAATGTTATTAGCATTTGTTGACACAATGCGGACGACAGAAAAAAAGTCACCCATAGATAAAGTAGACTAAAAAAGGAAGTTAATTTAAAACTGAATATTCCCTTTATAGCAGGGGTGTCTCTGGATGTTTCAGACGTGGCCTTGACTGTTTGTCAGTCAAAAAAACGATTCATTTTTCTCGACTTGTATGAACTTTGTGGCTTAATCCTTAAATATTGAGTTGTTCCTTTTTTTAGAATACAGCTGTTGTCTGATGAAGACGGACTTGAGAAAAAAAAAAATCAGAGGGTCTACTTATTAGGACAGTGGCGGTCAAATACGGCCCACCAGATCAGCTGATGTCCTTATCACCGTTCAACTTTTGATCTCAGAGCCTATCTAGCTCAAAGGTCAATGAGCTCAGAGGGGCATTCTACCGCTATTGTGATCGATAACAGCAACAGCCCCATCAGTCTCCTCTGTTTAATCAGCAAGACAATGACATAATCTATAGGTGAAGTTCACTGTGTGCTACAGACACAACGGTGCTGGAACACAGCAGACACATACGCAGCTGAATTATGGGAACAAAAGGTCGCCAAGATGAGATCTTTCTGTCTTTTCCATCTGACTTTTAATTTGTTTTGTTTTGTTTTGTTTCTTCTGATGGCGCAATGTGCCTTTAGAGCAGTACTTCTCAAATAGTGGGGCGGGCCCCATTGGGGGTGCACGACGGGCTTCCAATGGAATATGGCACGCTTGACATAATTGGACACAAGCCTCCAGTCACTAGGTGGCAGCAACTCATACAGTGGTTTGTACAGATGAAAATATACATGTTATCCGGTTCTCAATAGTATTTCAATTTCCAGGGGGTGGGAAATGGGGGTGTGTGCAAACATTTCTGTCCCCATGGGGGGGTGGAGAGGGGGGGGGGGAACCTCAGGTTCAACATGGGTTTTACTCTTTTATTTAACTTAGTGAATGGATCATCTGGTTCTACTAACTACTCACCCAGCTGTCCTACGAGGTTCAGTAGCACAAAGCATGTTGCTAAGAAGTAGCCACAGTTCCAGGTCGCCTCGATGTAGTCTCTCTGCTCGTGCCACTGGAACCACATGCGAATGCCGTCTTCCAAGAAGGTGCTTATGAGACACAGGCGAGCCAAGTGGGGCAGGTACTGTTTAGTTACCCGCAAAAACTACAAAAAACAAAAAAAAAACAAAAGGGGAAAATGGTAAATTCATGAAATGAGAAAGAAAGAAAATATTTTAAAATGACATCAGCGACAGATTCCGGCCACTAAATAATACTTTCTTCAAACTTCGATGACTGTTCTCAGATGCTTATAGTTATTATTTACAGTGTAGTACAGTGACGGGCGTCAACCAACACAACATTTAAACCTGTGCCAAGTGAGAGCAACAACAATAATTTAAAGGGAAAATTGCTGCGATGAGAGAATTCCCGCTGAAGTAAAAACTATATAATAAACTCACATAGGTGTATGGTTGTTCTACTTTTTGTTTTATTATTGCAATTAATCATGGGATGCAAAAAGTAACATGCGACGACTGCTGACTGAACTGCTCATCAACTAAACAAAGCATGTTTCAAAAAGCTCACTTGAGCTTGAAGTGCAATCGACAATGAGGCAAACCTCATGTAACGTGATGCACTCCATGTCACGATCCCCAAGAGGGCTCACATGTACAAAATGGAGCAGACTGTCTAAACAAATTGTAAAATTAATTAAATAAAAAAGTACGTTGTGTCCAAGAGCAGACTTTCAGTTTCACAGGAGAAACAGTGTTGGAGTGTTGACCTGCCCCCCTGCACCATCTCCGCCTCCTCAGCTGTCCACATCAGCACTGTCAGACCTCGGCAGCCAATCCGCTTCAACCAACTCCCACTAAGACTGCTAAGTGAGACATGACTGGACGACTGAGGACCAATCTGAACAAGCCCAGGGTTGCAACACACACAAAAAAAAAAAACAGAAATGTAGAATGTGGAGTAAGAGGTGTGTGTGTGTGTGTAAAAAGTGTGTGTTCCCAATATCCATTTGTGGGACATGTGACCACAAAGGGGTCTTAGCAGGGGTGACTGTAAATGTTACAGTGAATGGGTTTTAACCCAATCAGGTTTAATTACATTAGCATGCTTTAGACGAGTCTGCTTCGACAGACGGGAGACAAAATATTTTTAATGACAGTCGTCCAAGGACACCATTAACATCTTGGACTATCTAGAAGAAAAAAAATACAAGGACGTGGACCAGAGATTAAGAGAATGTAATCGAGTGCGTACCAGTGGCAGTTTACTAGACATGAAAATACACCACCTAAAACACCTCCATGTATATGTGTACATTTATACATGATGTTTCCTGTTTCTGTATGACTTAATGTCACTGTGGAGAACTCAGTTAAAAAAAAAATCTGGAACTGGAACCGTTTTCTTTCAGCTAAGCCTTGGCCTGGGTCAATGGCTGACCCTGAAATCTGATCATAACATGTCCAGCTTATTTCTTCACACAGCAGTGGGGAGGTCAGTGGAGGAAAGTAAAACTTAAATACGTTTTGAAGATGAAATGTTACCACCACGTAGACCAGAAGTCTTCACTTAAAAACCAAAACCCAGATCAACAATCAACATATGCTTTGCAAAGCATATGGGAGCCAAAAAGGACAATGAGCCTCAACCAGGTGTTCCCTTGGGTAAATCTAACAAACTACCAAAAAAAAACAAAACAAAACAGGACCTTTAACTAGATTTAATATTAACCAGTTACCCCAAAAAACAGTTGTTACAACTCTGCTGTGTTTCATTACAAAAGTAACTGTAATAGTAAGAGACATGACAGGACTATAAACACCTTTACAACCAGACATTAGTTACTCTTATTTAATACAAAACGCGTACAAATGCTGCTGTGCTCATAAACCTAACTTTGTCTACAGCAGTAAAGAATAATGTAGAAAGCAGGGTGAAAACCCCACACTGACAGACAGCAGCCGTTACTCACAAACTAGTGAGCAGCCACCATGCTAACTAGCCGCGGCTAACGCGAGCAGCGGTGTTGAAGTTACCTGATCCGCCACGTCTTCGGCGGTGTTCATCAATTCCTCTTGCCCCATGTTGCTTCCCAACGTGACGTCTTTTATTAGAAATTAACGGCTGAGCTCGACACGTTCCCCGAATGCCTGAATGTCCTCCCTTCCTTGCTCTGCGTGTCCCTCTCTTCCCCTCTGTGGCCGTTATTTACTTGAAAGATTTCCCGTTTCGCCTGCACGCAGGGAAAGGCCGCCTCCGCCCCACAATGCCCCGCGATTTGACGAGCGCCACAGCAAACACGGCCCCCTACATGGCACTGCTGCTGCTGCAACCGCTGTATGCCACGTAGATCGCTCTGTTGACGGCCATGACGCCGACCAAACACCGTAGTTTACGGGTTGTGAAAGTGTAAACAACACTTTGACGACTTGACGTTTCACCTTGACTGTTTTGTAAGTGTAATCCAACCCTGCAGCGCTGTTATTAAGGCCCAACGGAACTAATCAAACCCATGTTCGGTGGATTTATGGATGCACAAATGTTGAAGTTGACAATCAAGATTAATGCTCATGTTGTATTAAAGCATTTTTAAAGAAAGGGTTAGGGTTACATTCTTTTATTTATGTAGCATGCGGACGCAATATTAATTAAAATATATGAATTCAATAATAATGAAATAAAAGATAACACAATTAACAGAAAATGAATCCACCCAATCCCAGCACAGTCTGCAGCATCCTCGTTTAGTTGAATATCAGAGTGTGTTGATTGGTTTCAACAAGTGTCGTTCTTCATCTCATTTCATTCATTCTATTTTAATGGCTGTTTTTACAGTACATTTGACAACATTAAATGTATTGTATGTTCTCCAACACTCAGTTATAAATGTATTAAATTAAGCTCAGGGTTATAGTCTCACCTGGGTGTTTTACCATGGGGTGAGTGTACTTTGGGTGACACATCTCTAATTTCTATTTGTAGTGCCTACATCCCCAGGCTAATTTATACAAAAAGTTCTATTTGCGTTTAATTTGACCAAACAATTAATTCTTGTGTACTTAGTCTGATGATGTTCTTAGAAGACTCTAGTCCTGCAGAAGAAGTCATCTAAAAAAAAGCAGTCCATATTCATGGTTTCAGTGGCAAAAAAACAAAAAACCTCTACTATTTTTTCCAGTTATTTTCAGTTCACATGGAATATTTTTTACTTCTACATTTTGTTAAATAGTTTCTAAAAAAGCCAATGCTAAAGATGGATTTGTTTTGCACTTATTTTGTTGATTTGTTTTTCTATTATTTAAAGAGGATTTGTGACACGGGCGGTTAAAGAAACATTTGCATAAAAACAAGACACAGAAACAACATTTGCAAGTTCATTTGTATTTTAAAGCAGTGTCTGATATGCTTTCAAACTCAAGCACAATCTACACAGTCCAAAATATTTCTTATTCACAACGAGGTTTCTATTTCATAAAAATGTTCCTCAGGGAAACTGCCAGAAAACAGTTTTTTAATGAACTGGTTTGGTTCGTTTTCACTTCCCATTTTGTAATTTCTTAGTTTTCTTGCGTCCAGATTTCCAGTTATTATTCCTGAATTTCTTCTGAAAACCTCCGTCCTGCACCTGAGGATGGGAGAAGACAGCAATAACAGAAGTGAGTGGGATTTGTACAAGACACACACACACACACACACACCATTTTAAATACATATTTAAAAAACTTGCCTTTTTGCGTTTCGAAGTAACCTGTTCATCCACCTCCATTTCCTCATCTTCGTCTGTTTGGAAGTCGTCTTCCTCCTCCTCCTCTTTATGTTCTTCATCTTGTACCATTTCTTCACTTGTGTTTTTTAATGTGAAGATGGAAGCTGTGGGGGGAAAAAAGTCAATTTTTTTTTATTTTGTCATGTAGATACAGTTACATGTACAGAATTCTGTGTCAGTTTATTTAAATTTCAAGTTACATTTGAGTTTTGAATTCACCAGATTGTACCTGAAATTAAAGTCTAACAAAAAAAATCTATGTGCAAAAAGTGGGACAAACACTGACAAGGGTAGAGGTCACTCATGCTGTCTTCAGAGTCACTGTGGTCATCGTCACTGGAGGACGGTTCCCACGCGTTGCCCCCGTGTTTCGACGGCCTCCTTGGACTGATGTCATCTCCGATATCCTTGGGCTTTTTCTGTGTGAGTCTGACTGGAATGTATTCAATTCCCTGCTTCACACACTCTTCATCTGCAACACGAACGACAGTTTGTTAAACCTACAATGTTTCTATTTATTTTAATTTGAAACATTTAAAACATAACCGGCTCCACAGGATTAACGCAGTGACGTGAACCTGTTACCGGTTGTGCCTACGGGGCTCAGCACAGTCAGTCATGAACATCACCGCACATCACTGCCCCCTATCAGTACGGCACGGTACTTTCTTCCTCACCCTATACATTTTCTTTGCCCATTCATGGTCGATCAGATTAAATATGTTACACACATGAATTAAATATAATGGACAGACAGTGAATTTTCACCACTGACATGTTAAAAATTACCCAGAAATCATATTTATACAGAACAGGTTTGAGTTGGTGACATCCACACTTCACACGGCATCACATCAACAACACAGGATTAAAAAGAAAAACTGTGCAGGTGGAATTTGTGTGGTACTGACATTTGGAGAGAGCCTTTTTAAAACGTTTCCCGTTGACATGTCTGAGGACGTGGTGTGGCTGCCGGTTGAGATGTCGGAGGGTCAACTTACAGAAGAGCTGTTTGCTGGAAAACAAACATCAGCGAGTTACATTTTTTTTAAAGAGGAAACATCTTCTCAAAGATTTTGGGAGATTGATAGGAGTGTCCTTACGGCTGTTTTGTGCTGGGAATAATGTGTGGCTCATACTGGCTGTAGTTGAACTCTGCCGTTGCACTCAGTTTCTCATACTTCTTCCCCTTCGTGAACTTCTGCAGCTCTGTTAGGCTGCATGGAAACTCGTGTCCGTTAAGCGTGCATTTGATCTGAAATAGACAGGCGACATCTGCATATGTACATTAAGGTTTTACTGAATATGATACATCACTCATTTGTGTAAACACCGTTGAAGAAAGATGAAACACTTAATCAAAAGTTCACGTGATATTTGTAAAACAAATCGGCTAAAAATATATTTTAAAAAGTCGTCTTCCTGCCTCAGCATGTATGAGTTTCTTAATGTTTTCAGTAAGTAGCAGCGGTTACAGCGGTGACAACAGTCGCTCTGGATCCCTGTTTGACAGCGCATGTCGTGCGGTAAGTTAGCATCACAGCTAACAACAAAATGAACGCGTTCTCACTGTAACACGCAGGCGTCTGCTCACCGACCTTTTTGCCGTCCGTGAGTTGAAGAAACGGGTGGTTGAGAAGAAAGCCCCTGAGATCCGAAGGTAAATCCTCCATTGCTTAAACTCCAAACTCCCAAACACAGCTTCAAATGTATTAGTTTCCAGGTTAAACACACTCGCAGGAAGTGTGTCTCCACACGTGGGTCGGATACGCACACGCACTGTGACGCCTGAATGCTTGGCGCCCTCTGTCGATCAAAGTGGGGGAAATAAGAGGGGTTTGGAATTTTTAAAATCTACAATTGTTTTTTCCAGCGACGTAGTTGAGAAGTAGTTGATTGACAAAACGGACGCAGAAAAACAGCAAAAATAAATAAATAAATAAAAAGCCAAAATGAGTAAAAATTAACTAGTATATGCAGTTGACTATTGAATAACTAAAACAGGTAAAACTGAGTCAAAGTATGTGTCGAATGTATTTTTTTTAACTTTTTTATTGTTTTTGTTTGTATTACTATGACGTAAACAAATAGTAAACAAACAGTAAAACGCAGCACTGTGAAACGCCACTAATCAGCTGACTGACATGTGACAACTCATAGATGAAAGATAAAAAAAAAGATGGCCCACTCTGTCTTATTTCAAAACCGACCATAAAAAAAGTGTACAGTCGAGTTACGGAAAAAAATAAGATATAAACCCACAGAACGTAATAATTTAAAAAAGAAATCTTATTATTAAATTGTACAACTAAATTATTTTACTTCAATTAATTTACTTCAGGATTCAGGATTTTTCTTCAGGTGAGCCGTGTGTCGTCGAGTATCTATAATTTCCAAACGGAGTTTATAGCCACGCCCCCACTCCTCCCATAATTCCTTGGTTCAGCAAACAGATTTCGTCGGTGTAGTGTGGAAACTACGATAGGTTAAAGTAGCTAACTGGCGGCTACGGAGACTCAATTTTATACGGTTTTGATTAGGTGACGTTGTTGTTGAATAACTTTTGTATAACAGCGTCACACTTCTGTTCTGTTTGTTGTGTTATATCACCGAATTGCTGTGCTGTCTGGAAGCCTGTTAGCCTGGAATAGCTTGACAGTAACTGAGTCTGGAAATAAGTGACTAACGGTCACGTTTGAATCATGTCTGGACCGAACGGTGATCCGAACATCTCTATGGACGACGGGATTATTAATGACGAAGATGAGTTTGGCGACGAAGGTAAAGCCAACATGTCTTCCATTCGTTAAAGTCACAACTGATAACAGTGTTGGAGCAACGGACTGTCCTCCATTTAAAGATTGCTTTCGTTTAGTGACTTATTTTGGTCGATGGTTAGTTAAATATGTCAATAACTACATTCATGCACCTGATGTAATTATACAGAATGTGACGAGCATTGTATAAAAAACGAAACGTTAAAAATAAAGTAAACAATTTCGAATTTTTTTCTAACAAATTGTTATATGGGTTACATTTTGCGTGAATTTTAATTATTAAGACAACAAATATGGTATTTCAGACTTTAAGTCTGTCTGCATCTACACTTAATTATATATGAAAATATTCAGAAAAATAATCGTAAATGTTTGTGCATAAGTCCAAAGTATGGAAACAAATGCTAAATGTGCAGGAACCTGAATAGCTGTGACTAGTCTACTGCAGGAAGTTATTGTAGCCATTTGGCTAAAACAACCCGAACCTTCAAAATAAAAGTCCCTCCCTGCTTTATTTGCTTCTCCACAGAGTATGCAGCGATCAACTCCATGCTGGATCAGATCAACTCTTATCTCGATGACCTGGAGGAGCGTAATGATGCGCTCAACGGTAAACTGCATGAACTGATGGAGTCGAACAGACAGGCCCGGCTGGAGTTCAGGGCCCAGCTGAACGGTGCCCAGTCTGAGGGGGAGCAAAAATCAGAGGAGGAGCAGAGTAAAGAAGATGGGAGCCCACAGAGGGGTGAAAAGAGCGAGTAGACGACACAGACTCTGATAAAGAAAATAATAATATGTTCCCAAAATGTACCATTTCATGTGGGTTTACTATATTTTCAATGTTGGTTTCCATACTCATCAGCATGTGTGTTTACAGTATGTAAACTCAATTCAACTACTCAGCAGTGTCGCATTTACTCCTCCCTCCAAGTACCACCAATATGTTTATTTAAATACAGCAGCACAGAGCTCCAGTTTTCAGCCCAGAGGAGTATAAAGTATGAAGAAAATAATTTATTTTTAGAAAGATTATTGACCTAGTATGGCCGACACACGCTTGGGAGAGACAGTGAAGGCATCACTGGGACTACTGGTGCCTGTGGTTGGTTGGTTTCACTTACATTAATAATGTTCTGTTATCTATTATAGATGCTGCATGTGATCTGCTGTCACATTGTTTAACACATCTGTTCAAGGTGACTGTATGGATTGATGGATTTGGCTCAGCTGGTACTTTGCCTTTTAGGAAAGAGGACTTTATCAGTGGTTATTATGAAGATACGTTATAGTGAAAAATTTCAGGTGCGTCTTTATCTCATTAATAAGAGAATTGTGGGTTTTTTTTCTCTTCCTAAAATGATATACATACTGTATATATAACATTCCAAGTGTCTGTCACAGTAGTGTTTGTCCTTGATCATGGCTGTAAATCTTCTGTGTTCTTGGTTTATTTCACCAGCAGCTTGAAATAAGTGGATGCAAAGTTATTATTAAATTAATAATAATAATAAAAAACAACAAATAATGATGTAACCAAATTTTCAGACATTTTTTAATATAAATTAAAGTGACCCAAGACAAAAGGCAAACATCCAAAAATACATCAAAACTCCAGCAATTAGAAAACATCGCCTGTTTGTTCAGTTTGTCAGTAGCTGAATAAAAATACACTAAGAAACGTACAGCTTTGTGTGAAATGTGCCTTCACCTGTCCTTCCCTTCCTCCTGCTCAAGTCTCATTACTCCACGCGGTCATGTGACAGTCGACGCCATGAATGCAGGAGTTGCTACATGTGACAACAACCAGCGTCCTGTGGTTGGAAAAATCAACATTTTTTTTGTCTAAGTCTGTTCAGAACAGCACACGAGTCATGAAGAGGAAAAAAAAAAACATCCTTATATTTTACACGTACACGTCCCGTGTTGGCTGAAGACTGTGTGAAATATTAGACCTCTTTACATGAACAGTTAGTGGTAATCTAACAGTCGACTCGTTTAGCTAAATCACAAACTTTTTTTTCTTGCTAATACTCGGACCGTTATGTGAGGTTTCTGTCCAGTGCACTGAAATCCAAACATCATCAATGAGGAAGGAACAAAAAAAAAAGGCCAAAAACACACAACCAAACACTATATATTATGCTAACAATGCAATGTTGAAATAACTATGGAACAAACTCATTTTTCGAATGCAGGCAAAGTAAAACATCCAGTGGAATGTGACTTCAAATGTGATCAAAACGAGTCTGAAAGCTTTTTAGCGATAATTCATTTTAAGATGCATATTTCAAACACAAATTCAAAAGAAATCAAATGTGAAGTGCAGTTTGTCAAAATTCAAGCAGCACAAATCCAATAAAAAGGTTTAAAATAATAATGATAATTATGTAAAAATAAACACAACACACAAACTGTCTGTGAATGTGAGGATTCCTGGACATTTCTAGTCCAAACGAAAGCAGAAAAAAATAAAAAACAAACTTCATGTTGATGAGAGGTGAATACATGTTTCCGTGCCGACACTTCAAGGGGATTAAATGTCAACAATCTGACGATCTTCAAGTTCTAGGGAATGAGTAGAGCGACTGGTCCTTGGGGACTTCAGGGTACGAAACTAACAATTGCTAGTTGGAAAACACATTGTCTAAACCCCGGCGGTCAAACTCATTTTGGTTCTGGGGCAGCATGCAGTCTAATAAGATGTCAAGTAGGCCAGAACCAGTACAATCATAGCATAATTGCCTATAAATAACAAAAAGTCCATCTTTTCCCCCCTTTGTTTTCATGCAAAACGTACATTTGATAAATCTTCATATTTACTGAAATAGAATTTTACGGAACATATCCTGAACATGACGTGTTTGTGAATTACTTTATTTTCAAAATTCATCAAGCGGGCCGAGATTGGCCCGCAGGCCTTATGTTTGACACCCCGGGTCTAAACCCTAACGTTAGGGTTAAAATTCTAGCACAAATATTAATGTGATTAACTTGAAACACTTTCTTGTTAAGGAACCTGGAGGGACTTCCTTTAAAATCGTGAAACACATGCGTAAAGGTTCTAATCAGATCAGGACTGAAGAGACCTCACATATATAGGTTAGACGGGATGTGAAACATCCTGAAAACCTCAAACAAGTCCAGTTTTCAAGACTGTTATCTTTAATCTACGACTGAAAATGACAATAAATGATCTGGGATCAAACCAGGTACGGCTAAAGAAGAGGATGACTTCAGGAGAGAGAACAAAACGTGAACTGTGACGGACACTGCAGTTGTTAAAAACCATGAAACTAATGTTAACAAAGTGGTTTCACTGATGGAGGTCATATTTCCACATCACAGTCCATTTAATTTACCGCTGCCCTGGAAGTGTTTCCTGTTTATTGTTTTAACCACAACCCTCTCACTGTTCTCACTCTTAACCACCAGGCGTTAACTTCCCTCACTGTGTGTTTAATTTTTTTGTATGGCTTAGAAGCTGTGTTGTGCATTTCTTAGGTTGCTGTTCAATAAGAGCACCTCATTGTGTACTGATACCTCACAGACTGACGTCGGAGTCTCTTTCCAAGTTCAAAAGCCGCGTCTCCGTCTCAGCGTCTGTTTGTTACCCTCCCTGAACGGCGTTTTGGAGCAGCTTTTGGTTTCCTGCAGCCGATCCTCTTCCCTGGAGCGGAGGGAGCGTCAGCGTTCTCCTCGTCGTCGTTGGCATCTTCAGCAGTGGCTGCTGAGTCGGCATCCGGTTCCTCTCTGCTGCCAACAGGTGTAGTGGGCGTGGCCTCTGTCTTGATGCAGCGGCTCATGTCCTGGTCTGTTCTGTCAGTGCAGGTCAGGTCGGTTTCCGGTTCCTTCTTACAGAGCTGGGTGTCTATCTGTAATATTTGTTGGTCGACTTCGGCCGAGTTCTGGTTTGTCACTACATCGTCATCAAGTGAGGTTTCAACTAAACAGTCTGTGCTGGAGTGAGGGAGGTCTGTAGACTGGACAGATGGACTAGAGGAGTCAACATCTTCACCTTCCTTCTGAGCGAACATCGCTTTGTACATCTGCACAACAACAACAAAACCGAAAAAAATATGACAATAAATAGATGGAAAAAATTACATTGATTTTTTATCATCGCTCGAGCCACTGTCCAAACACACTGTCACACTCATCTCATCACGACCAGCGATATTATCAACAAACCTTGAGGTTCTCAAAGTGCGGCAGTGATGTGCAGTGGCTGTGCAGAGCAGAGGAGTCAAAGTGGTAAAACTTCTTGCAGAGTCTGCAAATAAACCCTGAAACTGGGACAAGGAAACTGGAGCCTGTCGGAAGAAACAGGGAAGAAATTTGGATTATATTATTATTATTGTTTACAAAAAACATTTTAAATTAATACAAATTAAGAGCCAAAAACTGATTAATTCAAAAGATGGTAGACCCCACTTCCTCCCTCCCTCCCCCTCTCTTTTCCTCCCCCACTCACCATAAACAGTGTCAGGATCGTGCTGCTCGTCACTGGTCATATTCTTCAGCGTCACCTCCTTACGTGAGGACCAGTCACACTGTTCCAGGTCAACAAGGACAACGACATGAGTAACATGTCTACAATTTACTACTAAATATATATTCTGTGTTAAAAAATATACATTATATTTATATCTAATATATACATATTTATAAAAGGTTCTTTGTAAATGTGCTGTTTATGCTAACTATTTATTTTAAGTCTGGTCTTATTTCCCTTAAAATTCTTTTTATTTTATACAGTATTAGATGGTGTGAAAAAGTAAAGGAAGTTGATGAAAATAATACAGTATTATTCTCATGTAATTTATCCATCCATCCATTTTCAGCCGCTTATCCGTTACCGGGTCGCGGGGGCAGCAGTCGCCACCCAAATCACACGGCACCGTACCAAACCCCCATAAAACCCTCCTGCGGGTGGTGAGTCCACTGGAAGGTCATGTCATTTATATTTAGTTGTTTTTTTTAGAACAAAGAAAATCACCTGTTCCTCAGAGTTTTCCTCGTCTCCCTCCTTCCCCTGCCTCTCCTCTTCTTCCTCCCCCTCACTCAGCTCCTCCTCTTCTTCCAGCATAAATCCGTCAGCGTCCACTGCTGTCAGTTTGGCCAGAGCCTCATCGTCGCCCTCTTCCTGGAGCTGGTGAACACAAACGGTTGCATCAGTGAAGTGCAGCAGCTCAGAGGTTCAGTGACTGATTCCATCTTCACATCGTTTATTAAAAAAAAAAAAAAACCTTGTGAAGGTTCTGTCTGTGCTCCAGGGACTGCAGGTGCTCCAGAAAACTCTGAGGGTTCCTGAAGGGTTTCTTACAGACCGTGCAGGAGGAGAAGGCCGTTCTGGTGGCCAGCTGAGGAAGGAATGATGAAAGATCTGGACGTTAACTTGAAAAAAAGCAGACGTGTTGTACTGAATGTTGTTCACATGATGATCGACATCGAGCAGCTGTTACTTTGTGCTCCTTGGTCCGACGGTGGTCCATGATGCTGCTGCTAAAGTGGGTGTGACATGTTCCACACCAGCGCTTCGTTTCTTTTTTCTCTCTACGAAGAAAACAGACGACACTTTGTCAACGTCATCTCCTTCTTAAACATGTTTCTCTGTCACAGATGATTTGACATGAATTCACCTTAAATTATCACATATCAACATTTGGCACAAAGAGTTTTTGGATTCATAATATTTGCCGTTCTTTAGCATCTAGCTTTCTCTCCCGCTGAAATTTTCACCAATGATTTTCTATTGAAGAGGACATGGACATTATGTTGTTTTGCCGTTAGCAACAAAGTGTCATCAGATATCGATTCAATAGCACCAAGCTGGCACGTCAAGGTATTCCAGATGGCCCAGAGTTATGTTGGAGATTTGAGTGATTTGATTGGATGGTCAGAAAACAGGCCTGACGTGAATTAAAACTTATGCCACAAATACGACAGGACAGACTGGACTGTCATCGTTAGCATGGATGGAGACAGAAAAGGACTTGAACTGGAGTGTACTGATAATCGGCAAATGGCAAATTAACTTTACGGTGCAATACTGCCACCTACTGGACTAGAGTGTGTGCGTTAGTCTCACCAGTATTTGTGTTACTTAAACCCTTGAATTTTTGTAAGTATTTAATTAAAATATACACATTAAATGTTCCAGCCCTAATTTGTCTCAACTGTAAAAAAACAAAAAACAAAACTGACCCATCCTTGACCGCTCCCTGCAGAGACTCCTGCACACGAGGCAGCAGCGTGACCAGACAGGCGTTGCTCATGTGTTGGATCTCCATCATCCTCTGCTGGTGGGAAATGCTGTTCATGTGAGTCCTGAAGTTCTACAACACAGAACACAAACCGGACACACACACAACTTTTAGTTCCAGTTCCAGTGATAAAACATGAAGGACTACATCACTCCAGGCACACCTGCTGGTTGTGGCAGGTAATGCTGCAGAGGTAGCAGTAAAATTTGTTGGCGCCCTCCGCTATGACGTCCTCCACTTCCTCCCGTAGGCCGGGTGAACTAACGGAGTCGTCTTTATCCTGTGACTCCTCCTCAGCAACACTCTCCTTCTCCAGGATCTCCTCCGGTGTTCCATCCTCTAACTCCTCCGTCGAGGCTCCGGGAATAAGGACACAGTCTGACAGAAGTTTGAGGTTAAAATGTTAAACTTAGCATCTTTACCTCGGTATTTGTTCTTGACATTTAGAACTCCATATACCATAATATCTGACAACCATCTTCTCTACAGTCCACGTGTTGTGTTTACCTTCAGGTCGGCCCTCCTCCGCATGAGCGTCACCGTCTGGAGGAACAAGCGTCGCCTCTGAATCTGCAGCAGCTCCGGTCTCTGATCTGAGAGAAAGAAGAAAACAAGTGTCAAAGAGATTGACTTTTTCTTTTTAAATAAGGTATTTGATTTTTGTTCGTTTATTTTTCCCTAATTAAAACAGCATTTCAAACCAAAAAACCATTTCCTCACCCTTCAGTCTTCCTCTTTTTAAATGCAGGTTCTTCATGTTGCTCTTCTATCATCTCCACGGGTTCACCTTCTTCTGTAGCGGTGTCATCTGAGTGGGAAAAAGACAGATTAAAGTTATCCTTTTTATAAAGATGTTAATTCAACACATGGCTCTGCAGCCTGAAACACAGAAAAATCATTTTTTGTCAAGTTAACATCATATAAAATTGCTTAAAAACACAGGTTATTTAGCATTTAGGTTTCTAAAAAAGATTGACTTTCAATTGAAGAGGACAAGGACACTATGTTGTTTTGCTGTTAGCCACAAAGTGTTAAAAAATGTTTTTTTATTACCGTAATCCCACCATCAACAGCATCTGAAAGTCAGTGACGGCTAACAATGCTAACTACCGCGCTAAATGTAATCAGTGCACAAACGTGAGAAATTATCACAATTTTTTTAAAGTTTATGTACGTAATACATTCAACTCAGCTGCACCTGTCTTAGAGTCGACATCTGGGTCAGTAGCAGCGGTCACAGCAGGCTGGTCATCTGAACTCTCTGCTGCCGTCTGTTCACTGTCCAGCCTCATGTCCGGCTGACGAGCCGCGGCCTCCTACACACAGGGTTTTGCATCAGTATTGTTTCATAATA
>NC_024320.1:24280043-24284137 GCF_000523025.1 Cynoglossus semilaevis | reverse complement strand
AAAAAAAAAAGAGAAACATTCGTCATTACTGTGGCAGTGGACGAGGACGGAGCCGTGGTGGTGGCAGTGGTGGTGACGGTGTTGTTGTTGTAGTAGCGAGCGTGTGGGTGAAAAGGTCTGGCCGCAGGAAAACCCATGAGCGGCGTCTTGATGGCCATGCCCATGGGAACTGGTCCCAGCAGAGACGACCTGGTGCCAGGTGTGAAGAACTGACGGAACTGTTGCCCCCCCATTCCAAAGCCCCGCATGTTACCTGGACAGATGGAGAACAACACGAGAGGTGATAACGCTCTTGTAGTACATTTAAGGAAATCATTTATTTAAAACAAGTATAGCAATATAAATAGTTGACTACAATGACAACGGTTACCCTGCATTTGTTGCATCAGTATCGCACCCTGCAGCATAGGGTTGGGGGCAATAATTGTGGTCTGTGTAGCCTGGCACAGGTTGACCATCCGGGGTGGAGGTGCAGTCTGAGCCGAGACGGCGATTGCTCTGTGCGGCAAGTAGAAAAACATAAAATAAGAACAAAATCCTAATAATAATAATCATGATAATAAACTCATAATAATATGTATCTCAATAAATCTGTGAGAAAGCCGTCAGACTTTGACTTCTGTCTGATTCTCAAAGTTTTGTTTTTTTTTCTCATGGCGACACACCCACCACGCACCATAAATAAATCAACTCTTGACATAGAACAATGAAATGAGGAGCAGAAGAATCTGGTGAATGACAGAGACATAATCAAGTCACCGGTGGCTTTGACGTCAGCGTTGCATTACAGGACGACGTCCCTTTGTGTCGACTCGGAGGGTTCAAGTGGTTTATTAGAAATCATTGTTCAGTACGCCTGAGAAAAACCAGCGTTCTCAGAGGAACTATAATTAACTATATGAAGCCATGCCAAATCACGGCTTTTTCAAACTGTAAAAATTGAAAGAGAGGAAAATGTTTATACGTCATATAAAACTATAAGAGATGCTTTACATGGTTCCACTTTTCTTATTTTCAAAATGACATCAAGGTCTAATCACCTTGATAAACAAACTGGCTTAAACAGATAGAAACCAAAATTAATCTGATCACATCTGCTGATCTGGGAACAGTAACACACACAC
Organism: Cynoglossus semilaevis; assembly: GCF_000523025.1. Classification (NCBI taxonomy): domain Eukaryota; kingdom Metazoa; phylum Chordata; class Actinopteri; order Pleuronectiformes; family Cynoglossidae; genus Cynoglossus; species Cynoglossus semilaevis. Next base: position 24,283,013 of record NC_024320.1, on the reverse strand, counting down.
ATCACATCTGCTGATCTGGGAACAGTAAAACTGACACACACACACATACATAATTAATAGTCAACAAATCAGCAGTTCACAACACACCATATCTTATTAATGTACTACAGACAGCACACAAACACAGACTGTACAGTAAAATGATCAAAAAACAAAATATATTTGTTTATAGGAACTGGGACAGAGCTACAGAAATGTTTTTTTAATAGAAAGAATAGTTGATCTACTCAAACTAAAAACAATCCTCATTGTCTTAATATGACTCATTTTGTTTTTTAAAGTTATTTTTATTGCTGTTTTTTGGTTAATTGAAATGATGGAAATTATAATTTTAATTTATTTAATTTTCACTGTGAAACTGTGCGTCGGTATTTAAAAAACCCTAAAGTTATGCATGCAAAAGAAACACTGGCAAATAATTTAAATATTTGGGTAAAACCACACTTTTAGTTACATTAGATTATGTGGTGGAGTTACATATTGTTTTTGACTTGTTGTTGTTGTTGTTAACTGAAGGATAAATAAAATGTTAATCCCCGATGACTCGGTGACAACATAAAAAAATGTCACATCATATTTCAGTTCTCTCTTCGACTCTGGTCACGTATGTTACCCTAAAGGCCATGTCAGATCCGCGGGCTCAAGTCGACGTGCTTACCGCTGTGTCTGGTGGTGGTGATGGGCGACATGGTGAGCCGGAGGAGGCTGAGGTGGAGGAGGAGGCGGAGGCTGCTGCTGCTGGAAAAGTTGTTGTAGCTGCCGCAGGTGTTGGTGGAACTGCTGCTGCTGTTGCTGCTGTTGTTGATGGATGTGCGGGTTAAACATGACGAGAAAAGGATTTCCGTCGTTGAGGAGCCAATGTTCGGACAATTGTCAGAGAACGAAGGCCCTGGTTGGGGGGAGGAAACACACACACGACTAGTGTTAGTGTTCGTGTTCAGATCAACACCTCCTCCGGCAGGCGTACATTCAACAGCTGTTTCCCCCTCTTCTTTTTGTCTCGCCAACACACCGGTTTAGTGATGACAACTTGCCATTGTTAGCACACGAGCTAACATCCTTCTACATTTGTTTACATGTACGACACACGTTTTTTTCCCACCCAATTCACAAACTTCATTCAGTAATTCTAATGTTCATTATGTGTAAGAGGTATACGTGTTGTTAATAAATAAATAAATAAAAGTAAAACATTTTTGAAACGACAAATGTATAAATATTGTCACCTGTCGCGAGAGAGCAGAGCCAGCCGGTTAGCTTAGCATAGCTAACGCAGATAAAAATCAGCAGCGTCGCTTCTTCAGTTGTTTATTACACTTTATTATCGACCTCGTAATAAAGTTCTTACTTTTTGTTCCAAAGAGAGAGAGAGACAGAGAGAACTACGGTCGACACGGTCCAGTTGCTACTCCAGGAGATGCAGCTCTGCGTAGGGAAGGAGATGAACAACCTGCATGTCCCTGTGGAGAGAATGTCTGGTAACCTGCCGCCACCTGGTGGTTGTCTGGTGAAAATGTTGCAACTCTCCGTTGTGTTGTATGATGTTGTAATGTATGATGATACATTATACGTTATTTGCAATGTATGTGTTTTTTTAATTTTTGGTATTTTTTGTGTTTGTGGCTTTTTACAGTTATGTTTGTGGTTTGTTTGTGGCTTTTTACTTTGCTCTTTTTTGAAATGGCAAAATTTATTTTTTATTATAAAATGAGTGTCGACCTTACCGGCCTGATTTCTGATAGTTTTCGCCTATTTTGTAATTTTTTTATTTATTAATTTTAACCCTTTATTCCTTGTTCAGCACTATTGGGGAAAAGGGGCCAATATTGCCACCAAGTGGTAAGATTGAGGAACTGCAGGAATCTCCTCTGAGATCCTCCTTCCCCCTTTTTATCCACGGCGGGGCTCGGTGGAGAGTAGTGTTCATGTCCTGGAGGAGGTGATCTGACACAGCGACGAGGAGGTGGAGGAGACGCAGTTTATAAAGGAGGAGGGGAAACACACGTAAACTGCTCTGCAACAAGAAGGACAGAAGGAGAGCTTTAAAAAAATAAACCACTGAAGCGGAAAACAGTCTCACTGCACCGCGGAGATGGGGAACCGGGGGATGGAGGATCTGATTCCTCTGGTGAACCGCATGCAGGATGCTTTCTCCGCCATCGGCCAGAACGCAAACCTGGACCTGCCGCAGATTGCAGTGGTGGGCGGCCAGAGTGCGGGGAAGAGCTCCGTGCTGGAGAACTTCGTGGGGAAGTAAGTAGCTTTTCCTCCCAGGCTGCTGCTGCTGCTGCTGCTGTGCCTGTATATCGGTGCGTCATACGAAGCGGCTGCTCTTACAGCAGCCAACCATCCCCCCCAGAATCTTCTCCATCAGCAGGTTCACATCCGGCACCTCACACATCCCGTCAGTGACCATCAAATCGATCACATTTCAGCAGCAGAGACTCCTCTTTGGTCCAAAGCTCCACTGAGGCTAGAAGATTAATTTGTTAGGCCTGACACAAATCCTGGGTAAAGTTCTTGTGCTCTCCACGACATGTGTAGTAGTGGGGGCTGCAGGAGATGAAGCACTTCTGCGGCTTCCCTCAGAACGGATGGGTTTAAAGGTGGGATTTGTTTTGTCTGTAACACAAACACAGACACAGACCGTGGCTCTGCCGTGTCTGTTGTTGTTGTCTCTGCTTCTTAACAACCTGGGGTAAAAAAAAACAACCCAGGATGTCCATGATGACAGAACACATGACAAACTACAGCAAAGAAATGGAAAAACCAGATCCTTGCTGTTGCAGTGCCATCTTGCAGAGAATGTGTGTGTGTGTGTGAGTGTGTGTGTGTGTGTGTCCACCTGAGCTTTGAGCCCTTCCAGCTCAGCTCATCCATCTGTCTGCTCTAAGTGAAGCTTACCTGACGCAGACAACAACACGGGTGTCACCAGCGCCACCGTCTGCTGGCTCTGTTTGTTTGCTTGTT
>NC_024320.1:24257704-24279034 GCF_000523025.1 Cynoglossus semilaevis | reverse complement strand
CAGGCTGCGGCCGTACATTATTCATTATTATTACTATTCCTCGGCTGCTCCCCCTCCTCCCTCTTCTCCTGCTGCCCTATTGTGTGTGATTGTCACACTGACAATATGTTGTGTTAAACGCATCCTTGTTCTTCTCTTTCACCGAGACACTGATTACGTCCTTGTAGAACGTTGTTTAACGTTGTTTATGTAGATGATGTAAAATCTGCTCAGATACACTTAAAATAAGAAGAATCATAGGTTTTTGTTTTTTTAAATGCATCCGGTAGAGCAGTGATTCCCAACCACAGGTCCGTGGCACACTAATGTGCCGTTAGAGATCATCGGGTGTGCTGCGGAAAATGATCCAATTTGACATAATTGGTCAGAAAAATGTTATTTATTTCTTATGCAAATAATTTTTCCTCGTTCGTCAATGTGTGACAGGCAACATTTAAATAATCAACATTTAAATACTCTTCCACTAGGTGGTAGTGATGCTATGAAAACATATACATAAAACATAAAAATGAAAACATAAACATAGAGAATCAGAGCTGTTGAAGAAGAAATTTGAGTCTTTCTTCAATTCCTGCGACTATATTAGTGTTGTCTTCAACTAAACAGATAGAGACTTTAGTAAATTGTGAGTAAATTTGAACTAAAGGGATATTATATTTAAATACATATAATATTTAATGGTTTATTTTTATTGTCTGTCCTTCAGTGATATTTCACCCCCCCACACATTCGTCCTTCTTACAGAGGGTCAGTGTCTCTCTTCCATCAAATATAGTTAGATTTTACATTGTACATTTTTAAATATTTTTATGCTAAGACAGATGTCATTTGCTGTAGTTTTTCTTGACCCTTGACCCTCAGTCAAACCCAGACACTGGTCAAAGCCAATCGTCATTAAGATTAAAGGTGACATCCTCTAGACCCTCAAACGCCTGCTCTACAGTGTTTTAAGGCTGTCTTTTCAAGTTGTGACCTTTGACCTATGCATCCGAGAAACAACAGTGGTGTTTGAACAACCGTCATCTGATTTGCACAGCTGTGTCTTTCAACCTCCTGGTATCATTTCATCAATCAATCAATCACAATAATGAAACCAGAGGAGAGAAAATACAACGTATGCAGCAAAAGAAAAACATTAAAAGTAAAAGTGATATTTTTTATTAATCAAGACAAAAAGAAGGAAATAAACTTTCAAAAAGACAATATATGTTTTATCTGACTTTGAATATAATTAAAATCTGTTATTTTATTAACTAAATACATGTCCAGTCGCATGGTTCTACAGACAGCAGCGGCTTCAGCACCACGGACAGCTCCAGTCAAATCAGCACCACGTCGGTTCTTCAAAACGACCTTTTCCCCTTTAGTTTATATGTTTTTTTATGTGACAATAATTCATGTCAACGTGAGAATTTTTTATTTTTATCTTTATACTTTACCACTTCAGTCTGATATAACTCACAGTTCAGGAATAAGAAGAGGAGAATGTAAAAACCGAGGAGCCTCAGCTCAGAGTTGTTCTGTACGTACACTGTGTACAGTTCAACTGAAGCACTTTATTATCAGACAGTTTGCTGTTGCCAGCACAACACAGTGACGTAAAACTACAACACAGATGTCACATCCCCACCCACCCCCCACTCACCCCCCCCTGCTGCCATCACGATCCCAGCCCCCACACCCTGAGAGGCTGAGGCAAAGACCATGATATATGATCGGGATCATGTATTACATAACGCAAGGGTAGAGCGGCGAGCTGTCAGACGAGTGACAACAGCTTCACTCATGTGTAAGACCAGCTGGTACTACAGTGTGTACTACAGTAAACTGAAATGGGAACGGGAACCACAGCAGACCTGGGCGTCAACGACTTTAGGAAAGATCGACACAATGTTTCCATTTAATAATAATTTAAACTTTCCATCCATCCATCCATTTTCATCCGCTTATCCGTTACCGGGTTGCGGGGGCAGCAGTCGCCACCCAAATCACATTGCACCGTACCAACCCCCCAAACCTTCCTGCGGGTGGTGAGTCCACTGGAAGGTATTAACCGCCCTAACCGGGATTCGAACTTGTCCAGGAGGTGAACCCTGGGGTTCCACACCAATGACAGAGACATTGCCTCTGGGCCAAAGCGCCACATTTAAACTTTCTTGATCCCATATTTGAGAAATTCTCATGTTAACATCAGATCTGCTGCCCCCTGCAGGCGCCAGGTATGTAGTTAATCTGGGAATCAAACCCAGGACTCTCTGTTCTCGAGGCAGTCGTGCTAACCGCTGCACTACATTCACATTATATTGAGTTATTTTAAGAGTCACAAATGGAACCGGACCAGTACCAGCTCCTAAAAAATAGTTCACTTCTTCATTGTGGACCATAAATCTGTAAAAGGAGCAGTGGTCGCTTGGTGGTGAAGGAACCGGACTTCCTTCACCACTGGAAGGTTTCAGGTTTGAGTCCACCAGGTGCTGTGAGCATGGCACCGCCCCCACACACTGCCCCCTGCTGACTATGGTGATGGGTTAAAAGCAGAGATCACATTTGACAAGTAGTTCCCTAGTCTAAGTTACAAACATGTATCAGTGGGTTCTGGTGTTTTGTGTCGTGTGTTTCAGACAGTGAAACGATTCAGCCATGACTGCAGTTGTTCGTACTGACACAGTAAAAGTGAGTGAGCGTTCGTTCTGCTGTAGAGGATTAACCAGCACTAATCTGTGGTTGAACCACAGGACTCCAGCATCTCTGCCTTCTATTGGCCCTGCTCTAATCTGAAGGCCAGTTTACTGTCGTTTCATTGGCTCCTTCTTCTACTTCCATGAAGGAAACTGTCTGCCTCTCTGCTGCATTAGAGCAGGGTTTAAGTGCAGATCAGCGTCTCCCTGTCTGGGAATCACCAATGCTCTAATGCAGATGAGAAATATTATTTATTCATTTATATAATGTATTGACCGCTACTATGTTATTAATGTTGTTTTATATTATGTACAGGTATCTGTGTATAAACAGGCAGTCTGTCTTAAAAATATAAATGTTTTAGCATCGTATGAACTGGTGAACCCAACAGAGGACAGAATAAGGCCAGTGATGCCTTCACTGTCACAAGAAAAACCTCGAAAACACATTTTATCCTGTCGCCCTGAATTTGAGGAGCTCCTAGATTTCATTTTGTAATTCCTTTGTTGTGCTGCCTCCTACTGTCTGGGTTGGACACAGCCGAGTTTTATTGCAACACATTAAACACACACAAAAAATAATGTAAAATACAAACAAATCCCCAGTGTCATAAACACAGCCCAGAACGCCCTGAAGTGTGTGTACATTTTATACTGATTCCTGCTCTTTAGTTATGTAGTTTAGGTGTTGTCCTGCCACCAGGTGGCGTTCTGTCGGCTTTTAACCAGGATGAAGTGAAGAGTAAACAAGGAAGATAATGATGAAGATAATATTGTTACTGCAGAAGAAAGTCCATTTGAAGTACAGCAAAAAAAAAAAAAAGTTCCTGTGTTTTAGACCGAACCCTGAAGAACTAGGACCTGGATTATTGAGACACAGACGAGTCCTAGTCCCCCCTCCATCACTCATTTAGGACCATCTGTCTGTTCATGACACATGTCCAATTAGGGTAAAGAGACAGTCTCCCACTCTCTCTCTCTCTCTCTCTCTCTCTCTCTTTCTCTCTCTCTCCCTTCCCTGTCTCTCTCAGCAGATACAGCTATCTATCTGTCAGTTCATCCATCCATCATCCTACCATCCATCCATCCATCCATCCATCCACACACACACTTGTGTGCAGTGACCCTGTTAAACACAGATATAATAAACACACCTCTGTGTGATCACATTTGTGAGCACACACACACTCACTCACACACACTCACACACTCACTCACACATTGCTCTTTGTGTGTAACCACAGTAATGACGCTGAAATCTTTATAAAGTACTACCAAGTATCTGTACATGAGCTGACCTTTGACCTTTGTGCTGACGCAGGGATTTTCTTCCTCGTGGTTCTGGCATCGTGACTCGTCGACCTCTGGTCCTGCAGCTGATGAACTGTCCCACAGGTACCAGCACCAGCTGCTCGTCTGTGTTCTACTGAGACCGTGTTACTGAAGTTTATTTCATTGTTCCTCCGTTACTGTGTCTTCAGAGTACGCAGAATTTCTCCACTGTAAAGGCAAAAAGTTCACGGATTTCGATGAGGTTCGTCAGGAGATCGAAGCCGAGACCGACCGCATCACTGGGGCCAACAAGGGCATCTCCCCCGTGCCCATCAACCTGCGGGTGTATTCTCCTCACGGTGAGACAAGCACCACGTTTTACTAATGACGCACTGAGTATTAGAATGAAGTATCAGATGTAGTACTGATACTGGTATAGGTGCTGGTACCATCCCTGATATATATATATACATATATACATATATTTATATATGTATGTATATATGTATATATATATATATATATATATATACATATATAAACACACACAAAAATATATATATTTAAATGTATATTAGACATATGCAATGCTATGATATAATAAAAAAAACCCTCTCTTCTCATCAATATGCGGTCGTATTCTCCTGACACTGAGTATTAGAATGAAGTATCAGATGTAGTACTGATACTGGTATAGATGCTGGTACCATCCCTGATATATATATGCATATATACATATATTTATATATGTATGATTGCATTTATATATGTATGTATATATGTATATATATATACATACATATATAGATAGATATATTCATATATGTGTGTGTTTATATATGTATATATGTGTGTTTATAAACATCATATATATAAATATATGTATGTATATATATACATACATATATTTATATATATGATATTTATCAACACACATATATACATATATAAACACACAAAAAATATATATTTAAATGTATATTGGACATATGCAATGCTATGATATAATAAAAAAAACCCTCTCTTCTCATCAACATGCGGTCGTATTCTCCTGACACTGAGTATTAGAATGAAGTATGAGGCCCAGTACTGATACTGGTATAGGTGTATATGAACGTATATGCAATGCTATGATATAATCTCTTCTCACAGTGCTGAACCTGACGTTGGTGGACCTGCCTGGAATGACCAAGGTGCCCGTGGGGGACCAACCTGCAGACATTGAGGCCCAGATCAAAGACATGCTCATGCAGTTTGTCACCAAGGAGAACTGTTTGATGCTGGCTGTGTCCCCGGCCAACTCTGATCTGGCCAACTCTGACGCTTTAAAGATTGCCAAAGAGGTCGACCCTCAGGGTGAGGACTTTGTTCCTCTCTTCCTCTCTTGCTTTTACTCAGCTACAGAAGAACGGGCTTTTTGACCCTGGTATATACTGTAGTACATACTGCATACCTTTCGAGTCAAACTAGCTAAAGAAAGGCCTTTAAAAAAAACGAGTCAAACTAGCTAAAGGAAGGCCTTAAAAAAAAAAAAAGATTGGTCACCTTATAATTTCTGGGGCAAATAGGTTTCTTCTTTTTCGTATTAGTTTTCTTCTAATTTGATTTTTTGCTTACTTTTTTTTCATTAGCTAGGCTAGCTCTACGCTATGTTTTGTTATTTTCTTGTTCAAATTTAAATATTTTACTATAATTAGTGTAATATTATTATTTTGTTCTAACTCTTAAACTGTCTTTAAATTATTTGTGACACATTTTAAGCTTTATTTTCATTCATATTTAGCTTTTTCATAACAGCTAATTCTGGGCTAATGGTTAGCTTTGTTTGCAGTTTCAAACTAACCTCTTGATGATTTTTAAGTGACTATTTAACACCTACAATTAATTAATTTTACCACCATTTTACATTTAGGTTCCTCCATACAGTATATACTAATGTTTAGTTATATTCAAGTCCTGTCGCACTTATACATATACATATATATATATATGAATACATGTTTTGCTAGTTTTATTTTTTATTTTTTGTTCAAAATAAACTATTTCTGGACTACATTTAATTTATGTTTAATTATTTAAGGTCTTTTTTTATTATAGGCTATGCTAATGTTAAAGCTAGCTTTTAATTAGCCGTTAGCTGGAAATACATTATAGTTTGAGGAACAGATACAGTATTTTGTCTAATTATTGTGTAACAATTTTTAGAGTCTGTTCAGTGGATAAATGTGTATGTGTGTGTGTGTGTGTGTGTGTTTATCTGTAGGCATGAGGACCATTGGTGTCATCACTAAACTGGACCTGATGGACGAGGGGACAGACGCCAAAGACATCCTGGAGAATAAACTGCTTCCACTCAGGAGGGGTGAGTAACGACTTTTAACTTCGTCTCTCTCTCTCTCTCTCTCTCTCTCTCGAGGCTTTGGAAGTGACCCGCTGTTTCCCTCTTGTGGTAAAAATGCAGTCATGCTGTCTGTGTTCACGTCTCCCACCACTGACAGGAGCGGAGGGGGGAGTGTGGGGGAGTGGACGGGGGTATAATAAAGTGAGAAATCAAAACAGAGAAGTGGAAGGAGAGAGAGAGAGAGAGAGAGAGAGAGAGAGAAAAACGAGTTGGAAAAGAGCTTACATTCATGTATCTTGTGGGTTGCCCTTTACTGCAATGTGCTGAGGCGGTGATTTTCTTTTCCATTTGCACTTGGTCAGGATGCAGCCACTTATTGACAGTTTTCCATGTCCTTTGTTTTTCTTTTTTTTTCTCCTTATTTTTTCCAACGTCTTCTACATCCATGCTCTCCCTCTCTCTCTCTCTCCCTCTCCCTGACTCTGTCGTCCGCCCTGTCTAACACCATGGACGTCCACATGGACAGGGCTGCTGGTTCACTGTAACATTATATATAGAGCATGAAACAACGTGAGTGAGTCACGAGGAAACTTAACTGGAGTTGAAATGGAATCCATGTGACCTGAACTCCTTTTTATTACTTTTTTTTCCACACACACGTGGTCAGTGACTTTTGTTTTTATCTTTACCCTACATTCCTGTTCTCCATTTGCTCATCATTCGTCTGTGTTTCCAGTTTTAAACCTGATCATTTCTCCAACATTTGTCTCAGTTCTTGTCAGTGGTCAGCAGGAGGCGCCGATCACATTGAGACATTGACATGATAAAAAACAATATCCCGTCCCAATACCATTGTTTTACAAACCAATACCAGTATGATTACTTTGAGTTTTGTACTCACAGACACCAGGTGTCGTCACTAAAAAAAAGTCTTCAAAGGGACACTGTCGTCACATGATACAACAGGTCACTAAAACTGCTGACAAAATGTATAAAAACTTCAGTTTAAAATAGAGATAAATACAAATTCCTGCAACACAGCCAGCTGAACAGAAAGTGAGCAGAGCTTTTACACCAATAGCGAAAACAGTCTACTGCTGTACAGTAAACAAAATGAAAAACGTATACCATATATATGTATATATGTATTTACAAATATATATACACAAATATATAGACAAACATACATGTATGTACATACAGTATATATATGTCTATACATATGTCTGTGTGTATATGTATATACAAATATATTTATACATATATAGACATACATACATATATGTATATATGTACATATATGTCTATACATATGTCTGTGTGTATATGTATATACGAATATGTATATACATACATAGACATACACACATATATGTATATATGTCTATATTTGTATATATTTATATATATTTGTATATATATTTTTGTTGCCAGCCATGCATTTAAACCCATCGAGACGGCAAATGTTCTCTGGTCTAATGTAGCAAGTTTTTTAAACAGTAACAAAACGTAATTAGAGAAATCTTAAAATCTTAAGATTTCAGACAAGAGAAATCTTAAAAAACAAGAAACAAAGGGATTTAATATGAAATAAAACAGTTTTGCTGTCATCTGCTGTGACCAGGTTACATCGGGGTTGTGAACCGGAGCCAGAAGGACATCGATGGAAGGAAGGACATAACTGCTGCCATGACTGCAGAGAGGAAGTTCTTTCTGTCTCACCCTGCGTACAGACACCTGGCCGATCGCATGGGAACTCCGTACCTGCAGAAAACCCTCAATCAGGTGGGTGAGAAGGTTGAGAAGTTTCCCTCCGAGTCGTCGTCGTCTCACTCTGACTCACTGTGTCTGACTGTGATCTCCGACCTGCAGCAACTGACCAACCACATCCGGGACACTCTGCCAGCCCTGAGAGCCAAGCTGCAGAGTCAGCTCCTCTCCATAGAGAAGGAGGTGGAGGAGTACAAGAACTTCAGACCGGACGACCCGTCGCGCAAGACCAAGGCTCTGCTGCAGTGGGTGATGTCGTTGCATTTGTAATACCACGTGCGGCCAGGTGGACGCAGACGTGTGTGAATGTTCTCGGTGGTTTTTTTTTCGCAGGATGGTGCAGCAGTTTTCCGTGGACTTTGAGAAGTGCATCGAAGGCTCCGGGGATCAGATCGACACGGCGGAGCTGTCAGGTGGAGCCAGGATCAACCGCATTTTCCACGAGCGCTTCCCGTTCGAGCTGGTCAAGGTGTGTGTGTGTGTGTGTGTGTGTGTGTATGCCACACATGTGGTCAGACTTAAATGACATCATGTTTCGTGACTTTTTATTTTATGATTTTCAACCTTCAGCACATCCAAACTAATGACTTTCGCTCATTGTCCTTGTGCGGAGCAGATTTTCCCATCATCCTCCTTCTTTGACCTCCATCTCTAAAAGCTTTTTTTCATCCCCCTCCTCACCCTCGTCCCATCCCCCTCCTCTTCCTGTGAGGACATTAGATTTAACCTCCATGACTGAGCCGACAGAAAATACTGTCAGTTTCTCACAGAAAGAGACAGAGCAGGTTGTTTGTCTCTTTAAAAAAGTGTAGAGTTACATTAGTTACATTAGTTACATTAGTTACATTAGTTACATTACATTAGTACTATTTTCAAACCTTTGTTGAGGGAAAGGCCAGAATAAATAATTACATTTTTCTACGGATTTTTCAATAATTAAATACATTTTAATCTTAATTAAAACATAATTGTATTTTTTTAAATATACCCTTTTAGAAATTAAAAAAAAGTTTTTTAAATGTTATTACAGTTTTAATATTTTACTATGTATAAAATAAATGGAAACAAATATGAAACAAAATGCTATCATGACCTGTAGCGGCACTACCATGGAACCCCTTGGGGCCACGAACCCCATGTTGAAGACCACTACTGTGGATAACTGTCACTGTGATAATTTCACGATGTGCTGATCAAGCGTTTCTTCTTGATCCTCATCTCGTTCTCTTTGTGTCCTCACACAGATGGAGTTCGATGAGAAGGAGCTGCGTAAGGAGATCAGCTACGCCATCAAGAACATCCACGGCATCAGGCACGTTTGACCTCCTCCTCCTCCTCCTCCTCCTCCTCCTCTTCTCCCCCCTCCACCTCCCTGTTACCCTTCATTTCACCTGTTTCTCTCCTTCTCCACCGGCTCTCACTGACTCTGCCTCTGTAATCAGCTCAGTGTTTCCTGACAGCTCTGGTCTTAGCCACAGCCTCAGTGCATTGATGTCATATAGTTGATCCAGTAGGTGACGACAGACGACAGAGGCCTCGTCTGTCTGCAGTTGCTCACACTTCTTTTTTTTTTCTTACACTGCAAATACACCGCAAAAACCCCCCAAAAACAACCAGTCGAGAAAGAATCAAAATATTCTCACGTTGAAAGAGTTCATCCAGTAACAGAAAGATGGAACCAGAGCAAAAAACGATTTTAGATGGATGATGGATGGATGATGGATGGTGGATGGATGGATGATGGATGATGGATGGTGGATGGATGGATGATGGATGATGGATGGTGGATGGATGGATGGATGGATGATAGATGATGGATGATGGATGATGGATGGTGGATGGATGGATGGATGGATGGATGATGGATGATGGATGGATGATGGATGATGCATGATGGATGATGGATGATGGATGGATGGATGGATGGACGGATAGATGGATGGATAGACTGATTGATCAATCGATTGATCGATTGATTGATTGATAAAAAAATCTGTCGACGTAGATCTAAGTTTTGAATTGTCTCAACAGCAGACAGAAAATTCCAGAAAATGATCCTGAACTGTTGGAAATATTTACATCCTGTCACTGGGAAATTATTTGGATAATTTTGTATTATTTATCCACTTGGTTAAAAAAATCATATTAATCTTTTGACTTTATAAAATTACTTTTTTTTGCAGTGTAAACGGTTCATTTCCAGTCATTTTAAACCATTTGATTAAACTGAAGCCTTTTTTTCTTTTACCAGTCGGTTGGTTAGTTGTTTGCCTTCACGCTCATGTCACTAGTTAACAATAACCTGGTGTCGTGACGTCACAGTCACTGCGGTGAATGTTTTGACTCACCGGTGAGAAAAGCTCACAGATGAATGAACTAACTCTCTTGTCTGTATTCTGCCCTTCCTCCTTCATCTTCTCTTCTTCACCGTCCATCCCTGTCCTTTGGTCCCACGGCTGCCCCCTCTCTCTGCCCGACAGAACTGGCCTCTTCACGCCGGACATGGCATTTGAGACCATTGTGAAAAGGCAGATCGGGAAGATTAAAGAGCCGTGCACCAAATGTGTGGACATGGTCATATCTGAGCTAGTCAATACGGTTAGGCAGTGTACCAAGAAGGTAAACACAGACGGTGAAAGGTGGAGCTATTGTCTGCGCAGTGCCCCCTGCTGTTCATTCCCTGTCACTGTAGCCTCCTGGTTCTCTCCAGATGTGGAGCAGCAGGGTGGGCCGCAGTTTGTCCGCCTGCCTGCTCAACCGCTAAGGACAGGTTTGGCTGGACAGGCCGGTTGTGGTAGAAGCTGTCGATGGCGGTTTGGAGGCGGAGCTGTCATCCATATATGGTCGCCAAATAGGAGTCCGTCGTTAAAAAAGATTTAACGATATACCTGTAGATGTATCCCAGCTGAGCTACAGTTACCTTGCGATATTCAATTTTTCTTGAACCTAATGCCATTTATATAAAAAACTGATTTGAGTATTTTCGTTTGTGTACTCGCTAATATTGAGTACCAGTACCGATGCTTCTTGAGGAATGGGTTTCAGAAAATACTAAATGAACTGAACGACAGACGAGGTGTTTATTGGCAAGAATCTGGCGATATGATACGTATCACGATACAGGAGCGACGATGCGATATATTGCGATATGCTTGCGATACTATAGACACGGCGATATACAAGCAACATACAAGCTAGCACGAAATAAAAGCAAAATAAAATTTTTAAAAATTGCATGTTCATTTTTAACTAAAAAGAAAATTGATATTGTAGTGTAGTGATATTTTCTTACACCTCTAGGAGGCAGCGATAGACAGCAACTCAGGCTAACAATTAGCTATCTGACAAATCAAACTTAGCTGCATTTATGTAACGTTTAATTTTCATTAATTACCTTTAATTGAGTTTATATTCAACAGTTTTTTGGGGGTAATTTCTGGGCTAACATTTAGGTAACGTTTTTTTAACGTTAGCATCAGCCGTCTGTTTGCCTGCTCCGCAGAAAACGTTCAGTATTTTTTTAACGGACTGAGATACAGATCAATCTGCCAAAGTCAATCTGCCAATCACTGAGACTCTCTGGCAGCCATCATGGATGACCTCAGCCTCCAGACTCTGATGTGTGTGTGTGTGTGTGTGTGTGTGTGTGTTTGAGGCAGCAGCTGTGCACCTGCAGCAGACAGGAGCCATGACGATGATAATGTTTAACGGCCCCCGGGGGCCACACTCTCCACAGCTCAGACCTGTGAGTGCAGCCAGGTTTCTGGATCCAAACTGTGACCAAACATTTTCACTAGTAGTTGAACTTCCACAAACCACAAAGGCCTTAAGATAATAAATGTTCAGACTGTAGAATCCTGCTGGAGGAGGTGGAAGGGAGGGAGGAGGGAGCGGGTGAGTGTGGAGAGAGTCAAAGTTCAACGTGGGGTGAAATCACGGCGTCCCGTCTGACTGTGGAGGTGCGTGTTAGCTGCCGTCTCATGTTTTGTGGCTTGGGGTTTTTTTCTTCTGGCTGATGGTGGAGTTGTTCAAGCTGGGAGCTGTCTCCACCTCCTTCACCTCCTTCACCTCCTTCACCTCCTTCACCTCCTCTCATCTCTCCTCTCTAGAGAGAAACTCCAGCGCTGCCCTGTTACAGAATGGCTTCACGGGAAACCAAACGTCTCACTGGCTACTTCTGGCTCCTCTCCCCTCTCTCTCTCTCTGCTGTTTTATCCTCCTCACCTCCCCTCACCTCCCCTCACCTCCCCTCACCTCCCCCTGTTTTTTCCTCTGTTCCATGAACGCATCTTTATTCACCTCCCCCCCCTCTTTTGTTTCACCCCTTCTTTTGCTGTTATTTTTCTTTTGTCCGTCCCCGTGATCATCTGTTGATCACCACCTCTCCTTTTTTTAACCCCCTTCCTCCTCCCCCCCCCCCCCCCCCCCTCTCTGCCCTGTCGCCTGCCTATCCTCCACAGGACGGGGCTCTTCACCCCCGACCTGGCCTTTGAGGCCATAGTGAAAAAGCAGATCCAAAAGCTGAAGGGGCCCACACTCAAGTGTATAGATTTGGTAGTGAATGAACTCAACGTCACCATTCAAAAATGTAGTCACAAGGTAAAAGGACTGAGAACAGATCACATAATATCACATAATAAATATATAAATATATACCTGTTGACCAACCGGGTGGGGAGAGACCGATGTCGGGACGATAAGTCGATGAGTAGAAAAGTCGTTTACACTGTGAAATTCACTGCTACAGTTCAGAGAATAGACTTTTATAAAACCACTAAAATGATATAGAACTGATCCACAGAGTCAAACACCTGGCTCGGGGGCCATTTCCAGACCCCAACTCCGTCCCATCTGGCCTGTAACTAGACATCAGTTATCATTAAATTTTTACCTTTGAGGTAACTTTTATTTTTATTTATTTATTGTTTTCAATTATTATATTCTTTAGTTCAGGCAAGGCCAAACTTTTTAATCTGGCACGCCAAACTTGTACAAATGATTATTAATTATTATATATTTATTTATATTATGTTTTACTTCTGTCTTCTGTATAAATAAAAGGCAGTGCTGGAGGATACATTTTTTTAGATTTTTTTTTTTTAAATGAACATAAAAAAATCTAGTCCAGGACTATGAACATCTAACTTTAAATATTTACCAAAAACACCCAGCGGGGGGCAGTAATGCAACTAACAATATTCAGATCTGCCAGTAAAGTATATAAAGAAAGCCAGAGTGTTAGCGAGGTTAGCTTAGCCGAGCATTGCTGAAGACAAACGTGTAGCGAAAAGTCAAAAATTAAAAACTAGCATAGCATTAACACTGCTAACTCACTGTGTACTAGCAGGCTGCTAAAAACATTACTAAAATATACTGCGAAAATGAAATACAAGTGTATATTTCCCTTTGAAAAGTGTACCATTTATCATCTTTAAAAACAACTAATATGTATGTCCAGAAATCTTAACTTTAAACAGGAAATAAAAGATAAAGTTAGCCTTCGCGTAACATCGGTCTGTCCTTACTCTGGTTTTAGTTAAGTTACTGTACCTTTACATAGATTTTTTTTCGTCAAATTTTTCGATATAACTTAAGTCGTATACATTAATATTCAGTTAATCAAGTGCATGTTAGTAACTTTATGTCTAAATACTTTTGTCTAAATATTGATTTTATTTCTGTCCGTGTAGTTCCACTCACTCACACGATGACTTTCAGCTGTTCTTCATTTAACGTTTTTTTATTTTTTTTCTATCATCCTTTCCATCATCTCACCCTCTAACTCTGTGGACCAAAGCAAATAACCAAAAAACGAGTGTGTGCGTGACCTCCTTTGGATTTTTCTTCTCTGTCACATTTTAATCTCAGCTTCAGTTTCAGAGACAGGCTGTATTTAAAGTTACTGTAAAATTATATAATATACAGTGTTTGGAAAAATCCACAAAGGGGGTCGGTTTAAAGTCCTGGTCAAAGCCTCGTCTCCCCCCTGCCCCCCCCCTCTCTCTCACTCTTCTGCCTTGCACTGCATGTCAGTCTGAACGTGTGACTCTCTGCCTGCTGCCCTTTTATTAACCTGCTGTCAAACCTGACTCTATGTCAATCTGAGGACATGAAACATTTTATCAAATTTTTTTTTTTTACAATTCAAGATGCAGTGCATCCTGTCGGTGGCTTTAACTATTATTACTCACAAATCAGTCCAAATGAAAGCTTTATCTGAAGAGCGCTTCTCATACGATCTGGTGTTGTTGTTTGTTGGGTTTTTTTTTAATTAAACACTTATCTCTCACCAACTTTACATATAAAAAATGTAAACATTTATGTTCATTTCATTATAGTCGTCAACTATGACACTTGAGACACTGGTAGACATTGAGCTGGAAGGACGACCATAAAACTATAATGGGGTTTGCACAGGTACAGAAATTTCTAAAAAGTCTCTAAATCAAATTTTAAAAAAATGAAAAAAAAAATAGTCAAAAAAAGTTTTGTAAAAAATAAAAAAATTGTAAAAAATATTTTAAAAAAAATATAAAATATATATACATTTTTCTTTAGATTTTAAAATTGTTTATATCAGAAAAATGTGTGTGTAAAAAAGCACAAATTTGTTCCTCTATCTAACGACATTATACTAACAACAAATGATATAAAAAAAATCAAAAAAATGACGTGGTAATAGCTAAATGTGCGATGTATCATTTGAATGAGTTAAAGAAGGATTCATAAAAATGTCTGCTGAGTGAAGGTCTTGGTAATTATATTGACATCATTTCTTAATTACCAACGATGTGTAAATTGCTAACATACGTCACGAACGTTTCCGGCCATAAAAAAAAACCCAGTGAAAATCCCAGTTCAAACATGGAGATGAAAAAAAAAAACAAAACAACAACAACAAAACAGACAGATTTGCTCAGAATGATGGTGAAACGATGGTAATCTGTTTGGAGCGACGTTACAGAGCGCTCTCATCATGGGTGTCCTCTGCTCTGTAATCAGACGAGGACGACGGCAGTAAATCAGCGGCAGATTAATATCCAATAAATCTCAATCTGAATCAAAGCCATTTGACACCAGGGATGCATCGCAACTTGGGAGAAAACAGTGATGTACCCCCCCACCTCCCCCCTCTGTCTCACCCTGTGATCTTGGTTTTTATTTTTCTTCTTTCCTCACACTTTTTCAAATGTGTTTGTGTCACATTGGAGGCCCACCAACGTCTGCTTTGTGGGTTTGCAATGAGCTCATGGAAAACAAAAAAAAAAAAAAAAAAAAAACCCCACAGTGTGCTGGGAAAAAGAAGCCGTTTTTGCCAGGAACATTTCTTAGTTTTGCACTTACTTATTATTTTTTTTATTTTTATTTTTTTTAATATCAAAGACTTTGCTCTGCTTGCGTTCTGTCTGGACATGAAAACTAATTCCAGAAGTTTCACTAGAAAAAGCAAAGCGAGTGGAGCCAAGTCTGTGATAAACTCATGTCTTAATCGTGTTTAATTGTAATGTTTTTTTTCTTGTACTGACTAGTGGAACTATGCGCTGTGGTTAACCCAGATGAAGTATTCTGTGGTTTACTGTGTGACCGTTTTTAGATCGTGTGTGTGTTACAGTGGTTCTTTTCTGTTAGCTTGTGTGTGTGTGTGTGTGTTTCTCTCTCTACCTCCTACCTACTAACCTCTGTCATCACAGCTGGCTCAGTATCCAATGCTGAGGGAAGAGATGGAGAGAATTGTAACTCACCACATCAGGGACAGAGAAAGTCGCTGTAAGAACCAGGTACTGTCTGATTTCACGACATATATGTGGTATATATATGTATATATGGTCATAAATATGTCATAATATTGTATGTTTATGGTCATAAATATGTCATAATATTGTATGTGTGTGTGTTTAAACATAAACACACGCACACACATATATATTTATCCTTCATTTCCCAAAGGGAAATAGAGTTCTATCTCTCTATATGTCTGTCCATCCGTCCGTCCATCCATCCATCCATCCATCCATCTAGTCATCCATCCATCTAGTCATCCAACCATCCATCCATCATCATCCATCTATCCATCCAACCATCCCCCATCCATCATCATCCATCCATCCATCCATCCACCCATCATCATCCATCCACCCACCCATCCATCATCATCCATCCATCCATCCATCATCATCCATCCACCCACCCACCCATCCATCATCATCCATCCACCCATCCATCCATCCATTCATAAATGTGCAACAACCACATACAAAGAAAAAGAAATGGAAGAAAATGCAATGTTTGAAGCCTCAAACACTGACGCACAAGGACTCAGAACTATTTCCGTTCTTATTAAATATTCAAATGACTGTATTTGGAAAATCAGTAAATATTTTTCTGGAGAGTATTTGGTTGTACTCTCCAGTAACAGCTGCTTAATGCCACCTGTTGTCACTTCTGAAGGGCGTGATCGTATTTAGAGGAAAACCAGGGATAAAGCAATCAGGAGATTAAAGCGTGAGTTTTTACGTCGTCGTTTGCAGATGGATTATCAGCCTGTAGGAAAAGTCAGTGTTTGTCGGGAGAGAAAGTGTGAATCATAGATAATGACTTTAATGTAGGCGTTTTCACACTGTCACAAACGAAATGATTCTTTTTTTCCTATAAACTCCATCGTATTTAGAGGAAAACCAGGGATAAAGCAATCAGGAGATTAAAGCGTGAGTTTTTACGTCGTCGTTTGCAGATGGATTATCAGCCTGTAGGAAAAGTCAGTGTTTGCCGGGAGAGAAAGTGTGAATCATACATAATGACTTTAATGTAGGTGTTTTCACACTGTCTGTTTTTTCCTATAAACTCTGGTTACAAAGACACACATAAATGTAATTAACTCCTCATCAGATTAAAATTGTTCTGTGTAAAAACACTAGTCAAAATAATCACGATTTAATACGTCTTAATTTGGAAAGAAATACATTTGAACAACAGGACGAGGACACGCAGGTTTTCTACCAGTGCTATTTCCACTGGGTCGGAACGATTGACTCTTAGTCATTAGTTAATTAATCATTTCTAAACCATTAACACACTTTTTGTTATGTAAAAACTAAACATAATCCAGTGTTTTTCAATCTTAAGGTCGTGACCCCATGTGGTGTCGCCCAGAATTGAAATACGGTCACTTGAAAGGGTCTAGTAATTGAAAGTAAAAAAAAAAAGTACTAATTATCAACTAATTTAAATTATGAAAACAAAACAACTGAATTGCTTAAATTCCCCACCTGAGGGTCGCGAACCAGTCTTTGGGAAACAGTGGTTTAAATCTGTGATTCCCAACCATTGTGCCGTGAGAGATCATTCAGTGTGCTGTGGAGAACTATTATTTCTTTATTGCTTCCCAACCACTGTGCCGTGAGAGATCATTCATTATTGCTCGTCAAACCATGAAAGGAAGAACAATTAAATACGCTGCTGCTAGGTGGCAGCAGATGGCTATGAAAACAAAAAAAAAAAAAAAAAATCAGAGCTGTTAAAGAAGATCTTAGTGAATGTCTTTCTTCAATTCCTGATGAGATTTTAGTCAATGATGAGGTCATTTAAACCAGAAGATTATTATATTTAATTACATATACTTTTTGTGAGATTTTTGATGATATATATGTGCCCTGGCTCAGAAAAGAAAAGGAAACACTGTTTCAAATAACCTGCAGCCTAGAAAAATATCTGAGCCGGTGCTTCCTGATTGAAAGCTATGATCATGTGACGAGCCAAAAAAGGTCGAACCCCATTGGCCTAATCCATCATGTGAGGTTTGACACCATATATTCACACATATCTGCTCAGGTCCTGCTGATGATAGACATCGAGTTGTCCTACATGAACACCAACCATGAGGACTTCATTGGATTTGCCAAGTGAGTTATTGCCCCGTCCCTTTGTGCAGAGAGTATTAACCACAGGCAGATGAAGAACGTGATTGTGTACATGTGGCCGCTCGGACCATGGAAGTTGATGTATTTGATGTATGTTTCCCTCTGTGTGTGTGTGTGTGTGTGCAGCGCTCAGCAGAGGATCAACCAAATGAACAAGAAAAAAGCAGCCGGCAACCAGGTACTTTAATCACAACCAGGCAGTGCAGACCGTGCTGGTACGGAGCTGCGTCTCTTTCTCCTCGAGGTTCCTTTAATCTGCAGCTACGTGACGCTGCACTGAGTCCATCTGTTTCATCTCTCGGGCCCAAACATGAATTTTGAGCTCCTTCCCCGAGGCTTCGCTCTGGTAGCACTTAGCGCTCTCATGCTAAATGTAGGGCAGCTACACGGTATCTGGTTACCCCGGGCGTGGGTTCACGTCCATCCTACACAATGCACATCTAATGGCGTGCGCACAATGCAGCGCCAGCACTAATGGGCAACAGTCGTCGAGGCCCGATGTGCTGCGTTTCGTGCGTAGAAGTCGTTGTGTCGCTGACGGCGGCGATAATCATATTAGCAGCAACAGGAAGTAGAACGTTTCTGTGCATCTGCAGAGAGCAGAGGTCGGAGAAATGACAACTTCCTGATGGTTAACGTCTAGATGTGAATAGAGTTAGAGCTAATGCTAACAGTCACACATCAGTATGTGATGTTTTTGTATTAAAAAACAAACAAAAACATTTTGTAACAGAACCAGGTGCTGCATTGTTATAACACAACGTTTTTGTTCTCCAGTGTTTTCTCTGTGTTCTGTAGTGATTTTTCTGTGGGTTTTTATTTGAAATGATTTCATCTGTGTTTACACTTTGCCCTAATTTGTTTTCGTCATTTTCCTAGGATCTTGTAGTTTCCTTTGTCTTCTGAGTAATTTCTCTCTTGTTTTGTTTCTTGTTTGTCTCTCCTTTTTCAACTTTTTCTGCAATTTTAACTCTCCCAGGATGAAATCATGGTGAGTAGTGTATGAGTGTGTGTGTGTGTTTGTGTGTGTGTGTGTGTGTATGAGAGTGTGTGAGTCTTGGCTTGTATTGAAAGTTCTGGATGAAGCCATGTCGTAGCCGTGGTGTCTAATATCAACTCTAACTCTGTGAATTGATCCTCTTCTATGGATGTGTTTTGACTGAAATTAAGTCAATTAAATCATTTCTTTTGCAATTTTGCGAAACACATTTGTCACAGTCGACTTTACAATTTTTAAAATTAGAATTGAAATTAAAATATCCTCCTGAAAAACCCATACAGGAGGAAGAATGGAGGAAACAGTCAAAGTTATTCTCACTTTATTAGTATATTAACAATACATGGACAAGTTTTCAAGTTTTCGCTCTATCCTGGATTTTTGCGGTATATAAATATTTTTCATGACAAAATAAGCATTTTCTAGCTTAAGAAGAAAAACAAACAGTAAAAAAATTGAAAAAAAAATGGATTTGACCTCAGTAAGAAACTCTTTCCTAATGAGGTTGATGAAAAACAAAGACGTTAATTGGTCAGTAGTGGTCATGTGACCCCCGTTCAGTCTGGAACACTGTTCCTTCCAACACTGATTGGTCATAAATGTAATAAATAATTTTTATATGTGGAAAAAAAAACTCTTACAACTTTACAGCATGTTGTTCTGTGAATGTCTGGCACAGGGACTGAGACTGTACTGAAGACATGCATGTGTGTATGAAACCAGCTTAGCACCCCAGTATATTGACCGCATCTGGTGGGTGTTCTTGGTTTTTTGGGGCCCCCCCCCCCCCTTTTTTAAAAAAAATCTATTCAACAAAACTTTGCTTGTTGTCCCAGGAAACACGACAGAAATCCTCTGGTTATTGTTGTAAAATATAGGATAAATGTTTAGTTTTTCCCTGGTAATGTTTGTATTGCTCTCGAAGATAATAAAAATAATTATTACAAAATACACACATACAGTAGCGATGTTAAAAAGAATTGTTAATGTTATGATCACATTTCAGTTAAAAAAAAGTTTCATTTTAAATATTTTTCTTTTGTAAAAAGCCTAGTATGATTTGTAGATAGAAGGAGCCCTGATTATTTACTTCCCGTCCTAACAACAATAAACGCCCCGGCCCGTCTGCCCCCCGCCCCCCCCCCCCCCCTCCCCCCCAGTTTACTCTGAAAAGTCACAGAGCTGAGGCCCTGCGGTGTGGCAGACAAACACCATCTCCACAGTTATCAGTTGTCATAACAGCCGCCAGGACTGGGGTCAAATCTGAGGGGCACTTTGTAAACATGGCAGGGATCTTCACTTCCTGTTTATAGATGGCTGTAATTGACCCCTAAAGACCCCACAGCTTCTGTTCTCCACTGAGACCCTTTAAATCTTCCCTAAACAGCAAACTAAAACCAGAGGCTCATTTAAAATCCCAGATTAGGGTCTTGTCGTGTCATCAGAGTCAAGCTTTGTCTAAAGCCACGAAACGGTGCCTCATGTTCCGATCCCTAACTCCACAGGTCCACCAGCTGGCCGCCAGAAACCGACACAGAAATCGCAAAACTTCTCTTTTGTCCTTTCGAACAATAAAACCCCAATCACTGCAGTGTTCCAAAGAACATTCAAAGCAAATAAAACACAAAAAGCAGAAACAGAGCTAAAAGAAAGGAGACGCCATCAACAAAACATAAATAAATACATTAAATGAATACAGTCATAGAGAAATGAGAACTATACTAAAACAAAAAGCAAGAAATAAAGTGTGGATTTCTAAACCTTGACTTGTCAAAAAAAGTCCAAAGTTGTCTTTAACCTTCGGTAAAGGTTAGCAAGTAATAAAGTAAATCTTGGTCAAAGTTAGTTAGCTAGAACTTAGCAAAAAGATAATTCAATATTATAAGTGGAAATACGTAGCTAAAGTTTGCTTAAAAAATTGCTAAAAAGTAACTAGTAGGTGGCAAAAAAAGTAAGATAAGTTAGCAGTCAGTTAGCAAAAAAAAAAGGTACTGCAGTACTACAGTACTCTGTAGCACAGTAGTTCTCAAATGAGGTACATGTACCTCTCGGCACGACAGCAAAAAGTGTGAAAAAATTACTTAATTAAAAAAAGTAAATATATATGTATAAATTGTTCATACCATATATAAATAATATATAGTTATTCAATACTTATATATATATAATATATAATATAATATAATATAATATATGTAATACAGTTGTTTAAATCTATTTGATTTTTTTCCATACAGTCAAGGCCCAGCATCTCCTTCCATCAGCGCTAATGAGGCAAATTTTAGGCCAAATTCACATTTATATCCATTGTCTAAAAATAGAACGCGGTGCTGCAGTACCAAATATTAATCCATC
>NC_024320.1:24247664-24257564 GCF_000523025.1 Cynoglossus semilaevis | reverse complement strand
TTTTATATGCCATATGTTGGCATAGTTTGATTGTGTTTTCTTTACATTCTCATTTAGCCTGAGAGAGGAGTAAATGATCGGTTCAAGGTAAATACCTCACCAAGCACCAAGTGCAGCTTAGTCTCTACAGTAGTGACTGTGTGGTGGAAATAATGATTTAAAAAAAAAAAAAAGTTTTAGTCATCTAGGTGAGCGCCGCCCTACTGTTCATTCCTGGTACTGCCTTGTTTTGGCCATACGAACAGCAAATTTAGATTTTTAATCTGCTGCCACCGTACACTGTATATAAGAAATGGATGAAGTTTTTGAATTATTATTATTTGATAAAAAAGAAACTTTTCTAACCTTGAGACTTTACAGTATGTCCATTTCATATATATTGAGTGTATGGCTGCTACATATATGTTGTTGATGTGTGATATATTGACAGATTTAATGTAAAGTGATTGTGTGTGGTCTGGATGTTATCTGTGTTCCTTCCTCATTTCTATTGGTCTGTGTCTTGGTCAGGTGATCAGGAAGGGCTGGCTGACCATCAACAACATCAGCATCATGAAGGGAGGAGCCAAGGAGTACTGGTTTGTCCTCACAGCTGAGTCTCTCTCCTGGTACAAGGACGATGAGGTAAGGAAGGTGATGGGGGGCAATTATTTTAACACCACAACCTAAAAAGTCATCACTTGACTCTGATGCAGTGTTTCCCAAACTTTGTTTCTGGGGACCCATATTTTAAAAGTCACAAATCTTCGCGACCCAAATCAATAGACATTATTCATAAACTCCTGGGAAACATAATGTGAGACGACCCCCCCCTCCCCCCAAAACCCACCTGAAGGTCACGACCCAGTCTTTGGTAAACAATGCTCTACACCATGAAAAAACTGTTTATGTCAGTGTCACAACAGCTTCATGTTTCCCGGCAACAGCAGAAATATTTGCTTCGTCTCCTCTGACTTCTTTCTTTATTCCACTCATATCTGACAAATATAAGTCAGATTTTTAGTTTAGTTTTTTTTTGTTTTGTTTTTCCTCTACGTGGACTGAGCTGATTTGACCTGACATTCTTTGTCAGTGGGTCAAAGCAGGGGCATCCCATCATGCTTTGTGGAACTATTAGGAGGTAGCCACAGTCTTAACGTCTCCATGCTTTAACCACAGACACTCTGCCGTGGACATGAAGCTATGTGCGTGTGTTGATACAGTATGTGTGTGTGTATGTGTGTGTGTGTGTGTGTGTTCTAACAGGAGCCAAAACCTGGTCTTGCAGAGGAAGAGCTTAAAGTTTTCTGCTCTAGTTAGCTTAGATAGAGTGAAGATGAGTGGCTGTGGTTAACCTACGGCTGGTGACTAGTCAGGCAGTTTTGGTTAAGGATGAAGTTCTGGTTAGTTTGGAGAAAAGTTAGACTAGTTGTGCCACACAGACCTATTATATTTTGGGTCTTAATGAGCAAAACAGGTAAATTAAAAAAAGAAAAGAAAAGAAAAGAAAAAACACTGCTACTTTTTAAGTCAACTTTTATGCAGGGAAACATTTTTCTTTAACTTTCTGGATCATAGTTTTTCCATCTTCCATCAATTTATATTATTTGTTTCATTTATATATATATACATTTTATATAAACATTTTATCTGTATTTTAATATAATGTTACTTTTATCATTTTTATAAAATTAAATTTTCTCTAATATCACTTTTTATTAATTATACCTTTTAGCTTTTTTAATTCTGTTTTACATTGTTTTGTTTTTTGAATTCTGTCCTTTTTTGGTCATTTTAGGCTAGGTTTGTTTTCTATTTAATTTTTTTTAATCTCTCTTTCTTTTTTATAAAACAGTTTTGGAACTCATTTTCTTTCTTTTTTTTGACTTTTAAATGAGGAAAACCCCTCCCTTATAATTTTTTTTGACTTTTAAATGATTTATGAAGCATTTATACTTTTAACTCTTACAGGAAAACCCCTCCCTTATAACCCTATAACCATAATACTGTGTGAAAAAAAAATTAATTAAAACACCATCATTATATTTCATATATTTATCTCGTATCTGCTGCAGAACCCTAGCTGGACAATATCCGCCTGCCGTTTGCCAATAGAATGATGAATGAAAAATGGTTCCCAATATGAGTGCAGGGGTTTGTAGTTTCCACCAGGCCAGGACCCCCCAACATGTCTGACACCAAAGCTGGCATACACATGTGCATACCAGAGCCCCCTGCTCTGCTCTCAATCTTAGTCACTCTCTCCCATACACACACACACACACACACACACACACACACACACACACAGATATACAAGCTGCTTTTAATAAACTTATTTCATTTCAAAGAAGGGGCTCATAGCAAGAGACGGACTGGATTGCAGGAGAGGAGACAGGAGTGAATCTGGTTGAATGGTCGACGGCAGACGTAACGAGGACCATGTGACGACAGGGAAAGTGAGCTGAACAGTGGGAAAGCACATGGAAAAGAAAGGGGGTAAAAGGGTCATTTTGGCTAGAAAGTTTGGCACGTTTTGTTAGTAAAGAAACAAAACTGTCAGTATAGTTCGGCACAAAACGATGAGCCATTCCTCCGTGGTAAGGCTCAGCCTTTTGGTCAAAGTTATTTTTATACCCAGTTTTCATGACCTGTTAATTTGTTAAATTACAGAACGTTGTCTGTGTGGTGTTGTCAGTCAAGTTGAAAGGTGAATAATAGGATTGAAGTGCATTTTTTAGGGAAACATATTTGTCTTCAAAAGATTTTGAAAATCTTCAAAATCAAAAACTCCATCTGTTTTTATTTTTTAGCAATCTTTCCTCGTCAACCTTTTTTCTCACCTCACCCCACGACTCTATCTCCACCTTCCCGCTATTGCTGTATATTTTTTTATTGAACATGGAAAAAAAACTAGGGTGCGGGGAGACCCAAAATCAACACACCGTCGTGGTGTTTGAGCTCAGAGCCACGACTGAAGGGTAGACTGAGAAAAGAAAAGGACCATGAAGAGAAAAATAAAATAAAAGAAAGACTTTTCCATTATGATTTTGGCTCTTAATGAACACACACACAGACACAAACACACACACTGTTTTTAGTGTTTTGTGAGCACTTCACATTGCCGCAATGCATTCCCTGGCCTCTTGGCGTAACCTTAACGATTACAAATGTATTCCTAATCTTAATTCTTACATAAACTTTAATCTGACCCTAATTTGTAATTCAAACTAAACCTTGAACATAGTTCAAATATAATCTATCACATAATCTGTTATTAAGATGGGACCTGCAAAATGTCCCCAAAATAACACAATTTTTTCAACAAGTCCCCACAAGTATAGCTAAACCAGAAACACACACACACATGTGGAGTAAAGCCTCTGGTGTGGTCTTGTACTCATAAATGCACCTGGTTAGTGACTGGCCAACGTAAACACAAAGATTAATGTCACCAAAACTGAACCCCTGCACGGACCAAAATGCTTTTGCGTTTATTTTTCTTTAGAAAAAGAAACACAACAGTTGCTAACGTTCACGAAATACATTGTGAGCTAAAGTTTACATGCTAAGACGTATGTGTGTAGGCTTATAGATGTCTGTTAGCGCATGTGTACCATGACGCACTCCTCAAATGTTACTGATTACGTTAACGTTGAAATGTATTCATCAAGGACCGAATGATTCGCACTTAAACCTCAAAGATGACGAGTCTTTTCCTGAAGTCGCTCTGAAGGATTTCAAAGATGACGAGTCTTTTCCTGAAGTGGCTCTGAAGGATTTCTTGACATCGGTTGGTTTTTATACTGAACTGTGTCCAAAACATGTGGTTTTTTTGGGGCCATTCTTTCTGCCATCCCTAGAACTGCGTCTCCTCACGGGGGAAATCCCTCAATGTACTCTGTACCAAACAGGCGTAACACACGCCCCAGACGCTAATAATAACCTTAAACCTAACTAGCGGTATTGGGATGTTTTGGTTGGTGTATGTGTTTCCATAAACCTTCTGGTTTGTGTTACCACAGGACATGCCATTTCTTTGAATCAGACTGAAAGCCTTTTCCAATGTAGGGAGAAACAGAGAAACACAGAGAGAGAGAGAGAGAAGCATCTTCTAGAATAAAAAAAATAGGAAAAAATTATTATTTTTTTTGGTACCAAAGAATTTGATGCCAAAATTGTTACAATGTTCATATAAAAATCAGACCATGAAAGTTCTACAATTGTTAACGGCACATTTTCCATCTGCCTGTTGGAAACGAAACAACCGTTTAATAAAAAGTTAGAACTTCAGTTTTAGTTTGTGTGTGTACCTAAACCATTAAAGCTATACTTGTGGGGACAGCTTCTGTTGTTGAGACACTCGGTGTGTTTCTGGGGACTCTTAGCAGGTCCCGACTAAGCGAGAGAGTATTATAAGGTTTTTGAGGTTTAAATTTGGAGTAAAGGTAAAACATAAGGTCAGATTATGGTTAGGGTTGAGTTTAGGTATATATTTGTAATGGTTAAGGTAGAGCAGGGGTGTCAAACTCATTTTCATCGGGGGCCACATCAACAATACAGTTCCCCTTGAAGGGCCGGTTGTAAAATGGAAGACTGTATAGATCGGGGGTCTCTAAACCCTGGTCTGCGGACCAGTAGCAGTACCAGTCCATAGGTTATTTGGTACTAGGCCACAATGGGACGCACTGAAAAAATGTACTTAATTTTTACTAATTTACTTCATTCAAAAAAAATCCTGACATATCCATTTTCTTTCTTTATTTAAAGATAAACTGGCAATATTTTAAAATAACAGGTCATTCAGACTCTGATACAAACAGAACAGGGTCTAAAAGATGTTTTCTTTTTTTTGGTAACTACTCCATAACGGACTTATACACGTTTCTGCAACTGATTATTATTTGATTGATTATAAAAACTTTGAATTTCTCAGGTTAAGAAACTCTGCAGCATGGACTTTACTAGATGCATTTTAAGCTCCCACGGGCCGCACCGAACGGCATGGCGGGTAGAGTCAGGTTCAGTGGCTAGGGAAAGCATAACTGTATGTCCATGTGAAGTGGTCGCAATTAAAGACAGAGAGTGAGAGAGAGAGAAGGGGAGAGGGAGAGAGAGTGTGTGTGTGGGGTTCCCTGCTCCTGTTGTAAAACTGCCAGAAATCCAGACTGTCCTGGTGATCCCAGCTGTAAACATCCTCAAGGGGGGACGCGGGGGGTGGGGGGGATAGACGGCTGCTTGAAAGGCACTCACCAGAAACATGCCTGCTACACACTTTGTGTGTGTGTGTGTGTGCTGTTTATCTTGTTGTGTGTGTGTGTGTGGGTGTGTACTTCGTCCTGAAGCAGCGGGAAAAAAAAAGATAAAAAAAGTGTGGTGTTCTTGGTGGCAGCGCTCTAAATGGAAAGAGGCCGGTTTGTGGTTTTCACTCCTGCATGGGGACACCACGTGAACGTTGCTGCCCTCTGCTCTGCTTTTGTGTACTCCAGGGTTCAAAAAGGCACAAGCACTGGCTTGACTTTATCACTGATTAGCCTCCAGGAGGCAAACTGTGGTTCTGCTCAAGGAGAGAAGGAAAGAAAAACAGAAACGGAAAACCTAGACGGGGGGTCAAGCTAAACTTGTCGAGCTTCACATGACGTCACCTGTAAGTCCTCAAACCACAAACCCTTTTCTGACTTTTTTTTTTTTTTAGAAAGGGAGAGAGGCGAGCAGACAATGAGAGAGTGGCTGCTCTTTCAACATTTTTCTAGGGTGGCTTCCTGCCTCCCTGCACGTTACATGGTCATTTGAGGTAAAGCCGCCGCGAAATGATGCAGGGAAGTCAGATGTAATTGTACATCTCGGTGAGGAGCCTCAGCGAGACGCTGGGGGGCGGGGGAGGGGGGGTTATCTTTATCTTTTTTTGACTTACACTTCATTTTTTCCGTGCGGTCAAGCTTTTTTTGGGTCTCAGCGCCGAGTCGTATTTTTTGGTTGGGTAGGAAAATAAACAATGTGTTGAAAAGGTCACTGAGCTGCCACGTGTAATCGGAACCATGATTTCGTGATTCCATCCTTTATGCGACAGGATTTCCTCCGTGACCTGCGTGAACGACAGCAACTGAACCAAAGACATGGAGTTTTTCACTCATCTTTATTTCAAGCAAACGTTACAAATTTTTCCTCAGATTTGACTCTCTGAAAACCAACTATAAAATGACCCGTCTACTTATAGCATACATAATAACGAGTACTCCTTTCATAAATCCACGCCAGACGAGAGCCAAGCGTTTGCGGTCGGGCCTTTGGGCTGCTTTTTTTAGGCCTGTGCTTGTGCTGGTCCAGATGGATGTGGGTTGGTGCTGCATCTTCCCACAGCCTGATGTTGGTGCCTGGCAGAGACCCTGTGGAGTGAACGCCGTCTCTCTCTCTCTCTGTGTCTCCTTCTCGTCTTGTCCACAGCCAGCCTAACCAATGTGCAGACTACTGTACAACCACTACTTCCTGAACAGGTAGTCTGAACACTGGGCAGGCAAACTGGGCAGCAGGAGACCACGGTGTCACCACCTGGTGGCTGGTAGACGATGCTGTCAGAATTATTTACAAACAACTGCACTCACCATGGAAGCGCGGAACTTTCTTGATCTTGGATGGAGAAACCTAAAATGTGAGGCAGGTTTTAAGTGAAATGGAAAAGGAAGAAGGAGAGGAAAAAAGGGAGGAGGTCAGAAGGAAGAGGTGGAATTGGTGGCCGTTAGACAAAGGTAAAATACACCGATTGGCACCTTTTACAACATTCCTGGCTGCAGTTTTCTGCTGTGAGGAGCAGCATTCCAGGCCAGGTTCTAGAGGGAAAAGATGCGAGGGAAAAATGGAACCAACGTTGATGACAAAACACAGAAAATACTTAAAAAATATGAATATCCTGCTCTGATGCTGTCGGCAAATCCCCAGAGTACACAACGGTACCTCATCTGTCCTTTCTGCCCTCACTGACCCTGAACACCGGGCCTAAAAATAAGTACTTGAAAAAGCCGCCTCATTTGAAGTACCGATACTTTAGAACTCAAATAAATGAAGGAAATCAGAAAACCGATGCTCTGGTGAACAGATCTTTCCCTTTAATCTCGCCGACACACGTCGTAGAGAAAGACCGAAATTCTCTGTAGTGAAATTAATACCTGCGATCGTAACCGATGATCTCACGTCTTCACTCCTGGTCTCTCTCTGGACGCTCGTCCTTCTCTTCTCTATTAGCAGCCGCTTCAACTACGTAACGCCTTTCGATCGACAACGCCACGAGCGCTAACGCCACATCTGGACCCAAAGGCTCAGATTTTTCTTCTTCTTCATCTTCGGCCGTCGCTTCTGAAGGTCTCCCCCTCCCCATAAAAAAAAACGATGCTTCGGTAGGAAGTGAATTTGACCCGTCAGAGGCTCAACGTGGCAACGCACTGGCCACCGAGTCTACTCCTCCAGAGTGAGAAGGAGAAAAAGGAAGGAGAGAGAGGAGATATGGAGGGAGAAGAAGGAGGAGTTCGCCGGCCCCCCATTTTTTCCTTTACTCTCTCCTCTTCTTCCTTCTCTCACCCCTCCCTCTGTCTGGCCTTTTTTCTCTCTCCCTCTTTTTCTCTCTCTCTCTCCTCCTTTTGCTCTCTCACTCCCTCCCTTTTCTCTTTCTTTCTTTAATTCTCTTTCATTCTCTTTCCTTTCTTCCCCCCCCCTCTCTCTCTCTTTGTTTTTTTTCTCCTCTCTTTCGTCTTAAAGTTTCGTGGAGAAAGTGTGAGGTCAGAGGTGAACAGGAAGTGATCCACACTCACTCGGCATGTGTGTTGCTGTAAAGTTGGGAAAGAGAGTGCGTGGATTTGGCTTCTGAGGGAGTGGAACCGTGTGAGTGGGAGCGTATGTGAACAGAAGAGAAGGACGTCTGCGTCCGTCCGTCTGTCTGTCTGTGAGACGTCAGACGTGTTGGTTATTAGCGTCTGCTCTCGGCCGTTTGTGCCCGTCTCCTCTCCTGGTCCCGTGTGTGGCGTGTGTGTGTGTTTGTGGGTTGTTTTTTTTTTTTGCAGTGATGGATATGCGTGTAGGAGTAAGAAGCAGGAGGAGAGCGGAGGCTCCGTGGTCTTTGTAGCAAAGGGGCAGGAATGTCGGCGTTTTCTTGGCAAGCGGGAGGAAGCCTTGTAATAACTCCAGATGTGCAGCCCTGTGGTCTCCATCCCTGCTCTTGCTCCCTCTGTTTTTACTTCTAAAGCTGATTTCCTCTCCCTGTCCGACTGGAATAAAGGGCCCTTTATCCAGCTCTGCTGAATCCCAACACGGACATGGAGGGAGGGGAGTAAAAAGGGGGGGGGGGGTGGAGCTGATTGAAGGGGTGACACACTACTGGTAAATCAGAACCAGAGCTGATGAGGTTGAGTGTGTGTGTGTGTGTGTGTGAGCGTACAAACTTTAGAAGAAAAAAAAACCCCGTCTGTGATTCAGTGCTGAAGAAGTCGACGTTCGCTTCACTCACCTTTCTCTCACACACATTCCTGTTTGGATTTAATTCCTCTGGCGGTCTGCAGTAATCAGTGCTAGTGTTTCCAGGTGTGTGTGTGTGTGAGTGTGTGTGTGTAGAGGTAGCCTAGGCCCTGTGTTTGTTTTAGCTATGGTTTCTGAGCTCCAAATCAAAGCAGGCACAATCTCAGGAGACAGCAGTCAGCAGTCCTGGCAGGGACGGAGGGATGTGGAGGGAATGTGAGAGGATGGAGGAAAGAAACCCAGACAAAAGAGAGAGACAAATGAAAAACTTCAAGAAAAAAAAAAGCATGAGAATTAAAAAAAACAACCAACATGCCAAACAAAGAGATAATGATATAAATCAGTCTTCCACACAGGATTATTGTAGCTTTTAGGTTTCGGACTCCAGGATTGAAAGAAATAACTTTTAATGGGTGGGTGGAGGAAACACTGCGGTCGCACCAACATTGTTTCCACTGTTTGGATGACCAGGCAGGCAGCTTCCCTTTCAAACTATTACTCAGTAAAGCCAAAAATACTGGGAAAGTATGCTCACACAGTTTCCGACTTTGTTTTGAAGGTCTTTGCATTTTGCATGAAAGAGAACAAGTCGGTCGGTCGGTCGAAACGTGGGAGTAATTGCACCGTTTTGTGTTTTTGCATCACTGTATTATAAAGTCTGCACTCCGGTGTGTCTGGAGTCGCACTGAAGCAACATGAAAATAATGTGACGCAAAAGAGCTCGACTTCTGTGAAAAGAGTTGGTTCAGAGAACACTCATGAGATTTTTTTTTTTGCTATTTATGGTGGATGACTAAACCAAGACACTGTCATCTGTAGTCCAAACTAACGAGTGTTGGGATTCACTTAAAGTAAAGTCCCTCAGAACACGTTGAACTTAGTCCGAAAATCACTGGAGGTTTTGTCAAAAAGGTCCAAGAAAAAAAAGGTTTTGAATAAAATAAAGGTTATTCCTGAAATGACATTGACATTATCAGCAACATATACACAGATTAAATGGTAAAAATAGATACAACTGATGCAGTAGACCAAAAAAAGGAAAAAAAAAAAGAAATGGAAATAATAAGCTAAAGAAATAAAAGTTTACTTGTACAGGGGGCGTCCACACTTTTTTGGCTTTAAATGACCATGCTAACGTGATCTACTTTAACATTACTATAACATTAAATATATATATTTACTTAGATAAAATGAGCATACTTTATATATACATTATATGTTGGGGTAGGCTAGTCATTAAATGCATGTAGATGTATGGCTCAATATGATTGAATTCACACTATAAAAGTATATACTGTATATACACACACACACATATATGTATATATGTCTATATATGTGTAAATACAGATATATATACATACATATATACGTATATGTATGTATATATATATACATACATACATATACGTATATATG
>NC_024320.1:24241302-24247634 GCF_000523025.1 Cynoglossus semilaevis | reverse complement strand
ATATATACATATATACGTATATATGTATATATACAGATACTTTTAAAAGTGTATAAATGAAGGAAGTGCATAAGAATTAAAGAGATGAACAACAGTTCAGAGTATTGATTGTTAATCGTGTCAGAGAAGTAAAACTGCTCTATAGGATAAATGATTTGAAATATGTTTTACTTATTTTAAGTATTATTCATTATCCATTTACTAATATTTGACCCGGAGAAGGAGATTTGTTGAGGATTTAGAATTGTTTTTGACTGAATCTGCTGCAGACTAGTCAAGTTCTTCCTTCCTTAATAAAGATTTTTTTATTAGCTGTGGATTGGTTCTTGGTATGGGTGTTTTTTTTTTTTTTGGCTCTGTTAATTCCACAAACAAATGTTCAAACTTGTATAATGTACATTTACGATAGCAGAGCCTCAACCACAGAGTCACACATGTCTGGCTTCAAAGCACATCTGTGCGTTGCGTTCACATGCTAACGTTTGACTTTAATATGTTGTGACATCACATGTTAAATGACAGGAAAGTTTATCACTTTCACATGAGCAGACTGTAGTCGGAATAGAACAGAATCTGCCCCTAAAATGTTGTTCTACCGATGAATAAAAGAGTTCATTAGACGTTATGTTACAAAAACAGCTAAAAGTTATAGCAGTGTGAGTATATATACGTATATATATATATATAATTATTTTAAAATTTTGAATTTAATTAAATATTACTAGAACTTTAGCCAGTTGTTAATGTAGCGTGTAGCGTTTAGCTACATTAACAACTTACCAGAAAGTAAAATTCTATACCTGACGGCGGAAATATCTAAAGATTGGTTGAAGTACGTTAGCAAATAATCAGGAAATTATTAAGTCAAATCTGCCTGAACTTTGTAGAAGAAAGAGAGAAAAAAACATTTAAAAGTTTGTACAAAAAGATAACCCCCGCCCCAAAAAAAGCACCTTAAAGCCAGGATGACGTTATGCCAGAAAAATAAATTTAAATAATCTTATAAATAATCTTAAATAAAACTTCATATAATGTAAGAATAGAAATACCAGAAAAAACATTTCAATTTAAGTATTAATGCAAATACTACAGTTAAAAAAATGATCATTTCCTTTTCAAAGTTGGGACTTTGCAGTATTGTAGTATTGCAGTATTGCAGTATTGTAGTGTTTTACTGCAGGTTTTAACAGTGCAGACATGTCAGACGGGACATTTTTACTCCAGCAGACAACAGTCGGTACACGATGGGGGAGTTTTACATGTGTTTATGTGGTTAGGGGACCGGGCTCTCCCCTCGCTGCTCCTCCTCCTCCTCCTCCTGCTCCTGCTCCTGCTCCTGTGACTCCTTTCACTCTTTGGTGGTCACTGATGATTGATCACACGTCCTTTCTGTCTCCGAGGTCATTATGTTGACCTCCCCCAGAAGTAAAATAGCAAAGAGCGGCTAATTACCTGCCCCAGCAATTAGCTACTAAACAGGAAGGTATCACTGAGCCGCTAACTGTCAAGCAGCGCTCTGTGGTCTGAGTGTGTCATTGTCATCCAGACACCGCGTCTTCCCTCCCCGCGTAGATGTTTATTTTTGTTTATTCCTTTCCCACAGGAAGAGCTGAGCTGAGCAGGCTGTCACTTTTAGGGCAGAAAAAAAAAACAAAAAACAAACAAACCCACGGATTCAGCTGAGATTGACAGATTCTTGCTTTTCTCATGCTTTAATAGCGGAAAACAATGGGTAGAGTTAGTAACAATGAAGGGAAAACCTGCAAGGGTAGAATATAGGAACTGTAAGTAAGTAAGTGTTTGGCCACTTAAAAAAATATAATTGCAAAAGTAACTTTATCCTTCATAAGATACAATTTTGAAAGTTAGCTAAGTTATAGCGGAAACTGCCAACGAATGAAAGTTGCCCAGGATTTGCTATTAGAGGTTAGCACAAAAGAAAAGCGCTAGCTCAATACTAATTAAAATCTTCAGGATTCAGGTTCAGGATAAAATTATCCAAAAAAATATAATAATAAAAAGTAGCCTCTATAAAGCAAAAATGCTATACCTCAGCTAACATTTGGCACAGAAAAATTAGCGATAATGTTACATTTAAAACTAGCGAATAAGTTGCTAAAAATAACTTACAATAACAAAAAGTAATCATTTTAATTATTACCATTTCTTTTATTGTGTGGTTCCATAGTGTAGCGCTTAGCACGCCTGCAGAGAACAGTGAGTTCTGGGTTCGATTCCCTAGAGGAACCACATGCTTCGGGGGCAGCATTTCTGCTGTTAACACAAGAATTTCCCAAATATGAGATCAATACAGATCATTATTATATTATTTATCATATTTTTTTCATATTTATCATCCAAAATATCAACTTTATCAATAACAAAACTATGGCCACGGTAAATATGAAGGTCTTTAAGGAAAGAGGTTGTGGGCCACATTTAACCAGCCGAGGTACCACAATTGGCCCCTGGGCCAAGGTTTGGCTCGCACTGAGCATCAGGGAACAACTTGTAGCCGAATGTGTCCTGAGTAACCAGTGATTCTGTCCTGTCTGATGTTTGCTGTGGCCTTTATTTGAACGTCCAAACAGTCGAACGCTGACTCCACTGTTCCTCAAAGACGTGTTAGTCATCTTTTATTTAATTTTTTTACGTACAGGCGAGTCATGTGGTTATGTTTAGACATTTCATTTTATAACAAACACGTTTGATAAAAGCTCCTCATGAAGTGAGTTAACAGCACTGGGAGCACAGATGCTGCAGAAGCTTTTCCATAAACCCGGAGAGTCCCATTCTTCTTACGTCTTCCCAACCTCCCCATCGTGTTAGAGTTACAGAACTGCCCTCTGTGTTTAATTTTTCTCTCCCCCCCCCACCCCCCAAGTCAGAACTCAATAGGGGAATAGCAGAAGAATGGAGGGAAAGAAAACGGAGGGAGGTGAGGAGGGTTGTGAAAATTGCCGTTGGCCGCCACCCAGGGCCCAGTCTTTGTGGTAATGAAGGGTTAGAGGCAGCGTTATTGCTCCCAGATGCCGTGCGGGTTCTCTGCGGCCCTTTGATGCATGGCCCGAGTCACCAGACTCCCGTCAACGCGCACGCTACCGCACACACGTACACATGCGCACTGAGACGCGCACGCTCTTGAAACAACATGGATGCCATTAACGACTATCTGCACGGCTTTGCCCGCCAAACTACTTGGAATCTACGATTTGTCTCATGGTGTTAATTGGATATGGTTATGTAAGGTGTTTAATTTTTCTCTTGTCTGTGTGTCTGTGTGTATCTGTGTGTCCAACTCCCTTAGACAGGGTGGTCCCCGCAAGATAGGATGAAAACTTTTGACCCCGCACTTGATAAAAACCAGTATGTGTGTGTTTCTTGTATAGTTATACTTCTGGGGACATAATTTCTTTGTGGGGACACTTTGTCTTCGTGTGGACATTTGACAAGTCGCCACTAGGTGAGAAGGTGCTGTGAGGTTCAAGAATAGGTATGGAGTTGGGATTAGAAAAAACAGGTTAGATTAGGGTCAGGGTGAGGATTACGATTAGCCTTAACTGTGTAATATTAAAGGTTAGGCTAAAGGGCTGGTGTATGTGTAAGTGCTAAAACAAACTGTATGGGGGGTGTATATGAGTGTGTGTGTGTGTGTGTGTGTGTGGGTGTGTGTGTGGGTGTGTGTGAGGTCATTTTTCTTCCACCTTCTAAATGTGTGTTTTAGTTATTCGAGACGTTCCTCTGGACGTGGCAGTAAAGTGCCTTTTATGAATTCAGAAGTGAACTTCCTCTGCCTTTTCATAATTAGCCTGCGATTACTCACTAACAAAACAAAACGATGGAAAGTACTCTGCTCACACTGCTCCAAACGCCACAGGTTAACTACCGAGCACGCTGCCTTTGCTCCTGCATGTGTGTGTGTGAGAGAGAGAAGATTGCATGTGCAGAAAGTTTGAATATCACACATCACATCAGTTTTTCCTAAATAAACCGGTGGATGTGAATGTAAGTCACGCCAGTTCAGCTCAAATGATTGAGCTGTGGTACGGCACAGATTGACCAGAGCCAAAACAACTGGTAAGACGTTCAACTCCACTCTGTCCCAGTTTATTTTATTGGCATCGAACCATATTCTGGTTGTAGAAACATCCTTCAGCGGTTAAAGATTGAGGTGAAATAGTTCTAATAATCATAAAAAAATATTCACCCAGATCAGAGACACCTTTGACCAGGGATCGTAATTTTTTTTATTTTTGTCAAGGCAGAGACACCTTTGACCAGGGATCGTAATATTTTTTTATTTTTGTCTAATGTTTTTCTTGGGCAGTTTGAGCTAACATTTGATGCTTTTAGCTACCTACAGGCTAGCATTTAGCTACTTGTAAAGCTAGCTTTGAGCAGTTTTGGATTTACCTTGTTTATTAAAGAAATCTATTGGATTTCTTTATTCTGGCAAAACTTATTCCTGGGATTTACATTGGACTTTCTAGCTATCTCTCAGCTAACCTGTATCTTTTTGTTTCGCTAACTTTAAGCTAACAGGATCCTAATGATGATGATTTTCTTAGACATAAATGCATCTCTAACAACCTGCCTTATCTGAAATCTTTTGAGACGTGGTTTTATTTGTTAAAGATCTGACTAACTTTTTCAATCATCTGTCTTGGGACTTTTTGACTTCCCTTTGCAGTTCTTTATGTAGTACAGTGCAGTAAACCTCAGGTCAGACCTGGTACAGAGCCAAACTTTTAAAGTTTCACACTGACACATTTTCACCAGCCTTTTAAAGGAATCCACTTCATCAGCAGATGTGTCACGGTCTGAAAGGCTGGAACACCACGGTTCTTCTCGTGGTTACGCGGGACAGATGGTTAAATTTAGCTTATTTGACCAAAGGGAGTCGGTGAGTGAGTGAGAGCGAAGCAGACGCTGACTTTACACGGTAACCTGAACATACATGTGTCACCACTGAAGGAGGAAAAGAAAAGAGAAACCCTGTCTTTAACTGGATTCACCACAGAAACAAGGAAACAACGGTGACATGAAAACCAAAAAAACGAGATGGAAATAAAATTCTTACTAAGAATATAAATAGTTGAACCTGTATCTGTTGTTGCTAATAAAGAGCCGATCAACAGTCCTAGCTAAACGCTGTTAAGATGAGGTCCGGAGAACTCCGCACTAGCTCGACAGACGCAGTACTGACTTGGCGCTGGTCGGTCATGCACATTCAGCAGTAGTTTTCACCTCATGTCTTTACGACGGAGACCCGTGTCTGTGAAAATACTTTCTGTCTCACACTTGGGAAACGAAACATATGCTGATCCAACTACGGTGCTAGGCTTATAAAAAAAACAACCTGTAATTGTAATAAATCCATAACACTATAATACTTTTATTTACCTACTTTAGCTCATTTTGAGAGCGGACCCAAATGACACAAATGGAATTACATTTGGGATTATAATCTTGGGGTCAAATACTGCCTTAATCTCCTTTTGGGATCAATAAAGTATCCATCTATCCATCCATCATCCATCCATCCATCTATACGGCTCAAGCTAACGCTAACACTACATTAGCATGAGACTGTCTGATGTGCAAATCCTGTACATTTGAGGGGGGAAAACACCTGTCAATCAATGCCATTCATAAAGAAGTAACAATAACACTGAGATCATTCTAGATTTTCATGCTGTATAAACATATGTTTGTCAAGATAATAAAATAAAAATGAATCCCAGCCCATGTTTTTAACTGACAAATGGGGATCACAGATACCATGCTCAGTTTTATTTGATTGACAAATCCGTCACATTGTCAGACTTACATTCTGAAGTTAATTATGTTTGGAATATAAATATTATTATATAACTCTCTAGATGTATGTGTGTGTGTGTGTGTGTGTTTGCATGTCAGGCCTGCTCTCTCCGGTGTGGTTGCGTTCGTGCTCTCTCTCTCTCTCTCTCTCAGTCCTGTACTCCTGCCCGCTCACGCTGACTGGCTTTTATGGAGCATATGGGAAAGCGCTCAATCCCCCCAGAATTCCCCAAAGACCTAAAAAAACCCACACATGCAAAGTCGGGCTGATTGACAAAGAGGAAAAAAAAAAACTTGATAATTTGTCCCGAGTGTGTGTCAGAAATCTGTGTGTGTGTGTGTGTGATATTAGGGTAAAATCCTCCCGGCTTCCAGCGTTCTTATCTGTTGTTTTCCCGTCGGCTCCGATCGTAGACCGACATCAGAACCTCCGAGAAATCTTTTCTGACAGTTCTTCAGGAGTTCACTTTGTCTGTACTTCCCCTATATGTGCTCACTCACACACCAGTAAA
>NC_024320.1:24215227-24240744 GCF_000523025.1 Cynoglossus semilaevis | reverse complement strand
ACTCTCTCTCTCTCTCTCTCTCTCTCACACACACACACACACACACACACACACTGGTTTGGGCAGGGCTCATGGTTAGACGTCCAGATGGTTTTAAGGTTAGTTAGAGACTGTGCTTAAAGGTGCAACCAGAAGCGGGGAGTGTGTGTGTGTGTGCGCACATGTGTGTGCGTGCCTTTAAAGAAAAAACTCACTCACCCTTTGCTATTTTCGGCCTCTCTCTTTGTGATTTCTAATTTTACCGTCGATAGTAAAACGCTCACTGCGACACTGTGTGTTTGTGTGTATGTGTGTGTAGGATAGAGAGAGAGAGAGGGGAGAGAGAGGGGAGAGAGAAAGAGAGAGAGCTGGCATGTGTCAGACTGAGATGACTAACTTTGAGGTTTCCCGATTCATAAATACTTGGATGTCTGGGTATCATATGTTGTTTGTAGATTTACTAGTACAAGAGATTTCTTCCCTGAAAGACTCGCTCTCCCACCCTCCCACCCTCCCTCTCTCTCTCACTCACGCTCTCCCTCCCTCCCTCTCTCTCTCTCTCTCTCTCTCTCTCTCTGTATGTATGTGTTTCTCATTTGTTGCTCGGCCATTTTTTTTCTTTTCAGATCTGTAATCAAAACCACAGACACTGTAGGACTGTGTATGACTTTCCCATTCGTCTCTCCAGCACAGCCTCCCTCCCTCCCCCTCACACTCCCCCCACACACATTTTTCTTCTCTCTTTCTTTTTTCTCTTTCTCTCTCTCTCTCTTCTGTAAAATCTAATTTTTAGTGTTTACTTCGGATATTCTTTCATCTGTTTCCTTTCTCTTTGTCTCTCTCAACCAACCCTCTGTGACTGATTACGCTTGTTTTCCCTCCAGCCGACACCGTAAAAATCCAACATTCAGTACACACAGAGTGTGTGTATATCATGTGGTGAATTGAAAAAAAAAACAACCCCGCAATGATCACAGAGTACTATCTGCTGCTGCAGTGGCTTCTGGAACCATTCTAGTCCCGACAATAAAAAGAAAAAGAAAAGAAAAGAAAAGAAAACGACCAGTTTTTCCTTCATTTCTGTTCATTCCAATAGAGAAACTCAAACAGAATGTGTTTCTATGTCGCCCTCTTCAGGAAAAAGAGAAGAAGTACATGCTGCAAGTGGACAACCTGAAGCTGAGAGATGTGGAGAAAGGCTTCATGTCCAGCAAACACATCTTTGCGCTGTTCAACACCGAACAGAGGTTCTACTACAGCACCGATCACATAAAGAACATTCTAGAAAGTTCTCTGTTTGTAGTTCTAGTCAGCGGTACTCGTGTTCTCCGTCCACAGGAATGTGTACAAGGACTACCGTCAACTGGAGCTGGCCTGTGAGAGTCAGGAAGACATCGACGCGTGGAAGGCGTCTTTCCTCAGAGCTGGAGTTTACCCCGAACGTGTCACGGTGAGACTGATTTAAAGGCACAGTACGCTTATTTTTTAAATGTTCGTCATGTCTCTCATGGAACTCTGTATCTGTCTTTTCAACGTCTCCATTATCCATCACTGTTTCAACTAATAGGAGAAGGAGGGAAAGGTAGGTCTCAGCAATAAAAAACGGATTCATTTTTGTCTGGTAGCTGTAACTGTTGTTACGCTAACAGTAACGGCTCAAATTTGTACGTGGCTCCGATGTTTAAATAAATGAGATAAAAATGGAAAAATGAAATGATAGTTCCAAACTCATTAAGATTTAGCAAAAGATACTGAGTCAAAAAAATGCCAAAGAACAACAGGCATTGTAAAAAAAAACAAAAAAAAAACTTTTTTGTCAAGGAACTGGGAAGAAAAAAAAATATAACTATATAAATATATATATATTATATAGTATAGTGTTAATCGTGTTCTTTATCTATATACTTTATATATACAGTATATATAATATATATAAATATATATATATAGTCAGTGTTACTTGTGTTCTTCATCCATATACAGTATATATCATATATATTAATATATATGATATATATAAATGTATATATAGTGTATTGTTACTCGTGTCCTTCATCCATATATATATAAATAAATCATTATTATATATTTTCTGCTCATTGTCACTACAAATAAAAACCCACTTTGTGTCTCCAGACTGAAGGTGGCGACGACAGCAGCTCTGACAACTTAATGCACAGCATGGACCCCCAGCTGGAGCGACAGGTGGAGACCATTCGGAACCTGGTGGACTCCTACATGACCATCGTCAACAAGACCGTCCGCGACTTGATCCCCAAGACCGTCATGCACCTCATGATTAACAACGTCAGTCGCTGTCACCGGTGTTCAAACGTGGGCCCCTGAAGGCAGCACGGACCGCAGGACCGTGCACACACACCACACCACACACACCGACCTGTGTCTCTGTGTTCCCAGACCAAGGAGTTCATCAACGCCGAGCTGCTGGCCCAGCTGTACTCGTGTGGAGACCAGAACACACTGATGGAGGAGTCTCAGGAGCAGGCGCTGCACCGCGACGAGATGCTGCGGATGTACCACGCCCTGAGAGAGGCCCTCAGCATCATCGGTGACATCAGCACGTCTACCGTGAGCACGTCCATGCCCCCGCCAGTGGACGACTCCTGGCTGCAGGTGCATCGAGGCAGCCCCAGTGGAAGGTGAAGAACAAACTACAAAAAGTTGTCATATATATGTTTATATACACAGTGGTCCCTCTCCTATCGTGGTAGTTGCGTTCCAAGACCCACCGCAAAATAGGAAAAATCGCAAAGTAGAGGCAAGATAGTTATTATATTAATTACGTATATATATATATTTACATTATATTAATTACATATATATATATATTTACTCTGTACAAAGCTCCCCCACACTGTTATTAACCCTCCCTAGACTGTGTTACCCTTTCCCACACAATTACATCCACAGTAGAGTTTTATAACAACGACGCCACCGAGCAAAGTGAGCGAGAGAGTGGCCAACGATGGGAGATTCTGAGGGATGCTACGATGCCTGAGCAGGAACAGAAGAGCATGCTCAATTAGCCAATACTACACCGAGTATGCATTGTATTAGCCAATAGTATGCTGCGTACGATCTTGTCTAGGTAAACAAAGCTACTAGCCATAGTTTCCAAATGCGCTTATCTCAATTTCAAAACGAGAATCCACATTTTTAAAGCCAAAAAAAAAAAAAAAAAATCATCACATCGCAGATTTAAAAAAAAAAAAAATCTGCGATACAGAGAGGTAACACTGTATCTAATATCTGTCCTTCTCTGTTCTCAGATCTCCGGCCACCAGCCCCACGCCAAACCGCAGAGCTCCACCGGGACCACCCACACGCCCAGGTTCTCGTGGGCCTCCACCGGGGCCTCCTCCAGCAGGGGGACCTCCCGTCCCGTCCCGTCCCGGGGCCTCTCCTGACCCCTACGGTGGGCCGCCCACTGTGCCCTTCAGACCAAACCGTGGCCCCCCAAATGTACCCAGGTGGGTGGAACCTCGATGTGGAAATCTCAGTCTCAGTACAGCTGACCCACTCCCACCCTCTCCTCCCCCCTCTCCCTCTCTTCTGTATGTTTCAATGGCAGTCGGAGACCCCCGCCTTCTCCAACCCACTAGCCCTCAGACACCTCTCCCGCCCCGCTCTGTCCGTCCGTTCGTCCCTGTTGTGGATGAGGGTCCAAGGACAACAGCACCACCTACCTGTCGTTTTCTGCCTCGCCTAAACCTCAGACGGCTCCCCCAGCCCTGGTCCCCCGTCTCACGTTTTTCACATTTTTGTCTCCTCTCTCCCTCCCTCTCTCTCCATCA
Organism: Cynoglossus semilaevis; assembly: GCF_000523025.1. Lineage (NCBI taxonomy): Eukaryota > Metazoa > Chordata > Actinopteri > Pleuronectiformes > Cynoglossidae > Cynoglossus > Cynoglossus semilaevis. The sequence goes on along the minus strand of NC_024320.1, from coordinate 24,236,950 downwards.
TTCATAACTCTTTTTTTTCACAGCAGACAACTATAAAACAAAGCTGCATGATTGACAAACTCACTGCAACAATAACTTTTAAAGGACCAGGTTTAGATCAGTGAATAAGGAGCAAACTTCTCTGCATGGATCTGCAGCACGTACACACTGCTAACACAAAGTTTCAGTTCAGCTCTTAGTCTGACTGACTCTATTGATCGTTTTCAAAAATTCTCTCTTTTCAAGTTGACACTAATTTATTTCCTGTGATGGTGAAAGAAAAAAAAAAAACTCTAGCAGAGTTTATCATCATTTTGTCATTTGGCAGTGATCTGAAAAAAAAAACTCAGATTTACATTTGTTTTTTTTTTTTGAGTTCCTGATCAAATATCCACTTGTTTCCCCAGACACTGCTGTTGTCATGTGGAATTAAAAAAAAACTCTTTTCAATTTTCATCACATTCTCCCTAAAAGCAGGAGGTCAAACCCGTACCCTGCTCCTCATCCTCCACTAACAGCCTCCTGACTTCAACACTGCTGCAGACTTTCACCCATCACATCACCTCGCTTCTATGCAACTAAAGAGGCCGCCAATCTAGTTATGGACGTAAATACTCTCTCCTCCTCTGACACGTCTTCACACTTCCTCCTTCTCCTTCATCTAGCCTTAATGTAAAGGTTGCATTTATACAGAGGGCCTTTTGAATATTTCACACTATATATATATATATATATACTGTACATATATGCACATATATGCATATATATATGCACATATATATGCATATATATATACCTATATATGTAAATATATAGGTATATATACTGTACATATATATGCACATATATATGCACATATATATCCATATATATGCACATATATATATACGTATATATGTCATACCCATGTGTGCTGCAGGAGGTGACCCTATGACCCTGGACATTTATTTTATGTGTAAATGTTTGTATCTTGTATCACTGTTTAGATGAATTTCCAGATTGATAATCTACCACTCCTTTTCTTTTCTATTTTTTTTTTCTCTCCTCTCTCAGCGGTCACGGGGGTGAGTGAGAGCATGGACACACCCACGTCTGTGTACTGTATTTACACTGATGTTCCACCCTGTTCTCCAGCCTGTAGTATCTGCCCCCTTTTTTTTCCAGCCCCTGACTAGTTTGTGTCCTTGTTGAAGCTTTGACTTTCCCACCGTACGCCCGTCTCTGTACCTGTACAATGATGTCATCACCACCCGACCTCAGACATATCACTGAACCCTCTGTTCATCCCACTCCTCCACAACGTCAAAGCAGGCCAGACAGACGCATATCTAACCTCTCATTTAACAGTATATAGTTTTAAAAATGACCGTATCTCAATGACTTATTCTGTATATGTGTGGTGTATGTTATACTTTCATGATCTAGAAACGTAGTCTGAATCTATGAATTTGCTTAAGAATTAAATTATTATTATTGAGAGTGAATAACTGTTCCAGAAAATGTTGATGCTTGAAAACCATATCAGAGGATCTGATCCAGCGACGTGAACCAGAGCTGTTTCACACACCGACTGTGTGTGTGTGTATAATGATTCAGGGAGATGTTCTGAAGAAGTTCACGCTTTCTGTTCTGTTCCAACTCATGTGGACAAGGACACGACTGTCCTCAGCTGGAGACGCTGCGCTTCAGAGTGAAACAGAAAATGAATAAAATCCTGTTGTAATGACGCAAATGTGTTCAGTCATTTATAACAACAGAAAACTGGCCTCAGCACAACCGCTGACCCATGAGTCCACTGGTCAGCGTTTGAAGATGAATTAGTAACATGACGATGGATGGTGAGGTATCCAAGAATATATTTTTGAATATAGAATATATTAATTTATATATTATTTTATCAACAAATATATATAACATATATATATATACATATAAATATATATATATAATATATATACATATATAAATATACTGTATATACACACATAGGGCATACTGTATATATGTTTACACAGATATATATACCGGTACACACCTATATATGTATACGTTTACATATACATATATATGTAAATATATACTGTACATATATGTATGTATACATATATGTACGTACACATGCATATAGCAGATATTTAAGATTTAAATCCAAGCAAGACAGAAAATTGTTTATATTTATTGTCCGTTACTGGTAAAAATATATTTTTAAATTTAGGTATACTAAATATGTACATTTTCTTTATGCCATCTTGAGCCGTTGTCTTATTGACGGTACCGAAAATCAAGTGTCTGCCGTTATAATCGGTCTTCATTAACTGTGCATGAGAGGCAAACGTACCAGACCTGGTTTGAGTTGCTCAATCAGTTTTATTCAGCAGAAAAGGAGAAATCATTACTCAAAAGAAAGAAAAGAACAAATCAGAAATCAGCTTTTTTTTTTCAAAGCAGCCCTCGGACAATTCAGTCTGAACAATCCTTCATTTCCACCCCTAATTCATCCTCATTGTACATTGAAACTGATTAGTTCGCATCCTAAGGTACTTCAAATAAATATATTTTCTTGATTTTTTTTTCTTCTTTAATCATTAGTCAATCTCTGTATTAAATCACAGCCAGTCAGTAACCACCAACACCCCGACTCTGAGCAGACACGCAGGCCACGCTGCCAGCAACCACCATTCACACACATACACACGCACATCAGGCTCATGAATATACACTATGTTACACAGTTACAGTATGTACACGTCCTCTTTTACAGTAAATACGATTAATGCCTCCTCACGGACATCTGTTTCAAGCACGATCAACAAACTAAACAGGAAGTCTGAAAGAATGGGAACTGATTTTAGCCAAACTGCTCTCGTTTTGTTCTTACTTTACGAGCCCCGAATCACCACTGCAAGGATTTCATTTATTATATATTTATATATATATATATATATGTCTGTGTGTATAAATGTGAATATACATTATACTTCTGGCATTTGACCACCGCCCAAAGTAATAAGAAAGCTTTTTTTTTTGCAAAGTTTAAATTAAAACAACAAGTGACTGAATGCTAGAAAGCAAAAAAGAATATTTAAGTAGTGAATGAATGAAGTGCTGTGGTTCAACGTAGAACAGTAAACACAGTGGCCCAGTACGGTGTTGTTAAAGAACAGGCACAACTGTTCAGACCGCATCCTGTTGCAAAAACAATGACTTGAAAAATAAGTAAGATTTCCCTCGTAATGAAATCATACAGACTTTTCTCTCACAAAATGGAACACGATGGGTCGTGAGATGTTTCTAGGTTAAAGGGACAGTGTGTGCTCTATTAAAATCAGGTCTCTCGGCCGGCTGTTATAAACGCCAAACATTTTTAGACCAGCAAGTGCTCAAAATATCATTACAAACGCTGTGCAACATTAGCCGATTCCCCAGAAGGCATTAACCTAATTAGCTCAATCTTGGGTAAATAATAGTACAAATCTATTGTAATGTTTTAGAGAAGAAGTTCAAGTTGCACTGCACTTGTAACGGTATTTTGAGCATGTTAAGCTGAAGGCGAAAAGCACAGTCAACCAATACAGCTCAACTGTTTAGAGGTTGAACTAGTTTCTTCCGTAGCGGGGTAACAGTTGCCCAACTGATTGTACTCTGGATCTCGAATGTTATTTACGTGTTAAAAATAGTTTTAAATTTTCAGTTTCAAATGTATTCAAGTTTTTATTGGTCCCACACTGGTGCATCAACATTTCCTTCCATTCATATATTTACACACCCTTGGTCTCTTTCACACTGTTCACGCTGTTAAATTAACTCTCGCTCCATATGGAACCCTCAGCAGAAGAGTGAAGCATCACAGAGTTCCTCCTCCTCCTCCTCCTCCTCCTCCTCCACCCCCCAATCAATGGTGGAAACAGAGCTGACGGAGAAGCTTTGTACATTTCTTAGTGCAATCTTTCTTAACAATACACTCTGACAAACAGGTACACACATGCTGCACTCACACACTGTCCAGTTGTGATGGATGTGTAGACTCTCAAAAAAATAAAAAAATAAAAAATGTAACAGAAAAAAAACTGCCTCCAGGTTATAGTGTTTGGATATTGAACTGAGACTGTGAGGCAGAAAATAAAGATAATTTTCAGAACCAGAAGTGATGGACGTGTGGACTGAGGAGCCAGATACATACGCCAATAACACAAATTCATGTAGATACTGTAGAGGGCAGTAGAGAGTTGTAGGAGGGTTAGGATTACGCAATATATGGCTTGACGTTTCTGTTGCTGATGTGTAGCTTCCTTACGCCTGCTCTGAGCACACCTCTGCTCTGTGCAGTGATGAGGTACTATAAGATGCATTGGAGTATTTATGAACCCACGCGCTGTAAAATCAAAATATAAGCCGGGGCATTGTAAGTAATACGGTAATTGAATTTTTAACAGTTGTGTTTTTGAACAGGGCACAATGGCATCTGGCAGAAATGCTGACAAATGACTTGAAGAATAAATTACAACACAGGAACAAACTGATACTTCTGTTTCTGCGATGAAAAACAGAGGAAAATTAAATAGTGACACGGCGACTAAAACAATCATTTTCAGTCTCACTGACTCTGTTAAATCCGTTTTCTCGTGCTAATATTCCCAGATATATTTTTACATTACATTGTTTGAAAATTTTCAGTGTCTGCAGGGCAAAAAAAAAACAAAACAAAAAAAACCCAAACAAACAGGGAGACTGAAGGATGTCATAAATCTGCCACACCTGCCTCCGTCTACCACCATCTGATCACATACGTCAGGTCATGGCTCCAAAACAGCGCCTACTACAGGTTTATGTGCACTATGCTCCTATATTGACTTCAACATTTCCTCTCCGTCCTTCCACACTCCCTCACTCCCTCGTTCATTTTCTGCCAACACACAGGTAGGTAAACAAGTTGTTACATTCAAACGTGACGCTCTCTCTCTTTTTTTTGGCAAGTGTGCAAAAAAACAAAAAGTTTTAAAAAAAGGAAACCACGACGCTGTGTTTCTCCAAGTACTGTATACACAGAGGAAAAACACACACACACACACAGGCCTCCTTTATTGCACTTATGAGTGAGATGAGAAATAAGGATGTTACCAGGACAGTAATCAGATTATGTCTAAGATTATTGTGACCTTCTCTCTGACAAGAACAGAGAGAGAGAAGAGCAAATAGGAAAACACTCTTTTTCAACCATGCACACGTTCCCACAGATAGAACAAAGACACGACAGTTTAATTCAAGCAGATCAGAGACCTGTGACGGGTCTGTCCAACATCACAGCCCCCACCCACACACACTCACACACACACACACACACTCACTCACACTCACACGCCTCTATCACCTCACACCACGAGGATCTTGACCTCATCCTGCTCGTCTGGTCTGTAGAAGAAGGGAATGCAGGGGTTCTCTCCCAGGAAGTGCGGCATCCGTTGGGCTCCGTGAGGGTTCTGGATTTCGTGCAGCAGCTGCATGATCTGCTGGGCTGTGCCGTCCTCTTTGGGCGCCAGCGGCTTGGAGTCGGTTGGCGCTGATCTCGATGAGTGCGTCTGGGTCGAGGAAGCTTCCGTGGGCTCTGACAGAGGAATGACCTCCATGGCTTCTGTAGAACAGAGTTAGGCTTTTTATTCCTTAATAAATGACCATGAAACTCCAGTGTTAGCTTCGTCTTCAGCCACCGCATTTCCCAGATTATACTGTACAACGCACTTTTTTTTTTTCATCCTTTGGCTGGGTTTGTGACTTATACTCAGGTGTGAAATTATATAAAATATAAAATATATAATTTCACCACTAGAGGGCACTCTAGGCTTGTTTACCAGTATCTGCTACCACTGGAAATTTACATGTGCGTTATTTTCAAAATGACAGCCGCCAGGGGGCACTCTAGCTGGCTGATGTGACTTATACTGACTTACAGTGCAGATAATACGGTACCTATTTATTAAAATAAGAATTCTGACAAACACATGACTGGGTCTCAATAAATGTAGTCACTCATATTTCAGAAAACCACCTGAGCATCACACTGGGAAAAAAATCGACACTTCTTTAATTATGAAACTGTTGCCCTACAGGTTGGTCCTGGTATTTATTAAACTGCTGAGCACCTGGGATTTTTAGACAACATCTGTGTTCTGTTGTTCAGAAAAACACAGCTGTTGAGCCTCAGTTCTCAGGTTAAAACCCACAGGTTGTGGCGGCCGTTCATACCTTCTTCACTGATGGCATTCACTTCTGTGTCTGTGTGTGTTTGGTGTTCAAGAGGAGTGTGATTCTCCATAGGAAGCAGGTCTGGGTTGACTGTGCTGACGCCTGCTGCTGCAGCTCCAGTGTAGCGACTGTACCACTCGTTCCTCTCGGCCACCAGCCTCATCACCAGATCTTGCAGCTCCGCCAGTTTGGCCTGAAGCACAAGAGCAGGAAAGAAAAAAAGGTTAATTTAGGAGATTGTAGTTAAAATAGTATTTAAAGAAACACAAGATAGGCAACGGGATTTAGGAAAAATGTGTAGTATAATCCCAGCTAACTGCGACTAATACTCAAAACACCATCAAAAATATACATTGTATCTGTGGGTACAACTGCTGCTACTGCACCACTGAAAAATGACACGATTCAAAGATTCAGATTTCCTTAAATACATCAAAACAATAAGAACGCCCTAACTTTAGCAGCAGAAAAGAAACTGATGATGATGGTAAGTCAAGTTCAAAGAAGGTTTTTGAATTATTATTTTTTCCACCGGAAGTGAATGGATTCAGTGATGTGGAACAAGATCAGGAACTTGTTTGTTTGTTACATTAATATATTCAGTCTATGTTCTAAAAGATCTTTTTTTGCTCCTGGATTTTCATGAAATAAATGTTTCAAAAATGACTTATGAGACTTATTGACCTATGTTTTTTTTCCTATTTGCGACACATTTTTCTGACCGATGCGACTGGACTCTTCAACATAGTCCAAAAATAAATTTCATACAAAAACATAATTTGCATTGTATTTTTAAGTTGTGCACACCTTCATCTCCTCCTTGTCCTGAGCCAGCATGCTGATGTACTGCTCCTTCTCCTGGTGTTTCTGTTTCATGATGGCTCGCTGACTTTGGTACAAGGCGATGTACTCCCCTTTGAGGCAAACAGAGGATTATTAATATTATTTATTTCAAAAAAAAACAAAAAACTATATATATATATAGAGTATATGTGTGTATACATATAAATAGACACAATTCATCTCACAGTAAATCTAAGCTTGCTGCTGCTGTTCTCACCTATGGTGTCGGTCTCTCCAGACAGCTGGATGCAGCGGTGTTCCAGCTCCTCCACTCTCTCTTTCAGATCAGCTTTCTCCTGCATGAGGCTGGTGAAACGCTGCTGGAGTTTATTCATAGCGGTTTGTAGGGCCTGATGAACTTCCACTGGCACTCCTTCTTCTGGAAAAGCTGTATTCAGAAAACGCGTGTCATCATACAGTCCATTATGCGTTCTATAACAGTCAGCCATTAATTCAAACTTCACCATTTATGTCGCCAAATCCTTACCAACCACTAGGGCAGTGTCATGATCCCTCTGGTTCAATATTGTTTTTCCAACTAAGTGAGTTCATTAAAATAATTTAAACACGAGAAATTGTCACATCTCAAGCCTGTTGTTTTGTCACATCATTTCTCATCATTAACACCTCACCTCAAGCAGAGAAAATAGAAGTTCTGAATCGGAAAGAAAGAAAGCTCAGGAGGTTCACAGGTTTCTAGAGTTTGTTTTACTTTTGTTTTCCATTAAAAAAGATCTAACTAGAAAGTTGCTATTATTACATTACAATACATTCAGTAGAATCTTTTATACAAAGTGACTTGCAAATTTGAGTCAGTAGTTGATGAAACAATCAAGCTACAGTAAACATGCAAAATACAAAATAATAAATATTAATTAATAGTAATACTACTGTTACTATAATTATTAATGAACTATAACTCAACTCACCTGATCGCTCGTAGCTGTGTTCACCGTCACCGTGCTGACCCTGAGTGTGATCGTGCTCATGCTGCTGGTCACAAGCTGGCGTGTAGCTGTTGTCTTGCTTTTCCAGGCTGACAGCAGCAGCGACCTGCAGTCGGGCAGCCATGTGGAGTCTGTGCTCCTCCTCCAGTTGACCTCTGGCCTCGTCCCTCTCCGCTTCCAGCTGAGCCAGAGCTCCTCGGATAAACTCCTCCTGCAGGATGACGGCAAATATTATATATTAAATTATAAATGAAGACTGCCTCCTGTAGCCCAGACCTCATACACCAGCTATACAGCTATTAGCATGTGAGCTAAAAACAGCTAACCAGAGTTACACACACACAATAATCAAGCTCCTCACCATCTCGTTGTGGCTCTCAAAGTGTTCTGGTATAACTATGGAGGAGGACATCGTTGGACTCTCCTGGAGGCACTGGCTTTCCACGCCATCACCTAAATCACACAAGGACATATGGCAAAGTTTTATTTAATTTATTTTACCTTTATCTAACCAGGAAAACAAATTAATTATAATTATTTATCTGTCTAATTTATTATATTTAAATAACATTAAATATTTTCCTTAACTGATCTTGCAGCAACACAAATTAGCAATTGGTCAAGAGCAAGGGAGTCAAACATATGGCCTGTGGGCCAAAACTGGCCCGCTGGATGAATTAAAAAAAATAAATACAAAAACACTCCTTGTTTTGTAAAATTATATTTAATTTAATATGAAGAATTATCTAATGTACTTTTTTGCATGAGAACAAAGGGGAAAAAGATGGACTTTTTGTTACTCATACAGTAGGTAATTATGTTATGATTGTAGTGGTGCGGTCCGTTTGACATCTAATTAGGTTGAATGTGGCCCATAAAACAAAATGAGTTTGAAAACCCCGTATTAAGAGTAGTAACAGGGTATTGTTTTCTACAATAAATAACTAAAAGATAAAACAAATAAAATAAATAACAAACTAAATAAAAGTAAAAGGGAAATAAAAGCAAAACTTACCTCGGTCTCTCGATGATGACAGAACTGAGCTGTTGAGAAGTTCTCTCACCTCAGTCTTCAGCTGCTCATTGTCTTTAACTAACTGCTCCAAACGATCCTGTAGGGGGCCACAGAGTATCATTTAATGTACTAAAGATAGAGGAGATCATGAAAAGAAGAGAAATCATAAACCATTAACTGCAGTTTAAACTTTACACCACAGCACATTTTATACAACAATTTTAGTAAAAAGAAAATAAAAAAAACTAAGCACCTGCGTTTGTTTGAGCTGACTGTTACTCATCTCCAGCTGTGTGCGGCCGTGGCTTTCGTCGTGCTGCAGGCGGTCCATGAGCTGACTCTGATGCAGATACTGTAGGTGGAGCTGTTCTCTCTCTGAGGCCAGGGTCTGGTAGCCTGCACTGTACTGCTGCAGGTGCGCCACCACCTGGTCCCTCTGCTCCAGCAGACTACGACTCTCTTGACTTTTCAATTCCAACTATGTGGAAAAGAATGGAAATTAAAAAAGTTGAATAAAGACGTTGTTTGTTTTGTTCCTGTTTGAGTCTTTGTTTACAGCCACAGAGGAGAGAAAGTCCACACAGTGGCCTGACCGTACCTGTTCCTTCACGTTGTGCAGTTCCTCCTGCAGTTCTCCCATTCGTCGAGCAATCTCCTTTTTCACATGGTGCTCTGACTGGATGGCAGTGGTCAGCTCCATGTTTTCATTTGTCTGTAAAAATGGAAAAAAAAACCCCCAGCTATTTTCATAAACTCAAACACAGTGTTTAAATGAAATACAAAGGTGACTTGTTTTCCCACTTTGTAAACTGTGAAAAAAAAAATTCAAAACACAGCTTATACTCAAACTGTGACACAGAGCATCTTATATACATACATACATACATATATACATACATATATATACATATACATACATACATACACATACATGTATACATATATACATATACATACATATATACATATACATACATACATATACATGTGTATGTGTAAATACATATGTATATATATGTGTGTGTGTAAATATATACATAAAAATATATGTATACATACACATATATACAAAAATATAAACAGACATATATCTAAATATATATACACATACACTCAAATATATGAATTGCATAAATACATATATACATAAATGTAAACAGACATATATATAAATATACATATATATCTAAATAAATATATACATAGACACAAATGTATGCATTCCATATACACATATATACAATAAATATAAACAGAAAAGAACAGGACAAGTTTTAATCCTCACCAGTTTGACGAAACCATTCTGCAGCTCAGCCAGCTGGTCCTTCAGTGTTCGGTTCTGGGTGAGAGCACGGCTTATCGTGGCCTTGTCCGATTGAACATCCTCCAACATGCGCCGTCGGTCCTCGGCCTCCTGGGTTTGGCTCTCCACCTGCCGTTCAAACTCCCCGAGACGCGCCTCCTGCTCTGTAACCAGACGGCTCAGCTGCTCGTTGTCTCTCAGCTGCAGGAGATATCGCAGAGACGCACAGATGAGCTTTGAAATGTAGTAAATGAATGCGAGGATCACATATGAAAACACAAGCTGATGCACACCTGCGCCTGGTACTGTGCAGCAAGGGCTTCTTTCTCCTGCTGTAATCTGTCGAGGCTTTCCTGCAGAGCAACCTCATTCTCTGACGGCCCTGAAGACTCGGGCTCTGCATTATTCTGAGAATCTCTCTGCTGGGACAGTATATATCGAGGTAGACAGGGAGAGGGAGGAGGAGGAGGAGGAGGAGGTGGACAACAGCTTCCAAGTTTAGCCAGTTTGCCACAGAAAAGCACTACAATATGGCTAGCTCTGTGCTCCACACTTGGACTGCTGCAGCTGTTATACTATACTGGATGGCACTTAATCGTATGCAGAACTGCTTGACAGTATGTGTGATAAACTTTACAGTGAAAAAAACACACTGGAGCGCCCCCTACAGAAAGACAGGGAGCAACATACTGTGTTTGTCAACAGTGATATAATTATTCTTTTTCCATGTCTCTTCATGCTAGTATTATTCATTGCCATGTCATCAGTCACAGTTAGATTAGATTATCACTCCTCGTACCTGCAGCATTCTTTAACTCTGCGATGGCAGCCTCCAATTCCTGGACTCGACTGATGTTTTTGTCTCTTTCCTCTGCGACCAACGAAACCTGACCACATGTCAGGAGGGTTATTTGATAATTTGTTAAAAAAAATACATATGAACAAAAAAAAAAAAACCCAACAGTCTCAACTAAAATCAAACTTTCAGTCAGTCTATAACCTGTGTCAGAAGCTGCTCTGTTTTGTCCTTCCAAACGCGACCTTCGTCCTGGATCTGTTCGGCATAGGAGTCTCTCTCTGAACTCAGCTGGGCGATGGACTCCATCAGCTGCAACATTAGTGTGGAGGAGAAAGAAACGGCTTAAAAAACATGTTTGTTCTACATCATATGTGTCAAACTCAAGGCCCGGGGGCCAAATGTGGCCCGCCAAGCCATTTTTTGTGGCCTTGCAGGAGCTTAAAAAGCATTCGGTAACGTCCATGCAGCCGACTTTCTTAACCTAAGAAATTAAAAGGTTTTTTTTATGACACTGCAATGAACAATATTTGTAAAGTAAACAAATAATAATCAACTGCAGAAACATGTTTTAGTCTGTTATAGACTAGTTACATCCCCGACCTTTTTGGTTCCAAGGACTGGTCAGTCAGTACCACCTGTTACTACAGACCAGTACCAAGGTGCTGAGCATTATCATCACATCATCATTACATTTTTAAAATAAAACATCTACTGGACTCTTTTCTATATGTATCAGAGTCTGAATGACTTTTATTTTTAAAATATTACCAAATTATCTTTAAATAAAGAAAGTAAATGAGTACTGGATTTGCTTTGGATTTAAGTAAATTAGTAAAAATTAAGTACTTTTTTTTTTTTACTGTGTCCCACCGCGGCCGGTACCAAATGACCTATGGACTGGTACTGGTCCACGAACCGGGGGTTGGGGAACCCCGATCTTTACACAATCTATAACTTCCATTTACAACCGGCCCTTCAAGGGGAACTGTATTGCTGATGTGGCCCCCTGGTGGAAATGAGTATGACACCCCCGTTCTACATGAACGTTTCATTGCTATGCCAACGTTCACTGTGAACTGATGAAACTGAAAACGTACACGGACCGATGTGTGAAATGACAAAGAGTAAAGAGGAGACAATTCTTCACAAACCTGTTGACTCTGTGCCTCCAGCTGCTGTTTCTCCTCCAGCAGTAACTGGACCTGCTGGTTGGCACTGCTGGGATCTGACTGATTGGAGCACTGTACAAAACAAACAAACAAATAAATAATACTGTTTTTAGATTGCTTATCAAAAGTTTAATTAGTGTAAATACACTTAGATACATACATTTGTACTACATTGATCCCATATTTGGGAAATTGTTGTGTTAACAACTAGCGTGAAAGGTTTGGACGCACCTGTTGTAGCATGAGTTCAGAAAACTCCAGCCTCTTGCGAAGATCTTCCATCTCTAGCCTCATGGCGTCGTTCCCTTGCGTCATCAGTTTCAACTTTTCTGTCAACTCCGAGCTCTGCTGTTTGGACTCGTCGCTCACGTTGCTGCAAGTGGAAAACACGCAGATGCACGCGTGACGTCACTGACGAACCACAGCCTTGAAAGTTTGCTCAGTGCAGTGGGGGGAGGAGGCGGGGTGACTTACTTGACTCTGAACACCTCCAGCCTCAGGACGTCTCTCTCCTTCTCAAGCTCTTTGTTGTGCTGCGACACACAAAAAAACCAAGACTTTTAGGTCATGCTTCTGTGTGAGGGTTTTACGTACATATATATTTCATTGCACATGTGTATATATATATATATTTCATTGCACATGCGTTAGTCATGGCGGAATAATCAGCACAAACCTTCTCCAATTGTTTCTGTTGTGCTGAGACAGAAGAGAGCGTTCGTTCCAGCTCTGATACTCGCTGCCTTGTCGACTGCAGGCGGCTGTTCAATTCCTCTGCCTCAGCTACAACAGGAAATTCAAACACATATGCAAACTGTTACCCGGGGTGATTTTTTTTGTACGTTGTAGTTTTCCCTTAAACAGAATCGTACTAGCTTGAGTGACGAGTGAATGAACCGACCTGACTTCTGTCGTGCAGCCTGTTGTGTGTACTGTAGTGCAGTTTGTAGTTCGGATTTCTCTGAAACCAAAATACCAATGGTCTGGATGTGAACCTGAGGACAAAAAAAAACAGTTCAAAGTGGATAAAACAATTTATATGTTTGAAGGAGTGATGATCAGAGGAAGGTGGAGTTGAGGAGTTACCTGCAATTGCTCCCGCATGGATCCCTGCTCCTTTGAACATCTCTGCTCAAATTCTTTTCTTTCCTTTAGGTAAAAAATAATAATAATAACAATAACAACTGTTAAGTAAAAAAGAGGGAACATTACAGTGGGATGAATCAACAGAAACAGCAGCAGGATGGAAAAGGAAAAGCTGTTAATTTACCTTTTGTAGCTGATTTGTGAGCTCCTGAGATTGCTGTGCCTGTAAAATGGAAATAATGTAGATTTTAGTTTGGGAAATATGATAAAAAGATAAACAAAATGCTGGCAAATGTATTAATATATTATAGTTAATGCGTCAAAAAGCCTTAGATGCAAACATAAAATAATAAATGATCATAAAAATATAATAAGTGGTGCATAAAATAAGTCCATGGCGGAGTAAAAAGAGACAACAGAATGTTCAAAATTAAATGATAGAGTGTTCTTCAACCTTGGGGTCCTGACCCCACAATGGGTCGTCGGGAAATGTCTAACAGTTAATAAAAAATGAATGATAAAAATAACTTTAGCATTCTAAAAATGATTCAACTAATTATTATTTTATTTAAAATTAAAACACCTCATACATCAACTAATTATTATTTTATTTAAAATTGTGTTTAAAACACCTCACACTATTGTAAACATCTTTCATTTTCATAAATATAGGTCAAGTTCAAATAAAATGTAGCATATGAAAAATATCTGAGCTGGTGCACCTTGACTGAAAGCTGTGATCACGTGACTGAAAACAAAGTGTCGGAGACACATTTTGAAACACTGCGAATCCACTGCCATCCGTGCAATTTTCATCTTTTTAATTTTGCAGGAGCTGGACCGTGTCTTCTCGATGCCAGTTCTCTGATTACATGCCCATGCAGTGTAAATGAAGGTCACCACAGATAGATGTAAAATTAAATCAGCCAGAGCACAAGACAGGCAGAGCCCTGGCACTGAGTGGATGTTTAAAAATAAGTTTTCATGCCACCTGATAGGATATTATGTCTGACACAACAGTCCTGCAGACTAACGTAACAGCTCTAATCAAGAAGGGTTTTCTGTTCGTACTCTGGTTATAAACAACAGATATAAAGAGATGAAAACCACGAAGGGCATCGAGGATCAGGGTGTGGTCACTAAAAGTGAAGTGCAGTATCCAGTACATGCTCTGAAGTAGTAATAAATTGTAGGCATGCGGCAAGAGGTCAAATAAACGTGTGCAGAAACACAAACACAGCTGCTTACCAGCTGTTCTAGCTGAGAATTGAGCTGAGAGTTTGTTAAGGTACTGGACTCCAGGGCGGCTGCCAGCTCCTGGTTCCGGCTCTATCACGTGCACGCATGCATCCGAGGATGAAAACAAAAAAAAAAAAGAAAAAAGAAGAAGAAATTAAAAACAAACAAGAGAAGAATAACGTGTGATGTCAAAGAAACAAATAAAGACAACATGAAAGAAGAAAAAACACAAACTTTCACTTATTTACTTGTGCACAATTTAAATGAGACATGACGCAAATAATAAAGGATATGACGGCTGTTAAACCAGTTAGAACTAGTTGAGCCTACTTAACGACATTACTCCTGCGTTAAGATTTAAATCAGCTCAGTCAAACGTAGAGCTGAGAAACTCACAGAATAAAACTGAAATGTATTTCTGTACATCTTTTTCGCCCTAATCAGAGACTCATGTTTATCGCTTTTACTTTTTTTTCTGAGAAATATTGTCTGATTTGTTGAATTATTAAATCAAGACATTTATTTTATCATTTCCACTTGTTCATGTAAAATAAAATAAAATAAATAAATAAAACCAAACACTTGTGTGTGGCTCAAAGCCTTCAAAGAGCTTCAAGAAACTAAAGTTGAGGGCGGGTTTAAAATCCACATTAAGTGAACAACAGTAACAGTTATAAAATGTAACATTACTTCCAGGCACATTTGACTATGGGCATGTTGCTGCTCCCATTCTTTTGAATATGAAGAAACTCCTTTGTAACGTGACCAAGTTCAGGTCTGGTTTCAAATTTCACAACAAGTCTCTATGTTCACAGAACGTTTTAGAACTGGATCTCACCTCAAGTTCTCGTTCGCTGAGCACAGATGTACTGTCTCCATTTACGTAGGCAGTGGATGACTGAAGGCACAAAGAGTGTGGAATTTAAACAACTTTGAAAAGATTATTCATTTAGACGCATTCAATCAGTTGAATCTCCTGAATTTTACCACCAGACAGAAAACTTTTATGACGCTGTTTGTCATTTATATTTCTGTACAAACTGATATATGTATGTATGGGTATGTAGTTTAGCTAGATGTCTATGTTAAATACTGTGTACATATATGTATATCCAGAGGAAAAGAAAAAAGAAAAAAAGTTTGTGTTCTTTGTGGTTGATACCACTGGGAAAAACCTCTCTATTTTTAAACCCTTTTTTCCAGTGCATTCTGCCATGAATAGATGCAATGTGTCGTCACTAATGCTTCACAATAGTCACGGTGTGTTATTGTTAAAAAGCCAACATTGAATGAAGGCGGTACCTCAGAGACCAGGCCGTTCAGCTGCTGTGAAAGCTGCCGCAGGCTCTCAGTGGAAGACAGCGGTCTGCAGGACAACACAGAATAAACAGTATTATTATTTATTTATATTTATTATTTATGTAAAAAAAATTATTATTATATCATTTAGATATACTGTGTTACATAACAGTAACTGAAAATATTTAATGTGGTGGGGCTAGATTTCTACTACTTCTACTGTCCATCTTGTGTGAACACAATTCTTCTATTAACGCGATCAAAACCACGACATTAAATCAACAAATCAAACCCATACATAATTAAGTCTGGTATATTTTTTGCACCAGAGGAAACAAGTGAGCGTGAGGAGGAGACCCACCTATTCTCCTCTGTTAAACTCTCTTTGCCATTGGTATCGGGATAGTCCTGCAGAGAAAAAAACAAAACAAAAAACAAAAAGGTGATTGAGGTAAAAGACTGAGAAGAGAAAGGGAAGCAAATGGAGAGGAGAGGATTGTGTGATGACACAGCATATTTGGCACAAAAAAGGATGCGGTGGATTGGTTGGATGCATTTCATATGAACAAAAAAAAAAAAAAAAATCAACTATCCACAAACTTCTGAGTCATTATGCTGAGGCCGACAGATGTGATGAACGGACACAGGTTATGAATGACAAACCAGACTGAATATGAGAGACAGAAGGGGAAATGAGAGGACACGAGTGTGAGGAGACACACCTGCACGTCAGCGTTGCGACTGACAGACTCAGGGAGATTAGTAACGTTAGGCACAGCAGAGTTAAACACAGGTGAGCTGCGATCAGGCTGGCCCCCTGGGTCCTCCAGCGGCTGAGGAACTGATATGGGCTCCACATCAGCAATAGTCTAAAGTGACACATAAATAAAAATAAAGATATAGATATATAGACAAAGCAGTAATGCGTTAAACTCTAACAATACACTGCAGCGTATTACTGTACTTTGTGGTTTTGCTGCGTCACTCTTGTGTCATTTAAGTAAGTCAACAAAATGGAGTCAGCAGCCTCACCAGTTAACGTGTGCCTCAACAACAAACAGTATAACGCTCTGTTATACATGATGCATCAATGATGACGCAATGTTTGTGTTTAACATTTTCGATCATATCTTTTTCAATAGTCAAGTGAATGGACGATCGGAGGAGAGGGTGGACGTGGTGATTTTTCTATACAGATTTTGAATGTAAATTTTTTAGTTAGTACTTGATCTGCTCATGCATCATTAGTTCTGGTCTATAATTACACCTCTGTCTAAAAGATTTGCTGGTGCAGCATCTTTTATGTGTTCGCGGGACACAACATAAAACAGCAGCAGACAAAAGCGGTGATGAAACGTGTTTTGCTGCTAATGTTCAGTGCGCAGGCGTGCGTTGTTTATCCAGATGCATGCTTTTATGACACAGATAGTAACACAGACATGCTGAGAACCCTGCCCTCCCACAATGCACTTTAACAGGAAAATAAATTGTGAACACAAAGGGATTTAAAACAACACTTCAAAATAACTCATGGTTTTACTTAAACACTCACATGACGGATTTCAGCAAATCAACAAAAAACAAGTAAAACATGAAACCTTTCCAGTCATGATTTTATGTTTTATTCACATTTCAGATCAAGGTCATTGACCTGAGGAGAAGGTTACGGTAAAATGGCAACGTATAATAACTAACGTAGCATGAGGAGCAGCGCAGACAAGACAGAAATGCAGAGACAGAAATGAAGGCAGAGTGAAGGTTGGGAGAGGAAAGAGAGAGAGAGGCTCACCAGACATTTTCCATAAGGTGGAAGGGCTATTCCATTGGTTTGACTAATTGACTTCAGAATAGAGTCAAACTACATGAAGAAAGGAGGAAAGAAAGAAAGGCAGCAGGTGAAAAAGAAAAGTACAGTTTGAAGGGAGACCGTATCATGAACTGTCAAGCACAAGAAATCTGAGGAGGGACAGTGAGGAAGGTGTGCCATGAGGTCAAACGCAGGCTTAAGTCTCCGCAGACACCGAGAACTGAATAAGTATCACCTGGATTTCACTTGAACACTAACTAAACATGACACAAATCTCTTTCTACTTCAGTTCTGTTTACACACAGCTCCAGACATAACATTCCTATTCCAAAAATATTTCATTGGTAACAAATGTTCAAACAGGAAGTGAGAACAGAGACAGTATTTGATGCAGGGGTGTCCACACTTTATTGGCTTGGAAGATGCTATTTAAATGACCAGGCTAAAGCATATATATATTTACTTTTATAACCCGATCATACTTGATATATATATATATGTTGAAGTACTGATTAAATTAATGTCAATTCTTACAGTATATCGTCAGTACTACACACTATAGAACTACACTCCACTACTTGTTTTTCATGAGCTATCAGTACTCCACTACTTTGTGAGTACTTTGTGAATACTCGATGAGTACTCATAGTCCCTTTGTCTATGCATCAAGTACCCCTAATCTGATGTATTCTGATACGTGTAGACTGAAAAACTATTGCACAAGTATATTTTATGTTCATCAAGTACGGGTGTACAGTGAACACCAAGTCATATCTTACTAACAGAGGTTATTGCAGTCAAAAGTTACAAAACTACACTTCTTAACACTGATAACAAAACTGCACTACAAGAAATAATCAGTCAAAGCAGTAGGGGCTCTGGATTTGCGACCAGGCCAGATTCCAAGAAGTATTAAAATTGACAACGTGTGCTGTCAGAAAGACCCATTTAAGTGTCTGTCCCCTGTCCTTGAGAGTTGTCTGCTCACTCCACATAATGAACTACTCCAAACATTAGCCAAACTATGGCAGCATTAATTGGTGGTACAAAAAGACAAGGCTTAATATTTTTTGACACATCTAAACAATAACTGTTTCTCTTATTGTTTCATTAATTAGTTGGACATTTATGTTTTAATCAAATTTGTCCACATTCGGTCCTTTAAATCGGAGCACATATTATTGATGTTCATGCTGTATCTATACAACACAGGGTCATCTGTGCAGCACAGTATTCAACAGATTTGAACAAATATACATGACAAGTTGCCTATTTAAATATGATCTACACAAAAGCCAAACAGGTCAATCCATGTAACTTACATTAACTGGAGAGTTTCTATCACTTGAAGGTGCATCCAGTTGGCCCGGACCCTTCATCTTCCTCTTCTTCTTGGCCCCTACCCCACCAACACCGCCACCACCTTTATCTCCACCCACTGTGGCAGGGGAGCCCTTCTGCTGGAATTCCTTTAGCTGTGAGGCACGTGAGAAAAATAAATCATCGGTGTGCGAAAAGGAATGTAGCAAAACATTTCTGTACTTCTGTATTAACTTCCTGACTTTGAAACGCTGTGTTTTATATATAAACATATCAGGTTTTGGGACACTAAATTTATAAATACACATAGATCAGGGGTTCCTAACCTCCGGTCCACGGACTGATACCGGTCCGTAGATCATTTGGTACTGGGCTGCAGTGGAAGAAAATGTACTAGTTTTCCTAATTTACTTCATTCCAAAAGAATCTAGTCATATCAATTTATTCATTGTGTCATATTCATTATTTATTCATTTAAAGATAAAATGTTAAGGACTGTTAACGTAGATTATATAACAAAGTGTGTGAAAACAAATTGTAATGTTCCCTTTCCGTTACCTGCAGGGGTTTATTTTGAGGGAGTCTTAATGCTATGGCCATTTACATGATTATATGGCTGGTTTATATGGAAAATCCTTCACACGTAATCTCAAAATGCAAGCATTCAATCTCTCTGTCAACCCAAAATCACTGGAGGCTGTTGTTTTCAAGTCAAATGAATAGTGAAACTTGAACTTGGTTTGATGTGGAGTCTGGAATACACTGCATACATGCTTTGACAATAATACACACAAAAAAAAAAAAACCCCACAATGGATCTGATTTCAAAGTTAAAGCTAAACTACTTACTAGGTAAATAGTATTTACTGTGATCTAAACTGGACAAATTGATTTCTTATAGTCCTAACTGAACAGGATGGGATGGTCAGTTGTGGCAAATAACATCATCTATTTGTAGATGGACCATGTGACAGTTAAAGCATACATTCTCATGCCTGAGTGGGTTTGGCCATTAGGGCCCTGTGACAGCTGTCCTGTGGAACCTGTTAAAATTACCGTGGGGAAACAACTGGAATTTCCATTTCTAACAACACTCAGAAAAGATAACTAGTCTTTCAGATACTATCGCGACACAGCAATGCATCGGGTACAATAGTTGAGGACCTGCTGACTGGTGATTTTCCTAAGGTTAACACTGAACAGTTGATACGGTCGCGGTTCCGACCGGCCTTACAGCACAGCAGGACAGGCAAGAGGGGTGTCAGCTGTCAAAACAAGTCCCCGTGGCCTCGTCCTAACAGTTAAACGTGTACAATTATTTCCTACATATTTGTATTTTTTAACGTAGCTTCCCGTTACAAGGTTTACATTCTTGGTAACGGACAGAACGTAACCTTTTCTCATGTAAGGCTAGCCTAACACACTAACACATCAGCAAATATAGTTAGCAACGATGCTAACGTTGACATGTCTTAGCACGTCAACATTTGTAAGTAACTACACATAACGTTAGATATAAGACATGGGAAGGTAACGATTCAACACAGTACGTGTAATTAATCACTGGTTGCCCAGACGGCGTGGGTGGTGCAAATACCGGCGCATACTGGAAATAGTCTCCTTAATCAAGGAAAAAGTTAATGCAATCAATTGAGGCCAAGAAGAAGCACCGGTCTGCCCTGCGCATTAAATTCGCGGAAGGAGTGCTTTAACGTGGACAAGCGACATCGCAGAGGTCGGACGACGTGGAATGACAACACCCCGGCTCCGGATATGAAATTGACATAAAACGTAGAGACAGCCAAGGACAAAAACCCGTAAATTTAATCCAGGATAATGTTCTTTATTAAATATTTAATTCATTGTGGTTAAATACTTTACCTTTTTCTTAGCTGCAGCGAGTTTTGTTTGCCTGCTCTGGTCGGCCATCCTGCTGCTTTGCTCCACGGACCAAACCACGTCATCAGTTTGATGTCTGGCGCTGTTCCTGCCGGAGGGGGGCGCAGTTTAGCCAGTGATTCCTAATTCTGAATTTGGCACAAAAAACCCACTTTTATCTCGGATAGTACATAAGCAAGAGATGTATCAACACAAATATTGTTTTGTAACACAAAACTTTTTGTGTAAATCCTAAATTTTAAATCATTTTAAATCATTAACTTGACAAACCGAATAGCTTTTCCAACAGGAAGTTTACAGAAGGTTCCTGCAACAAGGGCAGCTCTACCTGTCAGTAAAGCACTAGGTCTGCCAATCGGCTACGCCTTTGGAATACTTCTCAAATTTCGCTCATACTATGGTTTAACTTCCTACTGAAGATGAATGGGGAAGCCTACAAAATTAATCAGGAAGTTGTTGAATGACATTAAACTCCTTTTTCCACTCAAGTCTAATGTTTTTACTTTTATGTTTTTTTTTCTTAAAATTAGACTAACTAACAATAACAATAACTCACACAAAATATTTGAGAATGTTAGATGGATCAGAACATAAAACAGAACTAACAAACGGAATCAGCAGAAAATAATATTAAAATATATAATTTTTGATAGTAAAAAATAAATCCAAAATGTGATTATAATGTCCAGTATATGTGGAGTAACATACAGTTACAAAAATAGCCACAGGGTGTCAGTATTGCAGACAAACACGGATGAGAACTGCAGCAAAAGCTTCA
>NC_024320.1:24176743-24215103 GCF_000523025.1 Cynoglossus semilaevis | reverse complement strand
TTAATAGTTGTGGGCAACATCACGATGTCATGATGTCTATAAGAGAATAAATTCAATATAACATTTTTGTGTATGAAAACCAAAAAATACAACTCCACATAGTCTCCTATTAGATAATTTCTTATTAAATCAAATTACTTCGTACACTGTTAGTACAACAAATATTACAGATAACTTTAGTTTGCCTTGAAATGGCAAGGTGTTGTACTACTGTATACATTTTAACCTACATTTTAACCTTTTCAGTAAAGTGAAATGTTCAGGTTCAATAATCTTTATTTATCTGAAAATAGAAATTGTAAAACAGCAAGTGTCACTGTCATAACATTTTTTGTAATACAAAGTTATATCAAGATGTAAATAATAATAATAAAGTACTTTAGAGGCATGATAATAAATAAATTAGCATTTTTCAATTGAGATAACCTCAAGTTAATTTGATGTATTAAACAAAGTGATACAGCCTCTAGTTAAAAAAGTTATTGCTAGTTTCAGTTGAAGAAAATATATCACTTCATTGTTATTATAAAATCATTAAAGAAATGTCTTGAAGGAAAAATGGTTATTTGATTTATTTCTTTAGGAAACATAGCACTACTAAACATTACCCTTATTAGAGTAGGTTATGTTTTAATCGCTAGTTTCAGATTTGACAAATTCAAATTACACTAACTGTGCTTTGATGTATACATTAGCTTTAGTGACCTAAACCACTTACTTAAACCTGTCAAGTCTTGCAGTTATAAACAAGATAGTGCCTAAAGGTAGCGAGTACAGAAGTTAACTGATGAAATGTCTTGACAATCAAGTTCACATGATGTAAGAGCTGGTTTCTTTTGGGCCTTTACAGTCATGCATACTTCATGTTGTAGTGTTTGTAGTGAGTCATCATAAAAAAGACATCATACAGTCGACATAACACAACCAAAACTTGAAACAACAACAATGAAATTATATATATATATATATTTATATATATATACATAGAGAGGGGTCACAATTTAAGAAACCCATTATCTTTACATGTGTGAAACGATCAAATGCACCCTTTTCTTCTTCCTTGGTCGTCAGAGTGGCGTGTTCTTTCACCAACCGATGTCGCGGACCTGTTTGACAGACAGCCAATCAGAGTCGCCGAAGTGGTACAAAGCCGTGACGTCTCCAAAACGCGATGTGTGCAAATCAGCGGCGGCCAGCGTGCAAGTGACAGCCAATCAGAAGCTTCCAACGAACAGCGTCTTAACCAATGGCGTGCCTCCACGACGGGACAGAAGTGAAGGCTTATATATGGAGAGCTCACCATTCATTCAACATTACTCCACAGAAGCCACAGAATAAACTACAGTGAGAAGAGAAAGCAGAGTGTGAACGGAAATCACCATTAGAGGCGTTCAAGGCCGTCAATCGACACATAATATAAGGTAAGTTGGAAACTGTTGCGGAAGTGACAATACGTCACAGTTAAATTTAATATTTTCTGCAGCGTTTTTTTTAACATTTCCCTGTTTCGTAACAGTGAAACGGCTAGGCTATCGTTTGCAATTGTGACGTATTTAATTCGAGGAAACGATTCTAAATCCAACCATTAAATTTGCAGTATAGCATATGCACAAAGTTCTCACTGTACGCGTTTTTATTTTAAGCGATTGCGCTTTAAACTGGGAATGACACGTTTTACCGGCTGGAACTGAAGGCCACACCGGCACATGCGGTCGGTAACCAGTCGTTTCCGGCAGACTTGTCAAGATGCAAGTGACTTTGATGGAAATAATAATAAAAAACTCTTTTATCTCTTTTTTATTAAGAATCAGTTGAATGAGTTAACATGAATTCTAGCCATTAAGAACTAGTTAGTGGGGAAAAAGGAACCCTGAAAAACGAGGGGTGAAATTCCAAATTCGTGTTTTATCCATTACATACAATTTGTATTTCTTTTTTTAAATTACAACGGTATTTTTTTACGTACCTCAGAAAGTCACGGAGTCGTTAAGGTGAGGACTGGTGGATTTAAGGCGCTGTCGTTGGTTTTGACAGTGAACAGCGCTCCACCCCATTGACTTTGACATTGTGCCGGCAGAGACCGAGCCAACCCGTTATGATGCCTTTACGTTTGGTTGAAAAAACATGTTTTTGCCTGTAGAAGTTAAAGCGGAACTGAACTTTAAAGACTTACATCCTAGAAATTAAATTGGCATTTTGAAGTTGACCCCTGTGGCCCCCCACGTCTGGGTTTGGTGTCTGCACTAGAGCCCCCCCCCATTTATCAATTATTAAGAACAAATTATTTCAAATATAATTAATGTTGATTAGTTGTTAAGGTGAAATGATGGACAATTTCTGAGTAATTAATTTAACTTTCTTTGCAGGTTTCTCTATAGACTTGGACACACAGAAGGCAAAGATGAAGCTGTTGTGTGTTGCAGCATTGCTGCTGGTCGGCACTGTGTTTGCTGACGATGATGACAAGAGGGAGAATGTGGGGACAGTGGTTGGAATTGATCTGGGAACCACCTACTCATGGTAAGAGTTGATTAGTTTGATTAAGATTAGGTCTTCCAAAGAAAGAACATTTTTTAAAAGTTTAAATGTTTTGATTTTTTTCAGTGTCGGAGTGTTCAAGAACGGTCGTGTGGAGATCATTGCCAACGACCAGGGTAACCGTATCACCCCATCGTACGTTGCCTTCACCAGCGAGGGTGAGCGTCTGATTGGTGATGCTGCAAAGAACCAGCTGACCTCTAACCCAGAAAACACTGTTTTTGACGCCAAGAGATTGATTGGCCGTACTTGGGGTGACTCCTCTGTCCAGCAGGACATCAAGTATCTGCCCTTCAAGGTATGTTTGTTTATAATAGTTTGAAGTAAAACGAATGGGGTTGCAAGACAAAAGTCATTCAATAACAAAATGGAAACATTTTTTTGTTCCTTTACAGGTAACTGAAAAGAAGAGCAAACCCCATATTCAGGTTGACATTGGTGGTGGCCAGATGAAGACGTTCGCCCCTGAGGAGATCTCTGCCATGGTGCTGGTTAAGATGAAGGAGACTGCTGAGGCTTACCTTGGAAAGAAGGTATAAAACAAATAACTTAACAGAATATCTCAGTGACAAAGTAGTTGGGTGTTGGAGTGTTGTTTTCTAATGGGGTCTCTTGTTCCTCAGGTCACACATGCTGTGGTCACTGTCCCTGCCTACTTCAACGATGCCCAGCGTCAGGCTACCAAGGATGCCGGAACCATTGCTGGTCTTAATGTTATGAGAATCATCAATGAGCCGTAAGTATCTGCCTGAATAGTTAATTTCTATACAGTCGTACTATACTTGGAGGTAACTTCTTTTAAAGCACCTATAATAAAAAACGACTTTTTTCCCTTCTTTTAAAGCACCTATAATAAAAAACAACTTTTTTTTTCCCCAAAGAACTGCTGCTGCCATTGCTTATGGTCTGGACAAAAGGGATGGGGAGAAGAACATTCTTGTGTTCGATTTGGGCGGCGGCACATTCGACGTCTCCCTCCTGACCATTGACAACGGTGTGTTTGAAGTGGTGGCCACCAACGGTGACACTCACCTTGGAGGAGAAGACTTCGACCAACGTGTCATGGAGCACTTCATCAAGCTGTACAAGAAGAAGACCGGTAAAGATGTGCGCAAAGACAACCGTGCCGTACAAAAGCTGCGTCGTGAAGTGGAGAAGGCAAAGAGAGCTCTGTCTGCCCAGCACCAGGCTCGCATTGAGATTGAATCCTTCTTCGAGGGAGAGGACTTCTCCGAGACCCTGACTCGTGCCAAGTTTGAAGAGCTGAACATGGTAAGATGTTTGAAATACTTAAATGTTTAAACTAAACAGCTGACAACGGCAAATAAAACCCAATAAATAACATAATTTTGGTTGGCAATCTTATTCATGATTTTGTTTTTGTTTTTTTTCCCTCCAGGACCTTTTCCGTTCCACCATGAAGCCCGTACAGAAAGTTCTTGAAGATTCTGACTTGAAGAAATCTGAAATCAATGAGATTGTCTTGGTCGGTGGCTCCACCCGTATCCCCAAAATCCAGCAGCTGGTAAAGGAGTTCTTTAATGGCAAGGAGCCCTCCAGGGGAATCAACCCCGATGAGGCTGTTGCATACGGTGCTGCTGTTCAGGCTGGAGTCCTTTCTGGAGAGGAAGACACTGGTACGTCACTGATATTTAAAGTCATTTCTCCCATGATGCTGAGCTTGGAAATTTCTCTTACCAATTGATGATTTTTGTATTGCTTTTTCAGGTGATGTTGTTCTTTTGGATGTGTGCCCCCTGACTCTTGGTATTGAGACCGTTGGAGGAGTGATGACCAAACTGATCCCCAGAAACACCGTTGTGCCCACCAAAAAATCCCAGATCTTCTCCACAGCCTCTGATAGCCAGCCTACTGTCACCATCAAGGTCTATGAAGGTATGAAGCTGACAAAGAAATCTCATCTTGACAAATATAATGTGCATGTAATGGCAGAAATTTAAATGTTGATCAATCTAATTTATTTCCATTCTCTCTTAAGGTGAGCGTCCCCTGACAAAAGACAACCACCTTCTTGGAACCTTCGACTTGACCGGCATCCCCCCTGCCCCTCGCGGTGTGCCACAGATTGAAGTCACCTTTGAGATCGATGTTAACGGTATCCTGCGTGTTACCGCTGAAGACAAGGGCACAGGCAACAAGAACAAGATCACAATCACAAATGACCAGAACCGCCTGACACCTGAGGATATCGAGCGCATGGTAACCGATGCTGAGCGCTTCGCTGATGAAGACAAGAAACTGAAGGAGAGAATCGATGCCCGTAACGAGCTGGAGAGCTATGCCTACTCTCTGAAGAACCAGATTGGCGACAAGGAGAAGCTTGGGGGCAAGTTGTCCGATGAGGATAAGGAAACCATTGAGAAAGCAGTCGAGGAGAAGATTGAGTGGATGGAGTCTCACCAAGACTCTGATACAGAAGAGTTCCAGGCCAAGAAGAAGGAGCTGGAAGAGGTGGTTCAGCCCATCATTAGCAAATTGTACGGCAGTGCAGGTGGACCACCACCAGAGGGCGCTGAAAGTGAGCAAGAGGGTAAGGATGAGTTGTAGGCATGTTTGACGTCAGCTCTTGTCTCCATTGCCTCTCTGGTAGTGGCATCGAGATGTACATATTGGACTGATGGGACTCCTAGTGAGTGGAATGGTCGGGAAGAGATGGCGATCAAAAACAACCATGCTGAATCTACAGAGAGACTTATGATACGTTTCAGTGTGTTTGAGAGGTTCTCTTCGCTGGAAGGCGGAGATATTCATCAGCCCAGTACGAGGCTTGCTGCTGCTGTTCTCAGGCAGTCCTATTGGGGTTCCGTGGTGGGAGGGAGCTAATCGGGGTGGGATATATGGATGGTTGTAGGTTATTCATTGGTAGAATACTTGTGGGATCAAGGGCTCATTATGTTCACAGGCAACTTTCAAAAGTTATTTATTGAATCTGGTCATTGTACTTCTGGAAATACATTGAAATAAATGTTTGATAAAAAAAAATTTGTTTGTGTACATTTTATAAAATAACACAATGGATTTCTTTGACATCTTATTATGACAGAGGTCATTGTTAAACCAACTCCATCATGTCAGAACTGTTACAACGCAGTCATTATGTAGGACTCCCTCTGTGTCCATCCCTCCAAAGACAAAGGCCAAATGCTTGGTGTCTGAGGTGCCTGAGCTGTTACCATCACCATCAGCTTGCACCGTCCAGGGCAACACACACATGGAGTGGTCCAGGCGGTTGGGTGGCAGATCTCCTTCAAACTTCATTAGGATCCATCTACTTTTTTCTGTAATTTAAAAATACATTTTACTTTAAGGTATCAATGGCATTAAATTAGTAATTAGCATCAAGTGGTGAGTGAATCATCTACCAGTGTTGAATCTAAACATCAGGTTGGTGGCACCATCTGCAGTCATGCCTCCAAATATGTAGATGTTCTTTCCTTGTACCACAGCCGAGTGGGCGGCGACTCCTGCTGGGATGTCTCCTTTGGTTTGCACTTTCTCCCACTTCATGATTTCTTAGGTATTAGACAAAATGATTTTCCTCAGAATAAATTATAAAAATAACTATATACAGACAATATATTGCATTTAGGCATCTGAGGTAAATACAGGGCAGCTGCAAGCCTTGTATTTACCTGGTTAATATGTACCTGTATGTAGACAGTACATGTCGCTGTAGAACTTATTTCCAGTCATGCCACCATGAACGTAGACCTTTGAACCCACTCCTACAATAATGTGACCGTGTCTGGCTGTCGGCTGTCGGCCTTTTGTATCTGGCTGTGACCAGGTGGAAGTGACTAAAAGCCATCAGAATATTAGGTTATGCATGAAACACAATTGATTGTAGATAACTGGGGTAAGAAAAAGTTTAGAATCAGTCAGTCAGTCAGTCAGTCAGAGGACCATTTACTAGCCAGGGCTAAAACATTTTGTTAACAGTTGAAGATCTAGTTTCAACACCAACCTGTATCAAATATATTAAGTTTTTGGTCAGACACAGCCTCAGCTCCTGCTTCACCACCAGAAAAAACAAACAGTTTGTTCCCGAGGCAGGCTGTGTTGGTGTGATACGTCCTCGGACCAGGGGTCTTCCCACCTACGGTTACATCATTCCAGTGTGGCGCACTATCTAGACAATCGAACAATTAGAATAAACAAATATGAATGGGCCTTTAGGATCACACGACAACAGAACAAGGAAGAAGCTTTGGTTATGAAGTCAGACAGAGTCAGCAGGGGTGGATTTACCTGTAAATCGTATGTTCTGGATACAGCTGCGGTTACCACTCTGCTCTGCCCCACCGAACACCCACAGGCTCTCGGGGCAGCTCTCTGGGACAAAGCTGCAGTGTTCATAACGGGGCTTCAAACCTTTCCAATCTGGAACCTCCCATTCATGATTATCTGCAAAACAATGCATTAAGACAGTCTTAAACCACACAAGAGCTACTGTTATATTAAATTGACTCAAAGTAATTAGCCTGTACATGGGCAATGTTAACAAATGGTGAAAGATTTAATTCGGTTTCCAGAACGTTTTTTTCCTTTATACTGTACCTAGGTTTATAACGTGTGTGTGAGAGAAACTGCCACTAGGGTTGGCTCCCCCAACAATAATGATTCTTCCTTTCTCTCCGTCTCCTGATGATATAAACGTGCAAGTGTGACCCACACTAACACCTGGAGCACTCCCTGTGGGCACCAAAGAATACCTGTGGACGATAGGACGCAATTTGTCAAGAAGCAAAGGAAAATTAGATTTCTATTGACTACTAGACTGAATATGGGACAGCTGACGAGAGAGACACTATTGATTTAGGATTTAGCTCGAAGTGTCCAGAACAAACACATTCAGATATGTGCAAATGTCAGGAGGTAATCCCGAATAATTAAGAAATTAAAAAACAACAACAAAAAGAATTCAACATGAACAGGAGGCATTTATCCACATACCAGATTCCGTGTTTGGGCTTATCTAGTGGCTCAAGTACTGGAAGAAACTCCATTGCTGTCAAAGAATGTATAAACAGCACGAGAGACGGTGATTTTACACACTAACACGTTATCTGTA
Organism: Cynoglossus semilaevis; assembly: GCF_000523025.1. Classification (NCBI taxonomy): domain Eukaryota; kingdom Metazoa; phylum Chordata; class Actinopteri; order Pleuronectiformes; family Cynoglossidae; genus Cynoglossus; species Cynoglossus semilaevis. The sequence continues at coordinate 24,207,473 of NC_024320.1, read as the reverse complement.
AGTTATAGATACATTTCCTATTTTGATATTTTAATCGGTGATGTTTTCATTCAATAAAATACACACAACGATCGACTAAAAATAATGTTACTTACTATAGTCTACTAGATTAGCTTCGTGAAACGTACAGTAGCCTCAGCAGAAACAACTCCAATGTTTTATTTCATTTGTCATCAGTGACGTTTTATAATTGTTCGTCAAGCTAATACGCTGATAGCATAGTTTTAATAAAGTGTTCATTTATAATCAGTCACACTTAGCACCAATGAGCTACAAACGCTAACCATATGAAGCACCTGCTTCCTGTTAAGTTTCTTCTTCCGGGTTAAAACTAAGCTATATGTGTTCGACATGTTCGGAAACGGCAGTCAGCATGTGTAGACAGTATTATTAAGGCTTATTAATGCCACAAACAAACGTTAAACGTGTTATAAATAATAAAGTTAGTTAGTACGCACAAAAATGTATACTGTTCTCACCAGTTGCGTTTGTAACGTAGTTACCATGGTGACTCATTTTAAGGCGCTTGCGCACCTTTCGTTCTCAGGCCACGGGTTGGTTGGCCACGGCTGCTTGACAGTCTTCAATGATTACCAGCGGAGGGCAGCAATACGCCACCACAACGTCTCGTTTCTCCGCTCAATTGCTCCAATTTCCTGCCTCACGTTTCTCTGAGGAAGTATTTAAGGTAGACGTTTTTTAAAAACATTTCTTCTACCTCTTCACATACTACAATATAATGAATGAAGAATTTAGTGTTTGTTCAACATTTTTCCTGCTACCCAAAAAGTTAAGGTAAGGACGTGTCTTCGAATATCCAGAGCTAGCTAGTTTGAAAGTTGGGCTTTGTAAAAAAGAGAAAAGAAACGGAAAGAAAAACAAAACGAAAACAACTGTCAGTAACTGTCAGTAAAGTGTTGTTATCACAATTATTCATTTTTATTGGAGTTTTTCGGAGTTTCTTTTCGACGTTTTAAATTATTTTTTTCATGCGTAGTTAAATATATCGATTGCATTTCACAGTAGGACCAGTAGAGTGTGCCATTGCAGTCGTTTGTTAATTAAGAGTGATACTGCAGTAGCTTATCAAGAACTACATCGATCTAGCAACTGTGCTGACAGTCAACTTACACCTGGTGCATTTAACTCCCAAATGACAATATTGATTCCAAAACGGGAGTCTTCAATATGTCAATTGTGATTTGTAAGTTTGTGAGACAAGACTCTGTTTCTATTTTCACCTTTCTGCCTATCACTATTGTAAATGTATACTATATCCCCCCCCCACCCCCCCACCGTATATCTAAACTCTTCAGGCACATGGAAATATATGTTCTTCTAAATATAGCTTGTTGGTTGTCTTTTTTCTTCTTGCTGTCAGGAGTCACCTCTGTTAATCATCTTGGCTCTATCTCGACCTTCCCTTTGCTTCCTCAACTATCTTCATGTCGTATTTCCCTAAGTTCATAAATCTTTTTCCTTTTTTCCATCTCTTTTCCTCTCGCTCGCAGCCTTTTGGCTCCAATTTGAACATCCGCTGTCCACCAAATCAACTATTGGCTCTTAGGAATTGTATGAACCATCTAAAACCTTATCTTTGTAAACTTGTCAACATTATCTTGATAATAGTAAAAATAAAGTTACTTCCCCACTGCTGTCTTAGTACATAACAGTACATGACAGTAACTGTGTGTATCATTGATCATTGATCAAAAATACTGCATACAGGTCAGGAATAAGTACATCCAACAGTACATGACAGTAACTGTGTGTATATGAAATTTGTAGATCTGTGACTGTCGGTGCAATCACTGATCAAAAATACTGCATACAGGTCAGAAATAAGTACATCTAAGTACAAATGTAACGATTCATACTTTCCGTTTGAACGGAGCTGTGCCACTTTGGATTTATCTGCCCAGTTTCCCTTTTACGGAAGCAGAGTTTGACTTTCAGTGAAACCCTTTGTTTTCCCTTCACTTAACTGATAAGGACTGAATGAATCAGGGGTTTTTTTCTGGAAAGATAGGACGAGTGGAAAAAGTACCATAATTATGGCTATTTTAACACGGAGAGGAAATTACCGATAGTTTTTTTTGTGTGGAGTGTGCTGTTGTACATGTGTCCTATGTACCCACAGTACTGCACAGTGGTTTTTTATTATTCTACTGTAGAAAGGGAGGCCAATCCTCTAACATCTTCTCCTGAGTGTCTGTCTGATGATCAGGATTATTCAGAAAAAGTTCATCTTTTGGTTATTGGTACACACTTACTGTGAAAATATCAAAACAGTGTGTTGGAAAAATCCCTAATTCTGCCATATTCGACCCAAAGGTGTGTTAAGTCATGTTATAAACTGGGCTGGATTAACGCTTCATAACCACAAAGCCGTCTTTGTCCCGTGTGTCCCAGAACACAGACATGGACGATGGTCAAAAACAAGTTATTTTGTGGTTGTTTTTTTTCATTGTTTTGTTGGGGTGTTGGTGGGGGTGGGTGGGGGGTTATGTTCCCCTTAAACATCCGTAATAGTTTGTGGTATTATTAATATCAACAGTAGGGTCTCGCACGTGAATAGAAACTACTTTTTAATCAGTTCATTTGTGATGAGCAAGCAACAAAAGAAAAAAACAAAAAACAGGCGGAATAAATTGCCGCCCACTGCCCCTCTGTGTCCGGTGATAATCACAGGGGTGTTTCATGGACAGATTAAATGCAGAGGACTATTTCTGTGTCATTAGTACAATAACAATGAAGTGTCTTTGTCTTCTTCATGTTTAAAATACATTTATAATACTAAAACATGCAGTTTTTCAGAATTATTTCAATTAAACACACTTTGAAGGCTTTCACTGACCAACTTGATTCTCTTAGCTGAATATAAATGTATTTAGATGTCAATGACCAACTCTTTATTTATAAAAATAGCAACAAAAAAAAAAAAAAAAGCTAGTTCTGGACATGTCCTCCATTGAAGGGGATGATGTTTTCAGATGAGATTTCCTTTGGTACCAGGTCATAACTCACTTTGGGAGTAAAATTAAGTATCTTTGAAAACATTATTTTAGTTTTCAAAAGACAAAAAAAAAAAAAGTGAGGTGGCATTGTTGACAAACAAAAATGATGAAATTTTCTCTTCTGAAATGGATCATTTTGGATGGTTGAAAACCCCGATTGAGTAAAATATATAACAGTTGACAAAAGGACAAAATAATAAAGTATGTCATAAAATGTAGTTTATAAAAATTAGACAGGTTTTAAAACTTTCTGATTTATACTACTATAGTTAAACGTCAGGCAGTTTCACAGTAAGTTATATGATGTAAAAGACAGACTGAGACGCACGCACACACACACACGTACACACTCACACAAACAGGCATCATGTTTCCTTACTCCTCTGTGTAGCTGCCAATACCATCTCTGCTGCCTTTCTCTCTCTAGGATGACCTGCCTCAGGGTTTACCTGCGGAACTCACCTCCAGCATCGTCCTTCCTCCTCAGTATCCACGGTGAGCTCCGTTTTGTTTTTCCTGTTATAGAGAATATAATATAACTAGAGCCTGTGATGCTTTTTTTAAAAAAAAACAAACAAACAGAAAAGCCCAACTTGAGCAGTTGACATTTCTATATTTATGCCATTCGTTAATTCACAGTCTGACAAACCAACCCTCTGTTTTTCCATTGGAGTAAAGGAATGTGTGTTATAGAGGGTTGTGTCACGTCATTCTGTTAGCACAGAAACTCAATCCTTCAGTGGGTCTCACATTAGATGGATAGCAGTGGCAGCAGTAAGTGGGCTCAGATGTTCTTACAAACCCTTTGGTCTGGTAATGAGGCCGTCACTCCTTATCCGATGACAACCTGAATCATTTATGGACGGTATTTATCAGGCCCACGGAAGGATATTGATGTATGTTTGCTTCACTTAATTTATAATCAAGTGTTTACTTTTTCCTCACAAACAATATATATATATCTATATATATATATAGATATATATATAGATATAGATATACATATAGATATATACATACATACATACATATATGTAGATATGGATATAAATATAGATATATACATATACAGTACATATAAACATATACATATATATATACACATACATACATATATTTTTGACTGTGATGTAAAAGGACATTCTCAGGTAGTTTGTAAGATTATATGATGGTATCAAGATTGTAGTGTGACAACTCTGATCCACATATCAACTGTATATAGATAGATATAATGGGTGGAGACTTTTGTAAAATATAAATCTCAAATTAAAATGTTGAGTTCACGTAGCCATATAAACCTTTGTATCATTTTGTTCGAAGGTTCGAAATTATTGTTTTATGTTTTTTCTTTTTAAATTTTCAACAAAAAAAATGGTCAAATTTCATAAAGACATGTCGAACATGTACTGAGACACAGAGTAGAAGTTTCGTACCCCTGAGAGGGAAACTTCAACTCTCCCTGTCTTGCTATAAATAATCACTGGCTTAGACACAAAACTTTTTTGTTCCAATTAATTTGTGTGTCTCTCAGAATAGAAGTTTCTTTTGTATTTGTAAAGCATATAAGACAGTGTGCAATTATGTAACAGAAAAATGTTTCTCACTTTTTTTTCCATCAGTGTTTTTTATTTCTCTCCATAAGAAAAAAAACCCACCATCACGACACCCCTTATCTTATCTTTTCTGAACTTTTTTTATCTAGACATATACCTTATCTTATCTTTTCTGAACTTTTTTATCTAGACATATATACAGTGGCTTGAAAAAGTATTCATACCCCTTGAACTTTCCCACATTTTCTCACCTTCCGACCACAAACATAAATATATTTTATTGGCATTTTAGATAAAAGATCAACATAAAGCGACACACAATTGTGAAGTAGAAGGAAAATTATACATGACTTTAAATTGTTTTTAGAAATAAAAAACTGAAAAATGTGGCGTGCAAAAGTATTCAGCCCCCTTTGTCAATACTTGGTGGAACCACCTTTCGCTGCAATTACAGCTGCAAGTCTTTTGGGGTATGTCTCTACCAGCTTTGCACATCTAGAGACTGGAATTTTTGCCCATTCTTCTTTGCAGAACAGCTCAAGTTTAGCAAGATTAGATGGAGAGCGTTTGTGAACAGCAATTTTCAGATCTTGCCACAGATTCTCAATAGGATTTAGGTCTGGACTTTGACTGGGCCATTCTAACACAGGAATATGTTTTGTTTTAAACCATTCCATTGTAGCTCTGGCTTTATGTTTAGGGTCGTTGTCCTGCTGGAAGGTGAACCTCCGCCCCATTCTCAAGTCTTTTGCAGATTCCAGCAGGTTGTCTTCCAGGATTGTCCTGTATTTGGCTCCATCCATCCTCCCATCAACTCTGACCAGCTTCCCTGTCCCTGCTGAAGAAAAGCAGCCCCACAACATGATGCAGCCACCACCATGTTTGACAGTGGGGATGGTGTGTTGAGAGTGATGTGCAGTGTTAGTTTTCCTCCACACCTAACGTTTTGAATTTAGACCAAAAAGTTCCACCTTGGTCTCATCTGACCAGAGCACCTTCTTCCACACATTTGCTGTGTCCCCCACATGGCTTCTGGCAAACTGCAAACGAGACTTCTTATGGCTTTCTTTCAACAATGGCTTTCTTCTTGCCACTCTTCCATAAAAGCCAGATTTGTGCAGTGCGCGGCTAATTGTCGTCCTATGGACAGACTCCCCCACCTGAGCTGTGGATCTCTGCAGCTCCTCCAGAGTTACCGTGGGTGTCTTGGCTATGTCTCTGATCAGTGCTCTCCTTGTTCTGCATGTAAGTTTTGGTGGACGGCCACGTTTTGGTAGGTTTGCAGTTGTGCCATACTCTTTCCATTTCTTGATGATGGATTGAACAGTGCTTCGTGAGATGTTCAAAGCTTGGGAAATCTTTTTATAACCTAACCCTGCTTTAAACTTCTCCACAACTTTATCCCTGACCTGTTTGGTGTGTTCCTTTGACTTCATGATGCTGTTCACTGACCAGTGTCCTCTTAGCAAACGTCTGAGGCTGTCACAGAACAGGTGTATTTATACTAAGGTTAGATTACACACAGGTGGACTCTATTTAATCAGTAGGTCAACAGCTGATCATTCAGCAATCATCAGGCAACCTCTGAAGGCAACTGGTTGCACTCAGAGAAAAGGGGGCTGAATACTTTTGCACGCCACATTTTTCAGTTTTTTATTTCTAAAAACAATTTAAAGTCATGTATAATTTTCCTTCTACTTCACAATTGTGTGTCGCTTTATGTTGATCTTTTATCTAAAATGCCAATAAAATATATTTATGTTTGTGGTCGGAACGTGAGAAAATGTGGGAAAGTTCAAGGGGTATGAATACTTTTTCAAGCCACTGTAAGATTTGCATATAACACGCTGGAACCTGGTGTGCTAGCTAGCCATAAATAAATATCCCCTCTTTAATAATTGCTTATACATTTACATTTCTCAAGAAAATGCCTGGACAGCGCCTTCATTGTTCAGTGTTCCGCTGGTATATATTTTTTTCCTTGTTATTTATTTCTTCTGCTTCGAGCATTTATCTCTTTTCTGCTGTGAAGAATAGATAATCCTGCCAATGGCTGTGTGTAGCTGAAGAAAGCCTCTTATCATGGTGATTAAAGTGCGTGGAGCGTTTCAGGATATTGAATATTAAAGACGAGCAAAGGCCATGTTGAAAAATCACAGTTGTGGTCCAGATGCCGGAAATCCACGGGCAGCTCTGTTGTCGAAGCCGTCAGGTGACAAATGCGCCGTCCTGTCTGTCGGTGCTTAGTGTCATCAGGCAACGATGGCCCTGTCTGTGCTTTTATTGTCTGTAACAACAGATGAGCTGCGGTTTATGGCTTTGACAATAGGAGGAAAAAAGAGGAGACATAGTTGTCTCTCATTAAATCTGCTTTTTGTTTCTCCTCTGCACCCAAACTTCAGGTCCCTTTTTTAAAAAAAAAACTAAAAACAAAACCCTTTTTGTCCAACATTTCAAAATCACATCCGTTCTCACAGGAAATGTTACAGAACATGGATTAACCCCCGGTCCTTCAGTAATGGCTGTTTTAGTCTTCACATAAAGACCAACAGACTCGGCCCTTACTGAATGCCATATGGGGCGCAGCCTTTCAAATGTAAATGTGACAAATAAGCAGCAAAACCTATTAAAGCGCAGTGGGAGGTAGCAGAGTAATGAAGAGCCCCGTACACACACACACACACACATACAGTCTGTAGACCTGTCTCCAGCTCTGTGGCATTTTCCTCCTGGTTGGGTAACATAATTGAAGGTACATTTTGGGGGTCACATTTAGTGGGTTTTTTTTTTTCCTTTCCTTGTTTGGCTGTTTTGACTCTGGCTCGTTACCAGCTTTATATCAGAGGTACACGGCAGCAGTGTCTTCTGATTGACAGCACCAATGATGGGGCCAAAGAGGCATGAGAAAGTGGAACGGCCTTTAAAAAAACTGTCATTGTCCATCAGACAGTGGCGTTAGCAAATATGTACTGATCGTGTTTGTATGTTTAAACGTTATATTAAATTCAGAAATGCACGTATGTACTTGATTTGTTTTCACTTAATTAGGGATTAATATATAAAAAAACAGACACATCGCAGTCGACTCGACTGTTTCATTGTGCAAAATATGTATTTAAATCATTCAGGTTGACTCACCAACAACATTCTATTTTACTATTTTTATTGTACATATAAAGTATACAAATGCGTATATATACAGTATATACATATACAGTAAATATATATTTGTGTATATGTGTATATATGTATAGTCTACAGCAGTGTTTCCCAAACTTTTTTCTGGGGACCCATATTTTAAAAGTCACAAACCTTTGCGACCCAAGTCAATAAACATTATTAAAAAAAAAAGTCTTTGGGAAACAATGGTGTACGGTACGTATACTTTATTTATAGTAAAATGGAATGTTTTTAGAGAGTCAGCCTGAATATAATGATGTATATAAAAAGATATTTATATAAGGGCAGTAATCACATTCATCATGTTAATTATTTTTTGTGTTGGTAAAATTCTTAATTCATGTTTGCACCTGGGCAGGAAGTTTGTGAATGATGTGGTTCATTTATCCAAAAATTCAAACAATATATCCCTTCATCATGAGCTCATCCTGCCTGGTTAACCAAAAATTCTGTTTTTGTTTGGCCTCTGTTAGTGTGTTACTGAAGCCTGGCACCAATGGTCCTAGTGGGGAGGGGTCACACCAGTCTGTAAGGACTTCATATTAGATTATTCCTGACCTGACATCACTCCAGCGCTGTTACTGGACAAACATCAGCACTTTGAGCACCTAATTGAGCTGCCACATGGACAGAGAGGAGACATATCGTATAATCAGCCGTCAGCGTCGGTGGTTTTGTTTTACAAAACACAGTTACTATAAATACTGAGAACTGCTTAATCTGTACTTTTAAAATCGGCATCGTGATGTTTCAGAGGCAAAGATTTTCTGCTTTCTAAATAATAATAATAATAATGAAAATAAAAATGAAAAACCCTACAGTTAACGGCCAGTGAGATGAAGGTGGCGCTGTGCTTTATTATTTATTATAAGTAAAACACATTAAAGACTTCAGGATTGTTTATGAAATGTAATTTTAGTTTCTTATTTACATTAAACAAATTAAATGTCTTTTATGAATGACCTCAGTCCTTTCAACACTAACGCTCTGGGCTCAGTTCAAAGACTATAAAATGTAATTGTCTTTGTTTCTTGAAGTCGGAGTGATAATTATTTTTGTATGGCCTTTTTATTCTTTTCTTGCTCAGCTTTTGCCAAACCCTGAATACTTCAGTCCTAAGAGGACTTTTTTTTTTTTTTTTACTGCGGCTATAAAATATTTTATTTTTGAACTAACTATTCAGTGTTACGTTAATTATGGACTCACACTCTCCTTCTGTCAGTAAAAAGTTGAAAGGTCGGCATTACCTTGACACTGGACGCCTGTTCTCCCGGCCGGGTGATTTAGAGTGTTTCCTGTTCTGAATTGGCTGCGGGCTCATGTTGCTGCTCGGGTAATGATGGAATCCTTGCTACCGTAGGGTGCGTTCAGTTTATTTGTAAAGGGGCTAAGAAGTGTATAATTGAGTGGGAGGGAGAGGGGAGTGCATATTTTTAATTCTTCAACACCCAACTGGCAGCAGAAAACCCATGACTAATCTACCCCTGTGCATTAGAACATCAAAAAAAATCACCAAGTCTTTACCATTGATTGAATGTTTTGTTTTGGGGTACCATTGATTGAATGGTTTGTTTTGGGGTTATCAGTATTTTTTCTAGTAGTATGTAATTGAATGGCCATATACATTTTTCCATATTATTATTATGAATTGGATTAGTCACAAATAACTACGTTCGACCTGCGCTGCTTTATTTTAATGCTACTTATAGAGGTGGTACCTAGAGAGCATTGTTTCCCAAACGCTGAGATTTTCTTTTTGGTTCCTCTCACATCATTTTTCTCAGGAGCTTACGAATAATGTCTATTGACTTTAGGTCGTAAAGGTTTGTGACTTTTAGAATATGGGTCCCCAGAAAAAAAAGTTTGTGGAAAACACCGGGATATAGTGCGTGGTCTCCACAGTTTGAGAACCCTTTCTCGACGCTTTGTTTTATTGTAACTTTTAGAAACGTATTTACTTTTGAGCTTAATATGAAAATGAAACTGTAGGATTGGACAAAATAAGTCAACGTGTTTTGATGGTTGTGTATATATTTGAGAACTTGGGGTTCTCAAATATATGAAGTGCTTGGGCCTCATTACTGGTAAATACATTAGAGTGCAAATGTTTAGTCACAGTTGATTCCCCCGTTTTAGTAAATATGTTAAGTAAATTTGAGGAAATGTATTTTTGTCTCTGAGATGAACAGCACTAACGTTAGCAGTGCTAATGTTAGCAGTGTGGAAGTGCTCCATGATAGCCATGTGTGAGTGTGAGGAGGTGATTACATACATATGGACTGAAGGCATGTGGGTGTACGGTATTACCATCTGTGAGTCCACTGACCCACAGTCCTGACTTGTCTGCCAGGCTTAATTAATTCCCTCCCACTCACGGACTGTTGACCTCTTCATGCAAAAAAAAAAGAAGTCTTTTTTGATTTTTAGTTCCTGCATAATAACGTGACATGATTTGCCAAAATGTCACTCTTTAGACATAGAAAAAGGAAAAAGCTGTGAAAGTTACTATGAAGGGAGAGTTTGGAAATGTCGGCTGTGGTTGTTGGTGGACGACAGTTCAATCAGTTTGATTTAACTCAGTTCTTAGTAACAGAAATGAATGTGGTTGACTCAATATATGTTTATTCAGTATATATGCACATATATGTTTAATAAATATATTTGCATATACATATATTTTTTATATACGTTTGTGTAGGGGTATATGTATATATGTATGTATGTACATATACAGTATATATATATACATAAATACATACATATATACATACATACATAAATATATATGAGGAAAAAAGATATTTAAACAAACATATACACACAAAAGCCCCCTTTTCCTGCTGCTATTTAAACAAACATATACACACAAAAGCACCCTTTTTCCTTAAAGTTGTTGATTTTCACAAAATACATTGATTTTATAAATCGGTCTCACACTGGTGAGTTCACTGAACACTGTGTTCATTATTTTGTGTTCGTTTTAAATCTTTTGCAACAGGTTCATACATTTATCAGAGAGAATGAATTTATTGTTATCTATGAATCTACAAAGCATGTTGTTTTTCTCTGTGTCTCTGGTGTCTCTTCGTTTCATGTCTTCATTATTGACTCTCAGCATTTGTCTTGTTTAAACTGCCTAAACTAAATCAGTACATGTTCAACACATTACCCTGGAGAAACCCACTCTGGTTAATACGGATTTAAATGATATAAATAAGATCATCTCCTCTGGATTTATTCACACTTGTCTGTGATCATTATTTCATGGTTGTGTTTCTAATGGTGTTAGTTATACTGTATTGACTGATGTACTTTTGGAAACAGCGTCATTTGTACAACTACATTTGTACCAAACAGTAGTTCAGACGCACTGAGAATAAATTGCACACAGTGTTTTACACTTTGTTCTTCCACCGCAGCCAGCAGCACAAAGCTATGCCAAGTCCAGTGTGGGAACGACAAACACCCCTTGTACCCAAGCTCTGAAGTGCCAGCAATGTTATCACACAACCGGGCTCCCACATTTTTCGCTCCAGACTGTGCTTTTATGAGAGGGATTAATTAAAAATTGCACAAAGCCAATGTTAGCATTGGCCGTGTCAACATGGCTTGTAACTCTCCTGGAGCCGTCAGCAGCGGCGAGGCACTTACAGGAGAGAGAAAAGGAAAGGAGAGGAGAGGGAAAAGTGACAGAGGAAGGAACACCGGACACACATACTGTATATGCACTTAGTTACAAGACAAGTAAATTAAAATTACTTATGTAGTTACAAGACAAGTAAATTAAAATTACTGTGTGCTCGGTCATGTCGAACCACTCGTTGCTAAACAAATTTTCAGGCACAACCGGCCGCATAAACAAATGCAAGTGGCTTCAAAAAAAAAAAAAAAAAAAAAGGCCTGTCACTATGGATTTTGAGGCTCTCACAGAAGCATGAATTCACAAAGTCACAGTGGACATTAACTTCTGCTCAGTTAGACCAATTCACAAAGTCACAGTGGACATTAACCCACTTTAAAACTGGTTCTTCTGCTCAGTTAGACCCAGTATCTCAGGCTGTGAAGCAAAAACAATGCCATTTTCAGTTTGTCCATTAAGGATCCAAAGATTTTTTTTTTTTACTAATTATGACCATTTTTTCATGTGACATATAATGATAACCTTTTCTGCTGTGTTTTTTATAGGTCAGCTGAAGCTGTCGGTCGTCCATGAGCCTGACGGACTCGTTGTCAGTGGTGAGTCACATTCACACAGGGAGGCATAGTTAAAGAGGCTGACGAGCCACATGTGGTTCAGGAGCCCCAGGTTTCAGACCTCTGGTCTAGGTGAAGAGACAAAACAAGATTTTTTGTTGTTTTTTAAAATTTATTTTGAAATTCCTCAACATCCCAATTGCATTTAGACAATAATTTGACTTTTTGTGTTTGAAAGTTGTTTGATGTTGATGTTTTACAAGAGAAGTTAATGCATTGATCAAACAAAATAGTAAATTTATTTTGTTTGTAGTTGTCTTTTAGCAAATTACACAAAACAAGAGGACACATCTTTTGCTGTGCCTTTTCCTTGTCATGAATTTACTAATTGACCAATTGCATTCGTATTGTTTGATGTAAAAATGTAATTAGTACATTTACATAAACATAATCAGTAATGTAATTTAATGATTCATTATAACAATATTAATAACAACAATGAATAATAACAGTAAGGTAATTTAATAAATGTAATTAGTATCTTCAATTTATATAATCACAACATAAATTAACAAACTCACAATTAACTACTTTCACTCCTTACTCTTTATGCCTCAGTTCAGTACCACCAAATAAAAAGTATAATACATTTTTTTTTTTTGGGGGGGATTTATGCAGAAACGCTAGATTGTGACAAAGGGTACAAACATGTAAAGTTTTTCATCATATTTTAGTAGCCAATAAGCCAGCGTGTACTTCATGTGTTATTGTGAGTAATGGATTTCTCTATTTTGGCCTCAGTTGTTCACAAAGCGCTCTGAGGTTATAGAAAACGACAGTTGTACGTGCACCGTGAACAGCTGAGGTTTTTTGCAGTGAAGCCGCAGCACACAGTGACCATGTGGTGATTGTGATGAGGGCTGAGGCTGCACTTGATAATGATGAAATAACTGTATGCATCCTGTTACAACGCTCATGTGGGTTCCAGCCCCATGTGGGGGGCAGATTGAGCTGCTGATTCTCCGTCACATCTGCTGTCCTGCTGCTCTGGAGCTGACACCAGTAAAAACATGGCCTGGATACTGGCCTTGTACTGGGGGAAAAAAAATGCTGGCAGTGATATATTATATGTTTTGCATTCTCAAATTCCTGGAATTTGGGTTTTTGAGTTCGATTTCATTTTTTTTTCTCTGTGGTCAATTACAAATTCTACTTTAAGATCTAAGACATGAACAAACAATAACAACAACCATAATAATGAAGATAATAATAATAATAATAATAATGTAATGTAATGAAACGATGTGTTTTCTGAGTCTTTGTTTGTTTTTTTCTTTCCTTTTTAAAAACCAGCGCCTTACCTAATATATAATGAATGTGACTGCACAGTCAGCACTCCATGATATGATATCATGTAATGAGCTTTTTCATAATTTATTCAGCTATTTATACAGTATGTGTGTGCAGTTTTGGAGGCCAGGGGCATGATGGAGGCGCTCCAGGAGTCATGTGACTCTTACGTAAAGGTTTGTGCAGAAAAAAAACATCCACAACATGAGTTAGTAAATATTATATGTACACTATCCATTGGTTGAGTTTTTTTGTTTGTGTGTGTGTACCTTAGGTGGGCATGTGTCCCAACAGCGATCCTGACGGCAGATTCAAGACTCAGATGGTTCCTCACTGTAGAAATCCCGTCTTCTTACAAACCTTCCACTTGTAAGCATTCTTACAAACTTAATCTATTGTCTGTTTAATGGTCAACTCTCGCCTCTGCCTTCTGTTAAAAATGACAAAAACTTCATGGAGTGATCGTGAATCAGAAGCTTGATCTCGACCACTGTGATGATTTTCTGACTGGACTCCTCCTATAGAGGGTCTTAAAAAGCTGCAGCTGGACTGTTGACCAGGACAAGGTCTTTACATCTGCTCCCAGTCAGTTATACAACAGATTTCTAAGCCACAACACTTTTTTGTACCAAAGACCAAACAAAGTCAGCCGGTATCAGCCATTACTGCAGAGTTAGTAATACGCCATTTTTAAAGGATCATTACATTTTTGAAATAAAACATCTTTCATACTTTATTCTGTTAGTATCAGAGTTTGAATGACCCTGTTTTTTTTAAACATAGTAAGATTATTTTTTTTAATGAAAAAAGTAAAGGGATATGACTGGATTCTTTTTGAATGAAGTAAATTAGTAAAACATTTTTTCACTTTGGCCTGGTACAAAAGAATGAAGGGACTGCCACTGGTCCCCAGACCAGGAGTTTGGAACCCCTGCTTTAAATCTCTGTTTTAGGATAAACATACTGTCTTCACTCTTAGTCAGTGCATGGTTTTATATGTTGCCCAAAGTCATAGTTCACTGACTTTCTGTTCTTTGTTCAGTGTTGTCTGCGAGGGCGACCTTCATAAGAGACTGCTCTTCACAATGTGGAACTCAAACTCCACAACAAGGTAAACACACAGACCCACATAAAACACAGTACAATGACAACTCGGACTCTTGTGATGTGAAACCGTCAGTGGATAAAAAAAATACTTGGTTGTGGTGGTTATTCAAAACTGTCCAAGTCCTTTGACACAGATTTAGGCTATACAAATGAAATTGACTTCACTTGATTTGGTTGGTGCCAAATCTGGCATCTGCGAAGTAGAAGTGCAGGTTGTGAGTTCTTCGTTGTTCTCCTTTATGTCCTATTTGCTCCTTCCTTCAGAGTTAAAGAAGTCCAGTAATATACGATCACATTTATAACGTCATGAATACCAGCAGCTGTGCGACTTCTCAGCCACCTTGTTCACTCCCTCACTCCCTTTCATTTTCCCCTTCCACGCCCGTCACTATGTGTTGTTTTTTTTGTTGTTGTTTTTTTACGACATTTGGCCTCACGTAAACAGCCCACCAACGAAGAATGGTACAATGAGCAGACAAACTAAACAGAAGCAAAGCAGCAACGCTTCATTACGGCTGCCAACTGCTGCAATACACAAAGAAGCAAACAAACAATGTTACTGTGGCTGCAAGAAGCTGTCGAGCACCACTACAAAATAACTAACCGACTGTCAGAAAAGCCAAAAGAGAGGAGAGAGTGTGAAGGAGAGAAAAGTGACTAAATGAGCGTCTGTGCAGGATAATTACATCCACACAGTTTTAAAAGGCAGCTGGAGCTGTGAAAGGGAGGCTAAAAAAGAAAGCTCTTTGGTCGTGGAGTAAAAACAAGTTTCACTTTTTGGGGCGGAAGAGTCCAGCATTTAAAGTTCAGAATCTGCAAAAAGACAGTAAAACTTGACATCTGACATCAGTGCACTATAATTAGACCGTGAGGCTCCAAAGTCATAAAACTTGTTTATTTGGGAGTTCACAGTCTTTTTGGAAGGACTGCTGGAGGAATATTGAAAATTGGCAGAAAGTCACAATCCAATTAGAGTCAATTTTTATTTTTGTGCTCCAAAAAGGGAAAAAAAACCAAGACATTTTTACATCAGTAGGCTTTAGTCTGTGTATTAAAGCAGCGGTCCCCAAAATGTTTTTTTGTACCAAGGACCGGTCGGTCGGTATCAGCTATTACTGCGGACCGGTAATACCACGCCATCGTTGAAGGATCATTCAATTTTCAAAATAAAACATCTTTCAGACTTTCTTCTGTTAGTATCAGAGTCTGAATGACCTTTGACCTGTTGTTCTTAAATCTTTGAATGATAAAAGTAAAGGGATTATTTTTAATATTTTTAAATTATTTTTAAGTAACGACTGGATTATTTTTGAGTGAAATAAACAAGTTAAACGGAAGTACATTTATTTACTACGGCCCGGTACCAAATGACCTACGGACTGGTACGGGTCCCCGGACCAGGGATTGGGGATACCTTTGTTAAACAACTACGTTATATATTGTATATGATAACTGTATTATTTTCAGACAATGAACATTTAGGGACATCATATAAAGGAATAAGACATCAGAGTGAGTGAGCAGAGATGGTCTCTGCAATGACCAGCTGTTTACACTTCTGCTGAGACATGGAGGCAAGTGTTACCACTTGCCTCCATGTCTCAGCAGAAGTGTAAACAGCTGGTCATTGCAGAGAATGGAGGACATATGGTCCAGTGAGCTGTGCTATGAGGTGTTGAGAAATCCAAAGTATTACTGCAGGGTATAAGCTGTTGTTACCAATAACAACATGTAAATATTAAAAGGAGACCTTGGCAAGTTATTAATGGGGTTTTCTCGATTTCTTTTTGTTTACAAACCAATATAATAAGGCGTAATATTCTTTGCGTACTTGTCAGTACACAGTACTCGTACTGGTACTTCTTTAAGTTGGATCTTAATAAATATGCAGTTTGTGGGTGTGAGATAAACCTAAACTACAGTGAGGAACATTCTTTACGGCCAGTTTTGTTTCCATCTCAATAACAGAAGACTGTTTGAAGCCAAACGGAAACAAAATGTTCTGTTCTTTAAACCAAGAGTCTCAAATCTTAGACAATAAATAAATAAATATATAAAGAAAGACAAATCAAATGTCACATTCTTTGTAGTTATTATAGTCACCTGAACTGAAAGTGAGCAGAGCTTTGACACCATTAACACAGTTCAGTGTGAAAACACTGTCACGAAATTTAGCACTATTTAGTTGTAGAAATTCCACCAAACTGTTGACATTGTTGACCTATTGAAATGAACTACACACAAAGACAATGAGACACTATCGTAACTATACCAATACTAGTATAAGTATTGGTGCATCTTTGGTAGTTAACTGTTTATTTACAAGTGTCGATTGTGTTGATTTTGCAAGAATTGGAATTATTAAAAGTGGTCCATACTATGGCGTATGGACCAAAATCAGCCCAAAAGCAAGCTATTGTTTTGATGGAGAGTTAATGGAGTGACAGCACGGCTGGTGCGCCGTAGAGAAGAATTTCAATTTTAAATGGGCTGAAGAGCTGAAGAAGCCTGCGTACAAGATGTCGTGTTGGCCTGAGTGCACATTCATACATTTGCTAGGGGGGGAGAGAAGCTTGTGATCCAGCAGTGTCTGAGAATGGTTGGAGATTTATACTGCACCAGTGCGGACAGGAAGATTTGTCTCCCTCACCTGCAAATTTGGATGGATGTGGTAATTGGAATGCATCTCCAAAGTGTTTTCTCCGCAGCAGTGCAATTCACCAGTGAATCACGCGCCTCCTCAGAAACCATTTTTTCAAATAAAGTGCAGGGGCTGAGATGTCATTAAAAGGTGCTTATTCAACGCTCCCGCTGCGAGCAAGTTGTGGGAATCAGCAAATCCTGGTTATTGCCAGGCAACACCGGGCAAAGTGCTGCTGTAGCCACATGGATACCAACATGTACATACTGTAATGTAATGTAAGACATTTGGATATTTGTGTTTTTATTACTGAACCATATACAGACACAACCACTGCTGCTGCTGTATGCGCACTTTCATGTGGATAAAATAAATGGTCACAGGAGCAACATTTGGAGAAAAATTAGATTATTATTATTTTTATTTTTTATTACTCTGCAATATATAGTAGACTGTAGAGTGCCTGTTATATCACATTTTTCTTTTATTTTTTATATATTTTATATATATATGTATCTTACAGAAGCAGGCAGTAAAAAAGATGGATGTATAGACATTATAAATCTGGCCCCGGGGGGTGACTGCTTATTGCTGTTCTCTACCAGTCAAATGTGCTAACACAGTAGCAGCAAAAGTGCTGCACAGATTCTTTATAAATCTTTTTTTTTGTTGTTTTTACATGATTATTCTGAAAGCTCCTTTTTTTACTCTTTGTGGCTCCAACATTTTTTATTTCTTCAGTCCACATCTTTACGTGTATCACAGTTTAAGAACCACTGAATTAAAGTATTTGTTAACAATATAATTCAATATTGTATGTAGTATGAAGTGAAATTTTTTCTTATTCTGTTTCGTCCTTTAAAACTAGAGGAGGACAAACTCGCGTTATGCTTTTCAGACTGTTCTGGTTAAGAAAAAAAAAATCAGATCTGGAGTTCCCTGGAGACCAGGTAGAACAGGCGACTGTGAACTCCCCAGTGTTTTCACCACATTCTGTCAATGCAGCAAAGCTCTGCCAGTGGTTTTACAGAGTGGGGCCATGAAACATCGCTCGTTTGCTGCTTGCTTTTTTGCAGTGGGCTGGTTTGCCCCCGGTGTTAGCCCGAGCAGCTGCAGCGGTGCAGACCCAGCTGGTCGGTTGTCCAGAACTGTTTTGCTCATGTACGCATAATTAAACACACCCGCACGTTTCCCCAGCGCACGTACAGCCATTATTGTGATAATAAATTTGTTGGATATCAATTAAATTAACATATTAATAAAGAACATATCCCATGTGTCAAATATTATCGTTGAAACAATTACGGTTTGGTTTTGTCCTCTGGTGCTTGGTTTTATCGCAGCTGAACAGTTTCACTTATGGGATGAATTAGAGTAAATTACAGACGAGGTAATGATTAACCAAATCTGAAATCAAGATAAGCTACATAAAATTTTAAGCCCCTCGTCCCGCTGGTTAGTGGATTTGCCTCGGAGGTGGAATTGATTTAATGTGTAATGACTGTCAGTTAAATCAGACCTGACCAGGGTTAGACGGGATATTTACTTGTTTCATTCTGTTTAATCAGTTTTTCTCAATCTGCAGGATCAGTGCTCTGCTGGGCTGCGTGAGCTTCGGGGTTCGCTCACTAATGGACCCAGACAAGGTCAGTTTCAACATTATGTTACAGATTGCTGCTCAAAAAACATTATTTAAAACAGTTTTCACTGGTTTGACGGGTTTTTAATGTAGTCTTCTTGATTGAATTTACGGGATAGCTTTGATAGAATATCCACTACAGATGACCCAACTTATAGTCAGGATCGCACAAAAAGAACAAAAAAATCAACTGCAGCCGTCTGATCCGATACCTAAGCCCAAATTCCCAAACTTTTTTTTCTGGGCACCCGTATTTTAAAAGTCACAAGCTTTCGCTACCCAAGCCAATAGACATTATTCGTAAACTCCTGGGACAACCCTCTCTTGCGACCCACCTGAGGGTCGCAACTCAGTCTTTGGGAAACAATGCTTTATAGGGCACTCAATGAAATACTTTCAAATTCCAAATGAACTATAGCCCATAGACCCCTATTGGGGGACATAATAGGACTTTAGTACTGTGTTGACATTTTTTTTATTTATTTTTTGTCATTCTGTAGAAAATCAAGGGCAATGAAGTAATAACATTTCATTACCTGCCCATCTGTGGTGAAACAGATCTTTGCTGATTGTCTGGGTGAAGGTGATATGACTTTTAAACCCACTGAGACGAACCATGAGCATGATGTATAATGTGTGGAAATTACCAAAAAAATGGTAACTAGCCCCATAAAGAGTTTAACTTTGCATGTAATTGTGTCCTTAAACCTGGGCAGTTGTTCACTGTTAAGTCAACCAGCCTTAATGAAGCCTCAGGAGTAAATGACATAACAATACACTTCTATGTAAATGTAAAACAAGTCTGTCATGTCGTTAACACTAAGTCTGAGCTTTTATATTGTTGACATGTTATTAACTTTGTTTATGTCACTTAGTAAAAACAGTGGCGTGTTTTCTCTCTTTTGGTGTTGGTTCAAAAATGAAAGTACGATGCAATCAGCCTTCAGTTTTTTTTTTAAATACCCAAATCTCTGGGCATAAAGTGATAAGAACATTTTTAACTAAATGTTTTTTTTTTCTTCAATCGACTGACTCAGAACACGGCGTCTCCCTTCACTTAGCTGGTATTTTAATTGCACCTTTTGTTGTTTTTCCTTCCCGAACAGACAGAGAAGTTGAGACAGAAGTCTTAATTTGGTGTTGAGACTCAAAACTTAAAACAAACAAAAGCTACAGCTACAAATTAACAAAAGCTCGCGTTTTCCCCTAAACTGACTTGAACTCGGCGCTGTTCTTTCGTTTCATCTCAGGTCCACAACAAAGCGAGGAAAACATGGACTAGAAATTATATTTCATTCACTGTTCAGAATATGCTAATTATGTAGTTTGAAGCTTGAAATCGCGGACAGCTCTGTCTCGTCATTGTCGCCACCGCATTCACTGTTCTCTGTTTTTATTTTAAATGGCCCTTTTTCGGTGAACCCACACATTTGTGTTGGTTTTTCAGAGTTCATTTTCAGCCTAAATGAACGTTCTACTCGTCTGTCACATCATGTCATCGTGTGTTTGGACCATGTGTCCTCATTGTCTTTGTTCTTATTTCGTCCTCATTTGCAGCATTTTCTTGATCTGTTTTCGCCCTTCGGTGACAGTGTTTTGGATTTTTTATTTTATTTTATTTATTTTTGCTCACGTGTGCAGCGTGATATTGAACAACAGAGTAAATCCCTCTCTGTTGTTGAGGACATATGCCCCCCCCCTTCGCCTCCCGTGTCCTCCCGCCCCTTCTTCTATGCAAGCTTCCCTGCCTGTCCTCCCCCCTCGTCCCATCGCCTGCAGATATCTGTCCACTCAGATAAGATGCTTTTAAAATGGAGATTATTGTTACTGGCCACAACGGCACAGCGTTTAATGTAAAAAGAGGCAGCTCTGTGTGTGTGTGTGTGTGTGTGTGTGTGTGTGTGTATGCAGTGTAATAAAAATATAACATCATGTAAAGTGATGGCTGAGCTGAGGACCGTCTTTCTGTGTCTTTGTCTTCAAGACTGTGTCCACATCATCAGGATTACAAGTCAAATTCTCTCTGCTGCAGCTTTATTTTACACACATACAGTAGTCACACACACACATACACACTGACATGCATGCACACACACACACACACACCATCTGGCCCACAAGGCAGAAGTGCAGCAGTGGGGGCGTCAGCTGTTGGAATAAGCCAAAGTGTGTGTTTGTGTGTATTCGGTGTATTTCTGTGTGTATGTTTTTATTGCTTGTTGCCCCAAAGGAACTAGTATACACACTGACATGCATGCAGTGTGTGTTTGTATGTGTGTTTGTTTTGTCCATGCATTTGTGTTTTTCTCCATCTGTATTTGATTGCATAGTGAATTATCTGTAGTGGTTGTGGCAAGGTTGAATCCCCAAGCCTTAAGTCAGCACACACACACACACACACTCACACACACACACACACACACAATTATTGAGTCAGTCTTTGTGTCTGTGTTGAAGGAGGTTCATGGATGGTTCTACCTACTTGGGGAAGAGCTGGGGAAGAAGAAGCATCTGAAAGTGCCCACACAACCAAACTACCACAGAGTTGGTGAGTTAGTGTAACGTCGGTTCTTTACTTAGAAACAGGAGGCACTCCTCTACAAAATCAGAAAACTCACCTTTATCAGTCATTGTATGTATGTATAAGAGAACACTCCCTTATCTGTCATTGTATATATATATATATATATATATATATATATACAATCATATAAAGGTGTGTTTACACACTACAGAATTTGTCTTCTGCATCAACCCGTCCCTGAGGAGCAGCGATTCAGCAGGGAATTACTGTAAACACGTCACAGATATGTGGGATTTGAACCTGGGATAAAATGTGACCTGATTGCATTTATATAATTATATATATATATATTTATATATATATATATGTATATGTATATATATATATGTATATGTATATATATATATGTATATATATATATGTGTATATATATATATGTATATATATATATATATATGTTCCTTTATATCAGCAATTGTTGTTCTTCAAACCCACATGTTCTCTTGCTCTTGTTGTGAATGTGTTTTGAGTGATTTGGAAAATTAGATTAATGAAAAAAACCCAACTTTTTCTAAGCACACTTAAATTGAAGAATGAAAGCATTTCATATGCACTAAAATTGCATGGGTTAAAGGACGGTGTAGCTACACAGAATATAAACATTGTTCATTGTTTGTCAAAGTGCCGCTGCAGTGAGTGGAACTGGAACAACCCCGTCAGTATTTTGCCGTCTGAAATTGTAAATAAGTTTCTGATGAGCTCTTCGACTAACGACCGTAGCAGGAACAACCTCATTAACAGGATCTGTTTCCCCTGATGGCGATCTATCTCGTTTGTCCGTCTTGTCAAGGCTTTTGGACAGAATGTGGCAGCGACTGAAGCGCTGTGGGATTAGGAGAAGGAAAGACAGGGATTGGAAGAGAGCAAGTGAGGAGACAGAGTGTAGGATGCATGGGTGAGGGGAGGGGAGGGGAGGGGTCTGGACCAAAGTGACGCGTCACAGTTGTGAGAGAGAGTGAGGGGGAGAGAGCACGCGAGAGAGAGAGAGAGACTGAGCTCTGCTTTACAGCTTCGTTGCCGGACAGACACACACTCGCAGCAAACTCTCCCAAACACACACAGACACGTTAGTTTGGAAATCTCTTCTCCATTTTGGAGCATTTCTTCTTCTGTTTCTGCGTATGTTTGCACTCACCCGTAGTTCTACACTGGTGGAGGAGGTGGTGGTGGTGATGTGTCTGTGTGCTGGAGTTATGCTACTCAATGGCAGCATTAAGAGCAGCCTAGGTTAAGGTGAGTACCAAGTTTGTGTTATTATCTCTGATGTAAGTCACTGCGCATGATACGAATGAAAAGTTGCACAATATATTGCTGTGTGTTTGCAGACAATTTGTCTGAAATATTAGAGGATGCTACGAGCATTTAACTGTTTTGTTTCCATTGAATCCATATTGGGTTTTTTTCAAGTATATTCAACTCCTTTTTGCACAATCATTGTTGCCATCAATACCTCTGATCTCCCTTTGTTGTTCAGCGCGTGCACGTGCTCCTAATCTGTCAATAATTATCTACTTTGCTGCAGCTAAGCTAAATTGGTCACAGTTTAGTGGAAGACCACTTTAGGGAGCTAAGCCTCACTCATTGAGTGGATTTCTTTAAGTGTTTACTGCTGCCTCTCGCACACACTGCGAGAAGCAGCTCACATCAGCACATGCTGTCAGTCCAACATTCCAAAACACGTCTTTCTTTTTTTCTTCTCTCTTTTTTTCTTTTGTCTTTCTTTTGTTTGTTTTTTTTCACTCCATTCTTTCTTTTTGGAAATAACAACGACTTCATAGCGTTTAGGCATTCTCTCCTCTGAGTTTCCACGGCTTGACTGAACTGGGCTAATCTCCCTCATGCAACTTTAAAGTAAGTTTTGTACTTCTCTGGATGAAAACGGGGACAAGGATATCTGATTGGGCAAGACTCAGGCAGCAGGAAATCATTACTGGAATCGCAAGGGGCGGAGGGGACGGGACGGGGGGGGGTGGTCCTGATTTATACTTCAGAGTGTGGTCAAGTGGTGAGCTTGAGGATGAAAGGTTGTAAGGTGTTAATCTGCAGCAGGACGCCACTAACGATGGTCAAAAACTGCAACAAAGGGTTTTTTTTTTTCAATGTCATTAATCTCCAAAGGATGTGAAGTGGCAAAAAGAAAAAAAAAAACAAAAACCCTGAACATGGTTTGTGGTTTGTAGTATTAATGGGGCAGGATGTATTCATCTTTCCTACTGGCAGTACTGCCCTACTACTGTCTGCTCTGATCCATGTGTGTGTTTGTGCAGGTTTTGTAGGGGGTTCAGAGTCATGCACTTCCGTGTCACCAGACGGCAGAATGTAGGCCAAGAGTTGCAGTGTGGCTGGTAACCACAGGGAAGTGATCAAACTATTTCATTATGAATTCACTCATTTTGTCCTTTTCTTACCCCTTATTCATGTTTGTAGTGTAGTTATAAGATAGTACTCACCTGTGACCTCACTCATGGTCTTTTCTCTCCTGCCTTCTCAGAAAAACCACTGTATCGTAGATGTTCAAACGTCCTTGCCTTGAAGATTTTCTAGCCTTTTTTGGCCTGTGACGTCATTTCGACAAATTTCTGGCGACCCACAGAGACATTTTCTTTCTAGAATTACGATTACGATTTTTGATCGTGTTTGTTATACTGTGTTGTAAATACAGTCGTAGCCAGATTAGCGGACAGGGTGACATTTTATTTGACCCGATTACATGAACAGTTAGACGAGTTTGTCTTCACACTGAACAAACAATCAATGAATTACAATTACAAAAGCGCTACGACAGCATCTTATACTGGCTGCAGTGAAGACATGAAAGATGAAAACTATTATAGTACTTTAATTCAATTTGCTAAATATATATATATTTTTTTGTCATTTTTAAAAAAATCTATTACTAGACATTTTAATTCCAGGTGACCCCACGTGGCATCCCGACCCCAAGGTTGAAAAACACTGTATCTGTATCTTATTTTTTTGTATGTTCCTAGGTGCTGGAGTAGAATAGAAAAAAGTCATTATTTATTTATTTATTTATATTATTTATATTTGCTCTCACACATAATTTTATGTAACTTCAGCCTCCCTGTTTCAGTGTATTGATGTGGAAACCTAATTTATGACAAATATCTTTATTTTTCTATAAATAGAACTCATCACTTCATCACTTAGTTTTGAATTTAATAATTTGTTTTGACTGATTTTAGTCACTCTGTGTTCATTAGCTTTAAGTTATAGATAGTTATAGCTGCTAATGCTCAAATCTTGTCGGTGGCAGCAGTTCAACTTAAGTTTTTCTTTTTATTCTCTATCAAACAGCTCAGACTAAATACACGTCTTTCATCTGCAGACTCTTCACATCATCCTGACAAACTGTCCCTGAGTAATATCCGTTTAAATAACCCCTCCGCCCCGCAGACAGCACTGTCATAATCCTGCAGCACCATATCCTCCTTTAATGAAAGTCCAACTTTTTATTTGCATATCCTGCACAGTCTGGTGAACACGGCGTCTACCGGTCTGTTAAATTGATCCTGCTGATATGCAGAGACTCAGAGCAGAGGTGCATCGTTTGGACCGGTGTGTCCCAATGATCCCTCATTCTCACAGCACTGCTAGAGAAACAAAACAAAAAAACAAATCATGCTGCAGCCAAACTTCCTGAAGGCAAATTTATGAGGGACCTGAAAGTTTAAACACAAGTCTGTTCTCAGCTCCTATGGAAACCTAACATAGTAAATAGACATTAATTTTTCTCTTTCCTTTTTCTAGAGATGGATTCATTCAGTGTAACAATTTGTCTAACGTCAGAATGTGCGTGTCATCTATAACATTTGTATACAGATGACTCAACGTTCCGTAGAGAACATACTTTTTTGCACAGCCCGACAGACTCCATCCTCTCGTTTCAGGCTCATCGATTTCCCTCCTGCTTGTTCAACAAAACTGTTGACAGTTAATTACACTGTAGAGCAAATAAAGAGTTGCCGTTTTAACTTGGCCTACATGCTGTGAAAGGGCTGGAACGGACAGACAGGGCAGGAGTGGCAGCCAAACAGCATTAAGTATCGAGGAGAGACAGAGAGATGGAGCAATTACCACAACATTTTTAATGTAGAAACCTCATTAATAGTTGGAATCATTTTTTTCTGAAATACATTAGCATTGCTAATGCTATATGATAAGACTAGGGCTGTCAAATTATTGACTTTTTTAATCAGAATAATTCCGAAAATACTGTGCGTTAATCACAATTAATCATGATTTATCGCGGTTTTTATGAAATGGGATTGATACTTGATAATCCCAGAGACAAAAGACTTTTTTAGGTATATTTATATATCTTATCTTATTAAATCTAATTAATCACAAACAAATAGAATTAACATGTTAATTTAAGACCTAATTTTAGAACTCATTAAATCTAATTAATCACAAACAAATAGGATTAACATGTTAAGACCTAATTTTAGAACTGTTTACCTAGAATTCTGTTTAGTTATTAAAGTGCTTAAAACAAACAAACAAAAAAGTAGATAAACTGAAATTGTACTGCACAAAAATTTAAATGTCTTGTAACTTTCATTGTTTTTTGGGACATTAGCATGTCCTTTTAGAATAATTAAGTCCATTGTGCTTTTTGGCACGCACGCATGCATTCAAATAATTAATTTTTAAATATTTTGATACATATGTATACAGTATGCATTTTTTTCTCCATTTGCATCTTTAATTTTTTAATAATGAAGCACGCAGTGGCTCTCCTCTTGTAGAAGTGTGTCAGTGGAACCGACTGACCCACGGTGACATGTACGTGTGTGTGTTTTGACCATAGATAATGTATTTCCCGCCCACCAGCTCATGATGTGGGTCAGGTGGTCTCCACATGCGTGTAAAACAAAAAAATAGCTCAAGAGCCAATGGGCTGCCGCTTCAAAAGTATGTCATCGGCTTCATGCGCACACGTGTTTCATCCTATTCATAATGGATGAATGGGAGACCAGACGTACGGTACGCACTAATGTTCTCTGTCAGCTCCATCCAGACGACACGCGCTGCGTTTGAATCAGCAGATTAAACATTACGCCGTGCTATTATCTTATATGTAGAGGGCAAATAAAAGGAGGGGCGGGGGTGGGGGGGTAATTTTATCAAATTAATCTGGTTAAATATTACATGTGTGTATGTGTGAGTTGATGTGTGATAATGTGTTGATGAGTAAACATGTTTGGTATGACATGTAACTGATACCTACGATCAGGGTTAACACGGATGGATAGATAGATATATAGATGGGTAGATGGATGGATGGATGGATGGGTAGATGGATGGATTGATGGATGGATAGATAGATGGATGGATGGATGGATGGGTAGATGGATGGATGGATGGATGGATGGGTAGATGGATGGATTGATGGATGGATAGATAGATGGATGGATGGGTAGATAGGTAGATGGATGGATGGATGGAAAGATGGATGGCTGGATGATGGATGGGTAGATAGATGGATGGATGGATTTAATTTAACTTTTTAGTTTTCTGTTTCCTGGAATCTGCTCTGTCACATTTTTCTTCTTGCCAAACAAAATGCATGTGCACTGTAACATTTATAAATAGGTTTGTGGTTCTCTTCACGTTGATGCTGTCATAGCCTTTTCAGATTTTTAGCCACAATCCAGATATTATGAATCCTTTCCTACTAAGGCAGTTTTAGAACCACAGAACTATTAGAAAAGTTAGACGTGTAACACTTAAGTACAGTCTGGGCCTGACATGAGCAACAATGACAATTGAGTATTTTGCGTACAGCAGAATGTGTAGAATTCTCAGGGAGGACAAAATGTAGTTGCAGTCTGATGCCGGCAGTTACATTTTGTCCTCGGGGAAGGTCAGAGTTGATGAGGAGGCGTACATCCAACTGTCAGTCTTTCAGACACACAGGATGTCGGCGCCTCCATTATCTAGTCACAGGACTGTATCAACGCAGACTGTAATCCACCAAACGGCCTCTTGGAGTCCACTCCAATCAAAGGACATTAACATGTGGCCGGGTCATGGTCACTGAACCCCGGCGACTCCGAGTCGACGTTGACGTAAAGTAAATAAGAAATGGTCTTCCAGTTTTATGAAGGCATGTTGAGCCTGCGGAAGGTGGGCGGAACTAAGCAGACACAACTGGTCAGAGTGCGACCGACAGGTGTGATGGTGTCAGAACCAGGTGCAATGTCGTCCTGTTCTGCGGATATTTTTACCTTGTGTCACAGCACATACTGAGATCAGCACATCCTGCGTAAATGACACGTAATCCTCACACCAACATAATGCCACTCTGCCACTCTGGTGGAAAAGAAGTGCCGTCTTTAAATATGTAAAAGCGTTAAGTGTTTTATAATTTTTTATTTTTTAGGCGTCTCCCCCAATACCATTTTTTACAAATCAATAGGAGTACAAGTATTGTATGTGTACTCATCTGTACTGACCACCAGGACCAATACTTCTTAAGATGGGTTTTAATGAATATGCAATGAACTGGATGCCAGTGTTATATACGTAGGTGGATAATAGGGTGAGGTGCAGTGTGTGGGCGGAAGCTCAACCAGACCACAGTTTTGGTTTCCTCTCATTTACAGAAGGCTGTTTCAATCCAAAAGGAAACAAATATTTATCTATTTTATGTAAGTCTTTTAATTCAAACTTTCATCATATTAGACAATAAAGTAGTAAAACAAAAGATTCAAATAACTTTCAAAATTCTTTTCCCAGCCAGCTGAGCAGAAAGTGAGCAGAGCTTAACAGAGAATACAATCATCAACTGTGTAGGTCAGACAGAAACTACTCACAAATATCAGTTTGTGTGCAGTTGTACCAGCAGTTTAATTACCGTTGCGTCCATGAATAAGTTAGATGTTTGCATCAAAACATCCATTTGTGTCGTACTTGTCCACACAACACGGCAGAACATGAGAGGAATGGAAAAAACAACCTAATAAAATATGGAGTGACCCCTTAAATAGAGCTCAGTTTGAGTCATACTTGGAGTTATACACAAGGATGATGTGGGTTCTATGGGGGGGGGGAGAGAGGGGTCATCAGTTTACGACGTCCTTAATCTACGGCGTGTCAGGGTTACGTTGCCATCTCTCATTCTGATGTATGGCATTAAAACAAATTTTGCAACAAGCTAGTTGGTTAGCTGAGCGGACAAACACATTGTGACGTTAAACTATATGCCGATGACGGCTTTGTTTACGTGATTGGTTGGCTGGTTGGTTGTTGGTGTTGTTGTGATTCTGTTAAAATGTTTAATTTGACAGCTGTGTGTGAGAGGGAGGGGAGGTGGGGGAGACACAGACTGCACTGACAAAATGTAATTTTTTAAGCAGAAATGACTCATCAGATTTTTTTTTTGTGAACACAGTAATCCCGTCAAATCAGATTAGACTCACTTCAATATGTAGCGCCTGATTAAATGTTGTATCCATTTTGTGTTCTTTTCAGACGACACGCAGTATTTTGCCTAAATGCGTTTTCAGTTGTTCCTGACATTGCAAAAAAAAAGATGGGGTATTTGTATTTCTGTGCTGCTCTATTCTCATCAACGTGAGCTGTAAGAGATGTGTGTGTTCACTGCTGTCATTTATCAAATCTGTGCCAGAAATAAATACGAACAGACAGACATGACTGAAACGCTACCTAAAGCTTTTTATGGTGAGAAATCAGTTCGTTTCTTTTTATGTCTTTAATTGAATCGCGTACATAGTAAAGAATGTAATGGAGATCACCTAGTAATTAATATGACAGAGTGTATTAAGCTTCAGGGATAAGTCATTATTATAATCATATTGAGCCGCCATAATAATTAACAACCCTTTTTATTTGATTTTCTAAAATAAAAGTAATTAAGGGTAAAATTAGACCTTTCTTCAGTGTAATCATTTAAGAAAATGCATTTTGATGTATGTATTTTCAGATGTTTGCTTTTCAGAATACTTTGTTTTTTAATTCAACTCTGCTCAGTAGTATTGCAGTATTTATGTAACCTAAAAATATGTACGTTTACAGGAAATACAAACTGACCTGGGTTGACGAAACTTTTAAAGTTTTCAGATCAACAATCGCTTCCTTACAGCCCCGGCCCCTCAGGAAACTTGACCAGTGCATTAGCTCTGAAGAAATCCTTCCTTTTGTGGTGGGCCGGGGGGGCTGGGGAGGGGGGTGATTTTCACTCCTCCCTGACAAGTGTGTGTTTGTTTGCTGCTGACTGGAGCTAAAAAGGCTGAATGAGTGTCAAGTGCATGGTTTAGAAAGGGATTAGGACTCAAGTCAAGGGGCTTTAATCGTTCAGACCAGATCAGTGTGTCATTTAACCTGACACACTGGCAGTAACTATCAAAGTACTTACAGTACAAATTTATATCCAGAGTACGCGCTCTCTACGTACATTAGCTGAATTTTTACATATGCGTTTTCCGTCTCTTGTCACTACTTCATTATCTGCTCCCATTTTTTACGTCAGTGGTTCTCGCTGGTGCTGACCGCCAACTCTTCTACATCTCTCCCCTCTCCAAGACCCCGGTGTTACTAATATCTTGGCCAGACAAAGGGCAGTTCTCCTGGGCTTGATGCCAGCCAGGTTAGCTCCTTTGTTCTTCTGGACCCCTGGAGGTTTGAAGGTTTAAAAAGTGACAGAATCTCTCTGTTTGAAGGACTTAAGGGTTACGATGGCAACGGCAAAGAGGAGATTGGGTCGTTCTCCCTCTAAGGTTACTTTGGTATTTGACTCTTAGGTTAAACTTTATGTCGCAGACAAACAAACCGGTGTTGAGAATCCTATAAAATACAGATGTTATTTTCAAATAACAATACAATATTCTAAAAGAAAAAAAAAGGATGCCTCTTAAATTCAAAAAAAGCTTAATGGGATGGTGGAAAAACAGATTTATTCAGCAAGTAAAATCAGATATTAGTTTCTAAACTTCTACTGCAGCGCCCCCTTATTTTGAACAAGCCTTCCCACATTTTTACATTTACTGCTGTTTCTTCAAAACTGTACTGTACTTCATTTAAAATTGTGTTATTTTGTTTGAACAAAGGAAAAATCAAATAAAAAAATGTGCATTTTCCCACTGAGAAACATTTTGAAAAAAGAAAAAATATTAAATTAAAATGAAATCTCTCTGACCCCTGAGGAGGAGACGGGGGAGGGGTGGGTGTCTAGGAGGGGCAGCCCCTATTTTGAAAACCACTTATTGCTTATTGGAACTGTGGTATTATGCTGTAGGTTTTTCGATTTTCTTTCTAGCCCTAAGGTTATTTCAGTCATGGTCCACTGGTATAGAAATTAACTTTTTTTTTCTATTTTGCTACAAATAAAAAGTCTTGGATTTGTTCTTTAAAAATAAGAGTAAAAGTAAACCAGTACTGTACTCCCTTTACTTAGTTAAAAAATGAATCAGTCCTCAT
>NC_024320.1:24166849-24176697 GCF_000523025.1 Cynoglossus semilaevis | reverse complement strand
CTTAATCACCGCTGTCTTTGACAGCACCGGTGGTTAGTTTTGTGAATTAAGGTGTAATTAGGAGGAAAGTAGTCGATAAATCATGCAGTCATCCGACAGGTGACGACACCCTCCGACTGTGTAACACCGTCTCTGTCTTCCATTGTCAGCAACAAATGTACCAGATGAAGTTTATGGCTTCATCTGAAATGACTGAACATTAAGAACGTCTGAAATTAACTTTCTGCCCATATCTGATATGACAATATTTTTCCAAACACAACAGTTCCGATTCTGATATATATGAAGCCGTTTGGGTTAAAGGCAGAGGACGCGTGTCATTGTGTGCAGTTCACGTTAACTTCCATAATACTTTTAGATCACATCATCTGGGTGAAACCCCAGCGCTGCGTTATCTGGTTTTCATTATCGCAGGGTAAAACAATAACATTTCGTATACCGTAGTTACACAGTTATGCTAATATCGTCCGATAATATCGTTTCATTATCGCAGGGTAAAACAATAACAATTCGTATACCGTAGTTACACAGTTAAGTTGACTGATATTATCAGACAACCATATTGAACATAGTATCAAACAAAAACAATCTTTAAGCTAAAACAAGGTGTATTGTAGTGGTTCTCAAAATGAGGGGTGGGGCCCCTGGGGGCACAGAGCTTTTGCAAATGAGATGCAGCAATCAATTAAATTTTTGACATTTTCCGTTGTCCGCAAACATCTTCAGACTTCATTTTGTCAAAACACAGACATAAGAATCAAAGAGACTTAGCCTTAGTGGAAAATGACTGTTGGCTTTTCTTGGTCGGACCTGGTCGTTTTTCATGAACATCTTTCTCTGAAAATCGATGTTCTGTCCTCAGATGTTCAGGTTATAAAATCATTTAAAAGTAATTTAAAACATGTCACAGCTTTGGTAACATCTGCATTATGTTTTTGTATTTTTTTTTTAACGCCACTGACCGACATTTCCGTGTCGTCCCCCCCCGTGTACAAATGCATTATTCCAATTTCTTTTACAAGGTTAATCGAAGGTTGCCGGTCCACTTAGACTCTTTCACTCATGTTGGCGGTGTTTCGAATGAGGTCGGCAGAGTTTGGAAAATAACATTTCACAGTCTGGGGAAGGATAATTTCCCTGCTACGGTGATGAGGTCGTGGGGGTGAGGAGAGGTGGAGGGGGTAAGGATTAGAAATACCAGAGGGATTGTGCCAGTGTACGGAAGGAAAACTGTTAAATTGGTTTTGTGTGAACCTACACGAGGCAGGCGGCGGTCGAAATCACAGGGAAGGTGAGAGATGTTGACAGATAAAATCTGAAAAGGAATGCTGAAAAAAAAAAAGGAAGAGAGACAAAGACAAACAGGGGGATCTGTATGGCAGCCCAAAGCTGAATGCTGCCTTTATGAGCAATAGTTTAAAGGACACTGAGGCGTGAGTCCTTGTAACCATAGCAACTTCACAGGAGCCCTGTGACGGACAGATAATAGAGTGAGAGAGGAGTTCCTTTTCTCTTCTTCAGCCCTCCCTTCTTCCCTCCTCCTCACTTGTTCTCACTTCCACTCCTCTCCTCGGCAGTTTGTAGGATCCTCGCATCCCACCAGATCCTCCTTGAACCGTCTTGCCTGTTTTTTTTTTGTGTTGTTTTTTTTTTTTTGCTTTGCCTTTTGTGCACGCTCTCAAGTTTGAATACAGCGCCCAGCCAGAGCGCTGCTCCGGACGACTTCTGCCACAATTGCTTGTTGTTATCTCTCTGGGTCACTTTTATGGACTCCCAGCACTATTTTCTGACTTGTTTTTTTTGTGTGTTCATTGAGAAAGTTGTTCTGCATTGGCACGGGCAGAAATGTGCTCCAAAGGAACTGTATCAGCGCGTGATTCCTTTGTCTACATTTCAGAGGCTGTGCTGTCAAACCATGGTGCTGCACCCGAGACCAGTCGCCCCGAGAATATGCAATGCTTAACAGTGAGTACAATCAAACCCCCTCCTTTTTTTATTGTTGTTGTTTTTGTTTTTCTTGATTCATGTTTTTGTATAGAAAAAATTCAAACCACTGTTGAAAGTGATCACAGTTCTGTGATATCATAGAAATGGACGGTGATCGGAATATTCTAAGGTTTAATTGAGTTGTTTTAACCCGTTAATGTCTAATGTTTCATATTTACATTTTTTTATTTTCTTTTTAATCTGCAGTGCTTTTGAACATTGCACTCGTTGCGTTTGTTCCTCATTGCTTATACGTTACAAAGCAGCTGACCCGTGACCTTGTACCAACAAACTCATCATGCATACAGTGAACATGCCTTCAGTAAGATGCTGTGGTCCTTGAGTTCCATGTTGCACATTTTTCATCAACTGTAGCAACTAATTGAATCACGCACTCTGAGCAATGAGTGGAGCAAGATGGCATTTCTTGACAGACAATATACATCGAAAAAAAAAAAAAGACTCGCTGGCATGTGAGTCCCATGTGGAGCAGAATAATGGTTTGTCGTGAGAAAAGGGGGAAACATGCAAAGTCGTGGTTTGATTTTTATCAGCTGAACTCTTCCACACTTCTTCTTCCTCCATCTCTGTATCCTGTGGCTATTTTCTGGCCATACGTATTTTTTTTTTTACTTCATCACTTTATCTTATTAAGCCTGTTATTCAACTTTAAATATTATGGACATAAAGTTGTCCAGGCATCAGTGTGTGGACGTCCACTCTACCCACGTCCACACACAGTCACAGCAGGACGTTGATGATACTTGAACCCATTTTGCAGCTGGTTATAGATTAATTACTCTCCTCCATATGTTCTAAAACAAACAGCACCGTCCAGTGGACGAATCCATTTGTTTATGGACCATGTTTATAATCAGAGCAGTGACAAAAAAAAAAAAAAAAAGAAAAAAGGATTTTATATCCAGCCTCCATCCATGTTTTCTTATTCAGGGTTAATGTGGTATGTGTGGAATCAGTTGTAATTTTCAGGACTCATGTTTAATTACATGTAATTTTTTTTGAATTGATGACATTTCAATGGTTCAGTAGTTTAGTGTTTAAAACAGTTTAATTTCTTCACATTTCAGACTTCATTCACCTTCATTCTGTCTCAGCTTTAAAGCAACAGTTTCAGTCACATGGTCTCCTGTGAGCCTGAAGACTAAAGGAGTTTTTCTATGTTTTCTTATTTAATAATAATAATAATAATTAACAGTGTGGGAAGATGATAGAATTAAAAATATATATTTAGCTATCAAACTGTCAAAAACTCATTAAGAAGATTATTTAAAAAAAAGAAAAATCCAACCCATTATCACCTGACCATGACAAGGTCATTGTTATATTTGCCAGAAAGTTTGAACCATCTGCAGTCTACTACGTGGGTGGCCTTATTATTTATTTTTCCAAAAATAGACCATTGGAGAAAACTGACCAAACTGTTCCTGCCAGAGGTTCAGGAAAGATTCGGTCATGGAATTAAAATACAAGTAAAAATACAAAGAGTGAATTTTGGATTTAAAAACAACAACAAAAACAAAAGCTTTTCAACACATACCAGATAACAGTAACTGTATAAATGTGTTTGAAATGAGATAAAGTTAAATAAAATATAATAAGTTAAACAGTTAAACAGTTTTATTTTTCACTTAAAAATATTAACTAAAACTTCAAAAAGTACTCACATGGAGTAATATAATCTTGGAGGATCAAGGATTCAATATTTGTTGTCAAACAAATCAAATGAAAAAAAAAATCATTATAAATTTCTCTGCCCTCTGTTCCCACACGATGTCAGCATGTGTCACTTGGCACGCTCATCACACAAACATCATCTTCCCTTCATGGATTCTCTGGGTCTAAAACTTCACATATTTGTAACCCAGGAGACAGCAGTGTATGGAGCAGGGCAAGAAAAAAAAGAAAAAAAGTCCGTACAACCGCTCAGACGGAACATCAATTGAACCACTGCGAGTCCAAGCGCACATTCTTGTCAGATTGTTAGAGAACAGACAGCGGCCGTGGCCTAATAAAACAAACTGACAGCTCCTAAGTTAAGAACCATAGAAACCACAACCACACATAGCTGCGTCTGCCCCAGTCGGATCCAAATGAGCTCCACACAAACACAAGAGAACCCACTGTCACACTCAGGAAATCAGGGCCAGGCATTCATCTTTTCTTCAGTTTCATTTAAACTGTAAGGATTCAAACTGAAACTCTAAAAATATATAAATATAAATATTCCTTTTTCTTTTACTCCAATTTAAATTAAGAGAACAGAGAGGATTTAAAAGTCGGTGCACTGCCATAAAGAACAGTCCAGTTAGTCTTTGAAAAGTGACAACTTATTTTGTTTTGTTTTTTTTAAAGTAGAACTCTAGTCCCGGGGTTAGGAGAGAGTTCATCTCCCAGCAAGAAAAAAAAAAAAGCAAGAAAAAAGAGTTCATCTCCCAGCAAGAACTCCGCTGCACAACAAGAACTTCCAATCCATCATTTACATGGCATAACGTACAGTGCCCTGCTGCTGTGTGATGTGAAAATAAATTCATGTCCTGCTGTGCCATTTAGCACTGGAATGATCCCACTACATAGAACTGCATAATGCAAGACAGAGAGGTGTGAGAAGTGTTAAAACTTGCAATTTTTATTTTGCAATTTTTTTTAGCAATTTTTATTTGCTGTATACTTACAGGGTAGTTGAAAATACATTTTACTTGTATTGTTTTGATATATTTAAAAATATTTCTAAACCATTTTTATTCACTTGCGGACATTTCCTGG
The DNA here is from genome assembly GCF_000523025.1 of Cynoglossus semilaevis. Taxonomy (NCBI): domain Eukaryota; kingdom Metazoa; phylum Chordata; class Actinopteri; order Pleuronectiformes; family Cynoglossidae; genus Cynoglossus; species Cynoglossus semilaevis. The sequence goes on along the minus strand of NC_024320.1, from coordinate 24,171,927 downwards.
AGGATTCTGACCTGCATCAAGTGTCTAGTCCTGTAAAATTAATTAATCAAGTTAATTAATCTGATCTTGTTTTTATTACTATTTGGTTGGTCCATAAAAATCCTAAAAATAATGCTTAAAGATCTAAATTGTTCTGTTTTTGCATGAACTCAAAATTATTGAATCTATTGTCGCTAAAGAAAGAACTGACGACATTTAATCCAAGATGGTAACATTTTCAGAAAAAAGTCAGAAAACTTAGTGATCATTTTATCACTTAGGTAAATTATTCCTCAGCATAAAAGCTAAACAAAATTTGTGTTGTTTATAAAACAGTTTACTATTTGTTCTAAAGGCTTATACTGAGAATGACAAACCTGAAAGGACGTGACGGGTCCACGACCCTCAGTTTACTTTTGTCTACTACAGTTGTTTTATGAGTTAATTTGTAGTGTAAAAGTGTGTAAAACTTTAGTTATTTCTGACGCCTCGTCCTAAAGGGGTCAGTCAGAAACTTCTAAGACAGTGTAATAATCTTTCATGGTGTCCAGCTTAAATTTTAACTAATATTTTTTGCTTTCCAAAAATTGGAACAACATTTGACGTGTACTGGATCTCAGCCATTTAACGAGATAAAGAAGCAGGTTTTGATCTTGTGTTGAAGACGTCCCGTAGGAATCTACAGAGATTGTTATAGAAAAACAGATGATTGCAGAGTTTTCAAATTCAAAAAATGCATTTTTAAATTTTTTATAAAGTTTGTATTCCTGGATATTATTGACACATAAAGCTTCAGAAAAATATTGATTTTTGGACCATTTGAACTTTTGAAGTTCATATATTTGACTGTAAAACCAGACCGGTGTTATTTGAAGCAGAATCCCAGGGCCGTAGAGTTTAATTGTTAAAGTCCAGCATTAAGACGGAAAGATTTCACATCTGTATTTCTCCACGTCCTTTTCCTCCTTCACCCTCTTTTTTTATGACCTGTTCTTTCTTCCTCTCCATCACCGGCCGAATCTCAGTAACAGATGAGTGCGTGGTTTCTGTGTGGGCCACTGAGAGAAAATCACATCCACAGGCTAATTTACTGTCGAATGGAAAACGCTGTTGTCTGTCGCCTTGTGTTGTCGCCTCCTGTTTCCTCCCTCACTCTCGCGGCCTCGTTCACCTCCTCTTTCACCCTCTGCCTGTCTGTTTCTTACTCCCTTTTACCTCATGGTCATCATGCGTTCACCACAAACAGCTCTGCGGTGGCATTATCTGCTCACTCAAACATCTCTGCGTTCCATCATTTCCACATTCACGAATGAAAAAAACAAACAAAAAACTTGTACAGGGCTCTTCAGATAAATAAGTAATGATTTTCATCCACAGAGGAACGTCCCTCAGAACCACCACGAGGTCGTCCTTTATCTGCTGTCCAAAAAATGATACAACCTTTAACTGACGCTTTGTTGGAACCAACCACTCATCTGTGTGTTGATCATTTATTTCAACTCACAACTTCCTAAATACTTAAATCTCAAGCTCTGTTTGTCCTACATGTGTTAAACTCAAGACCCGTGGCCCAAATGTGGGCCGCCATGTCATTTTGTGTGGCCCGCAGGCATGTATTTTATGATTAGGTCCGTGCTGCTTCACGAGCATATTTTAACCATAAATTACAACTACAACAATGCATTTGATGATGATGAGAGTTCTGTGAGCAAAGATCAACTCGGTGTTCAAGGACTAGCAGCATCACCTCATCAACTCAAAACTGGATTCATATTATTAATTTACTTGAGTTCACAAATTTGAAAGTTTGATTTAAATGTTAGTTTCTTAACCTGATAAATTAAATGTCTTTTGTTATTTACAAAAAGCAAGATATGATATTTGTAACCTGAATGAATAATAATCGATTTAAGAAACATGTCCTAATAAGTTACATGGCGTAGTTACATCTCGACAGTCTTCCAGTTGTAACCAGTGCTTTCAGGGTTAGCAACCTTGTTGCTAATGTGCCCCCCTCCCTCCTTGTGAAAATGAGTTCAATGGTCAGCTTCTGAATGGTTGACATTTGCAGTAATTGCTGCGGACAGTAAAATGGGTGAAAATGTTGTCATTGTCAGTGATTATATTGTGGTGATATTTAGGAAATCTCTCACTCGGAGAAACATTAGCGTTTTCCTAATTGTTCCAATGCACTTGCCTTTTCACACGCTGTAAAAAAACCCCAATCATAATAAGTACATTAACTCATATGAGGCATAAAAAAAGAAACATGAAGCCAGAAATATAAAATAAAAAGTCGTTGACTTGACTAATGATGTATTATGGCATATGTGTCAAACTCAAGGCCCGTGGGCCAAAGGGGGCCCACCAAGCCGTTTTGTGTGGCCCGCTAGAGCTTAAAAAGCCTTTAGTAAAGTCCATACAGCAGAGTTTCTTAACCTGAAAAATTAAAAAAAAAAATTATTACAGAGCAATGAACCATATTTGTAGTTTGATTAAATAATAACTAAACAACTGCAGAAACATGTATTAGTCTGTTATGGAGTAGTCACATCTATACCAGTGGTCCCCGACCAAGGACTGGTCAGTACCACCCGTTACTACTGACCGGTACCAAGGTGCTGAGCATCGAAGGATCATTACATTTTCAAAATAAAACATCTTTTAGACTCTATTTTGAATGACATATTATATTAAAATATTGCCAGATTATCTTTAAATAATGAAAGTAAATGAATATTCTTTGTTACTGTGTCTCACTGCGGACCGGTACCTAATGACTTATGGACTGGTTCTGGTCCGTGGACCGAGGGTTGGAGACCCCTGACTGGAGTCAGGAACGTTTAAGGGGAACCGTATTGCTGATGTGGCCCCTGGTGAAAATTAGTTTGACGCCCCCTGTATTATGGGCTGGATGATCGTGGAGCAGTGATAAGATGAATTTATTTATTTTTTTTATTTAAAGACGTCCAAAAGCGTTAAAAAACAACATTTACTCTTGTGTTGAACCGTTCCTCAAGTCGTCCAACAAACACTCGTTTCTTCACTGGTGCTCTGAGCATTAACCAGTTGTTTGGAGGCAAAGACGAACAATGTCATGTCAGTGGCAAAGAGCAGAGTTGGTGAACGTTAACAAAAGTTATGCCCTGGGTGGAACGTCCCGCTGTGTCTCTCAGCTTGTCAACAAGCATCAGCTCCTGAATCGTCTGTGTGGTGAAAATGGACCTGACAGTTCAGTCTGACAGGAAAGATGGAGACGGTGAGGCAAAGGAAGAGTCGGACGCTGAGGTTGTTTTTTTCTGTGTGTGTGTGTGTGTGTATGTCTTAAGATGGACTGAATAAATGTTTATTTTTGTATTTATGTACTTGTGACTTTCTAGAGCCCTGGGCCTTGGCCTTGTCTGGCCTTTATCTCCTCTGCAGTAGATGGAGGACAGATGGTGATTCATTCCTACTCGTATTTATTATTCCGCATCTTAGTTTGATTTGTTGAAGTTGTATTTAAACTCATATACGAGGAAATTAGTTTCTGCCCACCAGCTAGTGGTATACCAGAAAACAAACCATCAGAGGTTTGTCCCAGTAACAACACCAGAGGGGAATGTTGTCCTTCTGTCCAAGGGTCTCTTTGACAACTGACGACTTGACCCTGAAATAAGTAGATGGTGTTACTACTACTAGTACTGCTATTTTGTCTTCTACTACTACTTCTTCTTCTATTGCTAGTAGTAGAAGAACTCTGTCTGCTACAAATACTACATCTCTACCTCTTTTTCTTCTCATACTACTACTACGTCTTCTACACTTTTTAAATCTCTTTTCCTTCTCATATTACGTCTACTACTACTTTTATTATTTCTTTTACTTTTACTTCTTCTCCTTCCCCTTTGTCTGCTATTACTTCATCTTCTACTACTACTTATTCTACTTCTACTATTTATTCTACTTCTTCTTCTCTTCCTGCTATGTCTACTTGTACTTCTTCTTCTTCCACTGCTCCCATTCCTCCGTCTCCTCCTCCTTTTTCTTCTTCTTCTAGTGCCACTCCTGATTTTCCATCATCTTCTACTTCTTCTTTACTTCTTCTTTTTTGTCATCTGATTTCAGCTGTGCATTTTTCAAACGTCAACACTTGTCCACGGTGACATCTTACACAGCATAATGTACAAAGTCGTATTATTATATATATTATATATCATATTATTGTGATTGTCGCTGGCAAAAAAAAACAACCGAGTTAAACTAAGGACGCCGGGGTCAGAGAGGCCGGTTTTTATCTCTCTTTCTTGGTTTAAACCCTTACATTTACTGTGTCACCGACACAATGCTACATGTGTAGTGCAGTTATAAAACCGGGGGCTTAGTCTCCATTGTTGTGCTGTAGTGCAGGGACAAAGCTGCGACCTTGAATTTGGCCTTCGACCCAACTTGTTTGCCGAGTGGCGTGAAAAGACGCCTCCTCCTTTGATAGCTCTTCATTCGCCGCGGTAATGGAGAGAGAGGCAGAGCAGAGGACAGAGATGCGGCCAGATCCCTCATTACCGACCAACAGATTGGCCCTGTCTGGCTCCTGCACCGGCTTTTCAAACTCTTCTTTCACTCCTCTCACTAAGGCCTGCTTTCTTCTGTCCTTTTCTTTTCTTCCTCTTTAATCCGTCCTTCTGCCCATTTAGAGGTGAACAGCTCAGCATGAAAGAAGGAGAGAGCGTTTTTTTGTGTGTCTGCCTGACGGGTAACCCTCAACCTTTGAAAAAGGCAAACAAGGCAACGCTGCCATTATTATGAAAAGGAATGAAGAGATTTTAGGACGACAGCCCACTCCACCGTTTCGTTAGTGCAGCGGTTCATCTCACCCACCGCTGGATTTTTCTATCACTTCAAGGTTCAGGTTTTATTCCAGAAGCTAAATCACCAAACAGTAAAAACAATAGAAACACGAGGTGTCGAGCTTTAATTGAACAGACTGCTGCCCAGGCGCTGCTGTGACGTTCCCACAGATTAGCACCTTGTTTCCCAGGCGTACAGATATTAAAAACAAAAAAAAAATGTTTGGACAAGCTGGAGAGGAGGAGGGCAGATTGTCCTGAGTTCACAGACCT
>NC_024320.1:24152818-24166752 GCF_000523025.1 Cynoglossus semilaevis | reverse complement strand
TCAGCTGAAAAGGAAAAGCGGAGGAAATATGGAAGTTGAAAACAAAACAAACAAGCGCAATGTCTGGACGCAGACTGTGGAGTGTGGGAGCAGAGCTGGAAGTGAGCTGATGAGAAATGGAGTTTGACTAATGTGATCACAAAACTCTTTTATACAGTTTAGTTTTTCTATATATTTTTTTATTTCGATCCTTTTCACCTTGACTGTAAACCCTGTGACGTTTAATTCCACTGAGATTAGGTTTTTTCATTCTCTTGCTCGCTCAAGGGTTCTCTCAGAAAAGTTCTGTCTTTCACACACTAATTCACTCGCGTCACACTCGTGCCACCGACATTAGTCACCGCCATTTTCATTTGCAGAAGACAGGGAGCTCTAGCACCTTTTCACAACCTCATAGTGTGGACTCAGGAAGCGGAGTAGCCTTATCGGGGGCAGGCATACAAAGTCATCCTGGCTGCTCGGTGGCCAGTTATGCATTTGAGCATGTGTGCATGTGTATGTGTGTTGAAAGGGGATGGCGGTGGTGGGAGGCACTTCCTACTATTCTTCTGCTGTTGAAGAGTTCCCATGAGTGCCCCAGCCAGGAGCTACAGTGTGGCCTGAGCAGCCTGAGCCAGCACCAGTCTGGACTACATGACGCCGCCACCACATAGTCCCAGCAGCTGATCACAGGCCCCAGAGAGAGAGAGAGAGAGAGAGAGAGAGAGCAGGCAGACACCACGACGGTTGAAGTGGACGGTTCCACCGTAATGAAGAGGAGAAGACGTTGAAGAGGAAGACATGAAGACGGGTAGCGATGCCAGGATCAGCGACTGGGAAACTTTGAACGGACAGTGCAGCTGGAGGTCATTTGCAGAGCGCTGATACTGAAGGAAATCGAATGTGGAGTCATTTCAGAGAAGCTGCTGCAAAATTCATAGACTTCTCTCTAGAACAAGTCTTTAAAGACTGTTTTCTGCACTGAGGTGTTTTTGGCAGGGTGAAAAAAAACAACAACAAAACAAATCAACAACCAATCTGCTGGACTGCACTAAGACTTTGAAAGGAAAACAACAACAACAAAAAAAGCACCCTGCTGTTGAGATGATCCATAACACTCTGAAGTCTCCTCAGCCTCTGGAGCGCAGCCCCAGGATCACACACTCGGCGGCACAGAGGCGGTTGTGGCGATACTCTGGCTGCAGAGGTTCTGCACAGGCGGAGACTCAGCGACGCAGCGTGTGTGTGTTGTCTGCAGACTTGAACCCTGGAAGCAGAGGTGAAGGAGGTGGAGGTGTGATACACACCATCCATGGGCTGTGTCACCTGTGCATTGGATATATGCTGCCACAGGTGTGTGTGTGTGTGTGTGTCAGAGAAATGAAGGATTGTGAGAAGCCTAGAGAATAAGTTATGATTTCAAATTGACAGTCCGTGCACAAGGTAAATTGAATTTCCATAATTTATGAACGGGCAAAACACAGAGTTGATGAATTTTTTCTAACGAGTCTTGCTAACATTTAAAAATTTGTCAGATCCTGTGCAGAGAAAAATGCACTTTAGAAAAAGAAAATACCTTTCAGTGAATGTTGGATGTTTGAAAGGAGTGTTTTTTTTTCTTGAGGAAAAAAAAAGTTGAAAGGAGTGTTTTTTTTCTTGAGGAAAAAAAGCTTTGCTGTGGTTGTTGCATTATTTATCCAACAGATGCTTCTGTGAAGGCAGGGTGGAATCAAAGACAGGGACGGGTGCTTCTTTGTGTACAGCTGAAATTGTCTTTACCACCAAAACAGGAATAATGGCTAAATACAATTATTTACAGTATTAACTGTAGTAGACTACTGTGGCATGGAGTTCTTAGACCATCACAATGATTCATTTGGCTCCAAAGTATTTGAAATTAAAAGCTATGCTACATAAAATTGGCAAAATGTTACATTTTTAAATGTTTAATTTTCACGTTTTTTTTCATTAGATCTTAGTCAAGTGTGGAGCTTTGTTACAACTTATCAGATCATATCTTTCAACCATTTAAAAATCAGAGCTAGCATCATTTTTCAACCACACTTTTACAGAAACCCTTTTTAAAATTAAAAAAACATTTTTTTAAATCCAGCTCCTTCTGATTTTTTTTCTTTCTTTTCCCTTAGATCTTAGAAATTTTGGAAGACACTCGGTGAAAACAACACCGTCAGAGATGTTCAGACATAAAAATAAACAGAGCATTTGTAGAGAAATAGCTTTGTTATTTTCATAGGAAAATAATCTTTTTAAATTTGTCTTACAACTTTTTGACACGTGTTGAAAATGCAAAAATACTTTTACCAACAATTTAAATTTGTCTTACAACTTTTTGACATGTGTTGAAAATGTTTTACCAACACTCATAGGTGTTGAATGAGTAAATGTTTTTATCAGGATTTAGGTTTATTATAAATTACCTTCAGGTTCTAGATGTTGTATCACCCGGGTTAGAATGTTAATAATCTCAACCAAAGAAATCTCAGTGCATTCTGGGAATGAAAAGTTTTCTATTTAGTTATTTTTCGTGTTCAGAAACATGTCGTGGTAAAAATACATTTTAGAAACACACTTCGATCACATTCGTAATGGAACCTTGGTGTCTTTCCTGGTGTAGTTGTAGCATTGTCTCACTGTTTATTCAGAGGCAGAACGGCGTTTGTGAACAGACCAGAGGGAGTGGAAGGAGTTGAACTGATTGAATGAAAGGACTTAAAAAAGAAACTCTGTCACCTTTTCCTCACTTTTTTTAATTATAAAGTAATCTCTTCAAACGCTCCACCAAAGTTTGTCGACTCTGTCGTCTGGGAAAAGTTTTTCTGGTGTCATCTCCTCCTCCATTTGTCTCTGTCATCAGCGTCACTCCTCAAAGTCCACTGACCTTTTTTAATCTTTTCATTATATCTCTGTCGACCATTTTTCATCTCCTCGGCTCATTTTTCATTACCTCCACATATCATTACCTGATTTCTCTGGTTTGCCACTTTTATCTCCTGCTTCTTTTTACGAGTCTAGACCTGAGGATGATCAGTTAAAACTCATGCATTCATTACGAACGTACCTCCACAGAACAAGGCAGTAGTTGAAGGAAGTAAAAGTTGATTCATCAAGGAACACATTCAGTGTCGTGTGAATACATTTTAAAATGTTCTCCTTGGTTCACTTTGGACGTGAACTAAAGCAGAGGCAAAAACAAAAGCCACCGGAATGTAATTAAATACAATGTGAATGATATGAATAAGAAATTGGCCCCAAACAAACAGGAACGTGGACTTCATAAAATCGGTGAAGGATAAGAAAGAGCAATCTCGTCTGACAGTTCAGGGTCAATACCAGCTGTGGGCCCCAGAATAATCAGCCTGTTCGTCCATGTGCTGCATTCTAGCCCTTGGGATTGGACATTTTTGTTGCAGCACGAACTTGTTGTTTTCCTGTACTGCAAAAACAAAATACAGCGAGATAATATGCATGTGTGTGTGTGTGTGTGTGTGTGCTTGGCTCATGCATGCCAGTCAGGAGATAAGGTTGGAAAATGAGATGTTTTTGGATGGAACCTTGTTGACTTTGGCTCAGACTTGTCGGCACAGACACTGAATGACGAAGAGGGGTCACAGGCAGAAAAGACAATGGAAAAGAGCCATCAGCATCAACATTGAAATGTATGTGTACTCTGTGTGTGTATTGGTGTGGCAGATGGGAGCAAACCAGAAGTGTGTCTTACAAAACTTTCCCAGAAATGTTGGCACATTTCCCGAAAGAGCAGTAGAATCTACTGTAGGTGATTTAGTCGATGATTTCAGCCTTGATTTTCCAGCAAAGCAACAAAGAGAAATACTAAGTGTCATCAGAGTTCACCTTTAAGGAGGACATATTAATGAATGTAAAATCGACTTTGTCGGGGTTTTGGTACTTGTTGGTATTTGTCGCTCTGCGGTGTCCTGTCAATTTATCATACCTGCTAGAATGGCATACGCAGATCGATCAGTTTTTTTCTTTTGACTAAAGTTTGTCACTGACAATTCTGTAAAGAAGTATATTATTGGGATCCTTTATTTCCAGCTCGATGAGTCTATAATAACGATCCAAACATTAACATGTCACAGCTCTGGACCGCAGGCAGGCCAGTCAACTCTGCCTTTAGCCAACGCCAGCCCACAACATTTCTGTTTACCACATAGTATGTGTTAAACATATTAAGTGACAACGATTGACCAAAGGTCAAAGGCTGCCTTTAGCCAACGCCAGCCCACAACGTTTCTGTTTACCACATAGTATGCGTTAAACATATTAAGTGACAACGACTGACCAAAGGTCAAAGGTTAAATTAAGGTTAAATGTTGCACATATTCGGGAGTAGTTTACACCTTGGACATTTACAGGTAGAGGTTTAAAAGTCTCGATGTTACAAGTTTCCCTGGTGCTTGCTGTATGGTCCTCAAACTTTTTCTACTCTGTACCACCTGAGAAAACACTGACCTCTCTGAGTACCACCATGATGACCAACATTAGACTACAGCAGCAGAGGCTTTCACTGTTAGCTTCACACCGCACAGGAGGAATGTTTAGAAATGTTTATAAAAGATTAGTTTATGTTTAAATGTTGTATTAATTGTGCGTGGTATGTTTCAGATTTATTCAATTGAAAATGTAAATGTGAAAATATAAAATTTTCCCCACGTACCACTAGAGAGCGCTGGTGGTACGCGTACCACAGTTTAAGAACCACTGTTCTAGATGTTTACTTGTATGTATTTGTGTTTTTCCCAGTCTATATTTTTATATATTCTAATCTTTTAATCCTGGTTGTAGTAGATTGTCAGTCAGTTTGTTTCAAATCACATGGACTTTGGGTCTTTCAAAATAAATGATCCATTAATTCTACTTTTCTTAGTGTCCGTTACGACAGCAGGGTGTGGAGGGGGAGTGGGGGGAGAGTAAGAATGGCTATTTCTGTATCATAAGTAGGTGAAAGGAGGAGTAGAAGAGTCTGTGTTGTACTATTTGTTATTAATGAACGTTGTGTGTCTGTGTGTCTGTGCAGGTCACCATCCTTCGAGGAAAGGATGGATACGGCTTCACCATCTGCTCTGACTCCCCTGTGAGGGTCCAGGCTGTTGATCCAGGCAAGTTTCACCTGCACATGTCATTGTGCTGCTCAGCTGGGAGAAGTTTTTGTGTTTTTTTTTTTCTTTTCTTTGTCTTCCGTTTGTTTTTTTGGACCAAATACTGTAATAACAAAGATAATCCGACATTGGATTTCAAGTCTACTTACAAAAAGTAAATATTAATTCATTTCATTCCAATACAAATGCACACAGAAAATCAGTAAAAAAAAAAAAACCCACACTTTTCATAGATTTGTGTCCAACTCTAACCATTTCTCATGGTTTTTTACAGTAACATATGATTTTGATTTAAAGGAATATGGAACGAAATCTCATGGAAAAAAAAATATTCATTCAAGTTTCATAAAACAGCTGTAGTTGTATGAATACAGTATGTACAGAATACTGCATAGTAGTAGTAACTAGGATGCTGGTCATTCTTATTTTATTTTACTATTTTACTTGTGTGAAGGTAAATCAAAATTTGACTTCATAAGGCAGTAAAATTGTCTTCCAGTTTCATCCGTCTCCTTGTCTGTCCGTGCAAATGAAACAAGCTTCATTTAAATGATGATGATAGTCTCCACTGTGGCATCATCAGCTGGAGCTTTAAAGTGTGTAATTGCTTTTTTCTTTTTCTTTCTCATAGGTGGTCCTGCAGATTTAGCTGGTCTCCAGCAGCTGGACACTCTTCTGCAGCTCAACGGTCAGCCGGTGGAGCAGTGGAAGTGTGTAGACTTAGCTCATGCTATCAGGTAGTAAAGTTGGAACATCAGAAAAATCTAAAATATTTTATGTTTATATTTTATGATTCTGATTTGCAAAAAACTTCTTACTCAGAGGAGACATTTTATGAAACTTTGTGACTTGACTTTGTCAGGTTTTCTTTGAGGTGTTGTCCTACACAATCTGGCAATGGATCTCAAAATAAGCCATTACAATTTCATTTATAAATATCCACCCCCCGCCCCCCGTGGTATAACTCCACCCATACACCTACTGTTACCTGTGTGAGAATCCACTGTTAGCTTTACCCGTACACACCTGCTGGATTGCTACAGACAGTGCGAAAGTGAAAGAATATAATCAAGATCGTGTGCGGTGTTTTTAGTCACATTTTTAATTTTCTTTAAATTACTAGACATTTCATGCGACCCCATTTGAATTCCGTGCGACCCCATGTGGGGTCGCGACCCCCAGGTTGAAAAACACTCCTCTAGATATTGACATAAATGTAATAATAAAGTCAGAAACTTGGTTAATAACCACTGCCAAAACATCCAGATTTATTTTTGTCTCTTCTGGAGCTTCTTCTTGTTCTGGGCCTGAGTTCGGCCCACACACACACACACACACACACACACACACACACACACACAGACACACACATTGTTAGACCACAGTTTGTCCTTCTTGCTGATTTACCGTACCTGCCAAAATGGGATGCAGAAAGCCTACCTCACCGGCTGTTATGTCAGCTGCACTTAATGCTTTTTTTATTTTTACACCAAATGATTTTGTTTCTAACGTGTAATTGAGCCACCAAGGGCACATAAAAGAAGCAAATTGTGTCTCCTTTATTTGACTTTTCTTTTTTTAAATAAAATATAATTTATTTGTGTAACATATCCAGGGGAAATCTCTCTCTCCCCTTACACATCGATCCAGTCCCAAAACATTGGACAGTGTAACTAAACCCTGGCGTCACTCAGTAGAGCCAAACATAGAAAAAAAAAATCAAATATTACAAAATGAGTTTGATTTCCATCTTCCGTCTTCATCCACAGGAACAGTGTCAGTGAGATCACGGTGGTGGTGTGGCGCACCGGACCCTCAGCCAAGCCTAACTTTGACGGCCTCATTCACCGGCCTTCATACAAACCATCCACCTCAAACTATGACACGCCTTCGCCCCCCACTCGCAGACGTGCACCGGACGTCGGCACGAGCAAAACCCCCCCGGTTGTTCCACCCCTTCCGGCCCACCACCGCACCACCCGCAGACTGCTGGTCAACGGCTCTGAGACCGGAACCGGCGGTGGTTTGGGAATAGGAACACTTGCATGGGGGGCCCAGGGGGGGTCGTCTGAGGAGCTGGACGGGGGCCCGCGGCTCCTCAACCACCCTCACACCACCACGCTGAAGGGTACCAGGGTGAAGGCCTCCAACGGGGACAACTACATCATTCTGGCGCCAATCAACACCGGAAGCCAGGTAGCGCAGACTGGCGGTGGACTGCACTGTCATCATCTTCTCCGTCCTCCTCATCATCACCACGGTCATATGGTCACTCATCCTAGATACGTCTCCTTACCTTACATCCCTAGTGCTGATAGATAGAAGGACTGTGTGTACGGGTATCCAGCTGGGTCAACACCGTCTCCTTAGTTTGTTTATACTCACAGAACCACGCGACGCGAGAAGACGACATCAGGTTCAGCTCAGAAGCCAAAGGTAGTGATGAGGAAGCAAAACCAATAACGCATTATGAGCATTTTATTACAGTGGGTGTTGAGATAGAAAGAACTTTATTAATCCCACAGGAGTTCCCTTCAGGGACCAGAGATGACGTACCATGTGCAGTTATACCAGGTAATTAGGGCCACGTATGAAAAAAAAACATCTGGAAATATTTAGCAAACATATGTTTCCTTATAAATGCAATTAAAAGGAGCAAAAAACAAAAAAAAAACAAATCAAACAAAAAAAAACACAAAAATCCTCATCATCCAAAGACTACAGCATTGCATTATGTGCAGGTTTTTAACATTAAGTATTCTGTGTACATGCAGTGTATGGCATGTACATGATGTTTTATTTTGCATGTACTTATGGATGCGTATGACATCGTGTATATAAAATTTAAAAAAAATATATAAATAAAAAAGAAATAAAGAAAAGTGATCAAATCAAATAAGGCTGAACTGAATTCCTCAGCTAACAACCCTAATAACTACTAACCAATCAACATCCTCAGGGGAACAAACAAGGGCTGGAGCAGAAACAGCTGTGATGTTTTTGACTTGGTCTCCCTGCGGGGCCTTGTCTTTTTATTGATTGCAATCTAGAATTCCAAAAAAAACAAAAAAAAAACAGTTTCTAACAAACTAAGTCCTCTCGCTGCTCTGTGTGTGGTTGATAGTGAAGCCGCATTGTTTCGTTTCCATGTCTTTTCCTCCGTGTACTGATTTTATCATCCAGTGGAAGCTGTGTGCTCGTGTGTGCACGACTCGCAGTGTCTTTTTTTTCCTCTCTTTTTCGTCTTGTTCAGAATGTTACAAAAGATCGACTTTAGAGTAAATATTATGAATTGAATTGGAAAAGAAACAAAGCCGACAAAATAATTGGCCGTATCATTTTTCCTAAACTTGAAGGAAATGACTCTACGTAACCCCCACCCGCCCCCACTCCTTCTCATAGTTTGTGTCCTTGGTTGATCCAAGAGACGTGACGTGACGGCAACCTTTGCTCTCTACTCCCTCACTTGATCATAATGTGTTATGACAGGCGGGAAGCGTCATGAATCCTGGGCAGTTTGGAACGGGTTGTGGAAACTGACGCTCCTTTTCATATAAGAATCTCTAGTTGATCAACAAGTCCTGTTGTAGTTGCAGCTGTTATTTACTACGATGAGAAAATACGACGTCATTTCTGATCCAGGTCCTTTTATAGATTTAATACAACAATAATCACTGTCACATTAGAGGTGACGGTGTGGCAGACGTCCATAGTTCCCACTGTCTCACACCGTCGTCGTTGTATGTGCGTTGCATCATTTCATCCTAGTTGTAGTTTGGACGTGAGATGGAACAAGTTCTATTTAAACACAGTGTCATATTACTCTGCTTTCAGATCTTAAGGCCTGTTTACCAAGACAACCAGGGAACGATAGGTAAGAGCTCATCTTCGTACGTCGTCTCCAATGAAGACTGGTGGTAAATGTTCTTTATAATTCAGACGTCACTCTTTGGTTTAGACCAGTGGTTCTCAAACTTTTTCTACTCTGTACTACCTGAGAAAACACTGACCTCTCTGAGTACCACCATGACGACCAACATTAGAAAACAGCAGCAGAGGCTTTCACTGTTAGCCTCACACCACAAGAGAGATGTTTAGAAATGTTTATTAAGATGTTTATGTTTAAATGTTGCATTAATTATGCATGGTATGGTGTGGTTTTCCCCACGTACCACTAGAGAGCGCTCACGTACCACTGGTGGTACGCTTACCACAGTTTGAGAACCACTGGTTTAGACCAACCCTTGTGTCGTCCTCGAGGTCATTCTGACCCCAAATCAAATTTTTACTTGTACTTTTTGTAGTTATATTTTACATTAAACCAGGTCTGTTGAGTTTAAATTTGAAAAAAAAGAGGAACAATCTGTGTGAGGGAATCAGAGGTGTCAGAAAATAACATGATGGTGGCATATGGAAAACAACAAGACAATGGGGAAATGTGCAGTCTTAGAGACAGATGGGTTCTGGGTAGGGGTAACAATGGTGATTGATTGGTTATCTTGGACACCGTTGGACATGTATTTGCCCATTTGTAGTGAGAGTGAGAAGATGCTGATAGAGACTGGATGGAAGATGATAATGGTGATGGTAAAACAGAAACAGGAAGATAAAGCAGAGAACGGCTACTACTTTAGAGACGAATCCAGAGAGACCAGGTTATTATGGTGTGGATGTGCTGAGGAGGAAAATTATAAAACATGTTGGACATGGAGCTGTGAGACAGGAGGAACAGAAAAACTCTGTGATATTGGACCACTATAGTGATGTGATGTGGGTGGATTTAATCACCTTTGGGCAGAGTTAGATGCCTCTAACTGCAGCCATTATGCTAAGTTAAGTGTCTCCTGGCTCCTCCACTGTTAATTGTTTTTGGAGTGTACCGTCAGTGATCTCCGACTTTTTCTTCCTCAGCTGCCAGACTCTACACCGCCAGAGGACGGCAGTCCTCCAGTCCTCAATCGCAGGGAGGTGGTGGTCTTGGTGGTGGTCACAGTTCTTTTTCCGGAGTTGTCGGAGGAGATGGTGGCGGTGGTGGTGGTCCTGGTGGTGGTCCTGGTGGTGGTGGTTTCTCAAGTCGAACCAGCTTCTTAAGACGGTCCAACAACTCCAAGTCGAAGTCGTCTCACAGCTCCACCAACGCTGGTTTCTCAAACTACCATCAGCAGAGCTCTAACTTTGCCAATTACCAGAACTGTACCATCGTCCGCTCACATGCTCCACACGCCAACTACGGATATGTCAAAGCGGCTCCTAAGATCCTCATCTTCCCCATCTTTGTCCAGGTAGGACCCGAGTCGACACAAGTTGTCGTTAAGAGTGCGTGAAATAAAGGCAGAAAATGATTTTTTGAAGACGCCCGAGAGACGTGGCTTATCATGTTTGATTTGTTTAAAAAAAATGTTTTTTTGAAATGATAATATCTGTCTATCTTGGAACTTTTTTTTGAATTATTCTTGTATCTCAGAGCAGCATCTAAGAGTCAGTTAAAAAAATGATGTGACTAAAGATAAAGTTCTTACACTTTAACATGCAGGAATCACACAGATTTTATTTTATCAAATGCACGTTATTTGTTTTTCTTGGGCAGCACAGGTTTATTTTTGTAAAAGTTTTTGTCAAATAAATATTTGAGATTTTTTTTTTCTTCTTTTTGTCAGACGTTGGTGTCACTGTCTGTAGTCACCTTCCAATAGAAATGTATCAGTCTCTAATAATAGTTATTAATTGAAGTAAATGAAGAACTGAAACAGAAAAATTCAAAAATGTTTTTAGGTGAAATAATTCAATCAAATTTATTGTACTCAACAAAAGGCTTTTGTTAAATGTCACTGTGTACAGTTTGTACATAACGTTTGCAGTAATACAACAGTCATTTCACAAACTCACTCTAAAAGTAAGTGTAAAAGTACCAATAAACCCTGTGTGAGTCCACAGTGTGAGAGCAGGTAACTGTGATCTTGATCTTCCACCGCTGAGACACTGACGTCGTGGCTTCTTCTCACATGTTCACTCTCACACTGCAGGGGCTGCAGCGACACTTCCTGTTAACTCTTTCTCACACACACACCCACACACACACTCAGCCTTGACTTTTCTCTCTCTGTTCACACACAGTCAATCATTGACATTGACCATTGACAGGAAGCCCCCCCCACCCCCCACTCATACTCTTCATTTTTACTGTCATCACACTCAGACCACACACTGACTCACAGCTTGTCTCCTGCCTTCACTTCAATTGTTCACTTGTGTTTCCCACAGCACAATCTGAGGAGTAAAAACTTGACATGGACTCGGTACTTCAAATATACTTCATATTGTTTTAATCGTTTGTTAGAAAAACTCCAATCTCTACGTCAGTACTCGTGATTAGTAATTAGTAAAATAACCGTTACATTTTCTGACTCTCTCTCTCTCTCTCTCTCTCTCTCGGTCCTGTGTGCAGCCTGTTGACCTGTGCAGCCGAACACTCATCCTCTCCGAGGAGATGATACTGCATGAGAGCAAACACCACTCACTCAAACTCTCTACTGCAGTACTGCTGCTGCTGCTGCTGATGCTGCTGATGCTGACGGTGAGATCTCTGTGTATGAAAATCTGTTCTCTCCTCTATTCCTCTTCCTACCTCCTCTTTCGTCATCTCTCCTTTTTTTTCTCCTGCATGATAAAGATTTAAGAATAAACGAGTCTCACGGTGAAACTGAAAGTGACGAAAAGGTTCAACTCTGTCGAACAAACATTTGCTACGACAGTAAACTTTCAATTTAGAAAAGATTCTTGTGAGATTTATTATTTATAAATATATATGTATGACTTTGTTGAATGTGTAAAATCAGAGAGAGAGAGAGAGAGAGAGAGAGAGCTCTGTGACACTAGGCTGTTTGACAATATGAAAAAGTGATGACAGATTTAGATTTATTAAAGATTCAGTCATAAGAATCTCTGTCCACGACCATGAACTACTATTTTTAGGGAAGTCGTTTTTTGTGGAGACGGAGAAAAGTATTTTTTGTTCCCTGTGGGTGTAAACCTCCCTCCACTTCATTAATTCTCAGTCAGATACTGTTTGTGCAGTCATGGACACATTCTCTCTCTCTCTCTCTCTCTCTCTTTCTCTCTCTCTGTCTCTCTCTCTCTCTCCCCGTCACGGTGAGGTCCGTCATTAAAAAATGAACAGTTTTTCTCCACTCTTTCTGACGACACGTCCGTGTTGTTCCAGCTTTTAGTCTTCAGTCGATTGACTGTGAGACACACAGACGTGACTGAGCAAAACTCAAACTGGGTTGAACTGGTTTTTGACTAAAGAAGGATGAACAGACATTTGAGAAATAGAGATGTGAACATCAACATGTAATACATACAGGTTTATAACTGTTAACACTTCAAGGCCAGAAGGAAAAACTCTTCAGTGTTGAATAGAACTTGAGAATAAACACAGTCCTGATTTGGGCTGTTATTAAAATTAAAGTTTATTACTTTATGTGAAGTGAGTACAACATAAAACAAAACATATGAAATATTAATGTTATTATTATTATAAATAGT
Organism: Cynoglossus semilaevis; assembly: GCF_000523025.1. Classification (NCBI taxonomy): domain Eukaryota; kingdom Metazoa; phylum Chordata; class Actinopteri; order Pleuronectiformes; family Cynoglossidae; genus Cynoglossus; species Cynoglossus semilaevis. The sequence goes on along the minus strand of NC_024320.1, from coordinate 24,154,087 downwards.
AGTAGAAGTAGTAGTAGTATTAGTAGTAGTGGTACTAGTTGTAGTAGTTAGTTACTCAGTTTGTTCAGTTCACATTTATTATAAAAAAAAGCCAAACCAACAAACGAACAAGTGTTTTGAGGATGAAGAAAGTGAACTGTTTATCATGCAGTTAGTTGGATGAGTTTGACTAAGTCGTCAGCAGGTGACGCTATTGGAGATCAAATATCATTAACCATGACGTTGAACCTGTTAGTGAAGATGTCCGATCACAGCTGGTAACAGACAGTGGGCTGTGATGAAGTAGTCTCCACAGTGAAGGTGATAATAAAAGTCATGTCTATAAAGGAAGTTCACGTCAGACACATCGTGGTCCAGGGGTCACCTGACCACAGGAAGACGAGACGGAAACTGATTTCTTTTTTTGTTGTTGTTTTCTTACTTTCTTACTTAACTGAGTGAAGTGGTTTGTAAACACGTCACTTGGATACTTTGTCTTTTTTGTTTTTAGTCACATCTTCACACCTGTACACCCACACAGCAGAGCGAGGGTCTTCAGAGGAAACCACAGAAGCAAAAGAACGATGGAAACTCTGCATGACTCCCTCTGTGTGTGTGCGTGTGCATTAGATCACATCAAATCACCCAGTCTCACTTGCGCGACATCTAGACTGTGTTTCTGTCCGTCGCTGATTAAATTATTTCTCTTTTTCTTCTGCCTCGGGCTGTTCAGGACAGGCTGCAAACGTCTTCTCTCTTCTTGTTCTTTAAATCTGCAAAAGTACACGATCAAGTTCATAATGTTCAAACAAAAGTCATATCTGTAAAGACAGACACTTGCTCTCACTTGAAAATGTAGTGGATTTTTTTTTAATTTAAAAAAAGTCTCCAGAAGAGCGTGGACAGATGTCATCAGTACAACCATCTCCAGCATTTTATTAAAAATCAAAATTTTCTGCCCCTGAGAACTCATACGTTGTCTAAATGTTGTGATGCAACATTAAAAATATCAATTCAAACAAACAAATGTAAAATATGAAAATCACTTTCATATATGAATGACAATAAAATAGAAATTTAAGTTGAATAATTCCATCCTTTTTTTTTGCAATAAATCCCTTTTTTTTTGCTGTTTTCACCATAATTTTTATCAAGATTTAAAAAAAACTTTTTTATTTAAATACATTTCGAAAAATAAATTTCAAATAAATACATTTAATAACATATTAATTAAAATAAAATAATTAACTTAAAATAAATATAATTTCTCGCTCTTCCTTTTCTGTTTCC
>NC_024320.1:24145325-24152560 GCF_000523025.1 Cynoglossus semilaevis | reverse complement strand
AGTACTGAAGTACTGACGTGATTTAAAAAAACAAAACAAAAACAACCTGTACTGTACCTGGCAGTGGTGACGTGTATTAAGTAAGTAGTATTAAGACTGATGGTACTACAAAGTACTTCTTATAGTCATTTTAACAATAATATTTAACTGATTTAATACTTGATAAAATTAAGTAGTTAACATTGTTACAGTCATCAAACTCAGGCCCGCAGGCCAAATCTGGCCCATGGTCTAATTATATTTGGGCCGCGAGATCATATCAAATGTGTATTAGAGCTGACCCAGCATTATATAGCCACTATATACTGGCAGGATTTGTAGTATTAGTGATGTATGCACAATATTAAAGCACATACAATTTGGCTGTTTTTTTTTTTTTTGGCCTGTGAAAAAAAGATTTACATGAAAAAAGAAACTTGACATAGAAAACAAAGGCAACTGATGTGTGTCTTATTTCAAATTTAGTTTCTCATCTTTCAGATTTAATTTTTACGCAAAACTTTTTTCCATATGAAAACATTCTACATGACATATTGTTTCTCATCTTTCAGATTTAATTTTTATGCAAACTTTTTTCCATGACATATCTGGAGAGAAGGGAAAACTTTCACATTTCTAGTCAATTTTTCAGTAAATATTTAGTTTGGCCCACGATTTCATCCTAGTTTTTAATTCTGGCCCTCTGTGAATTTCAGTTTGACACCCCTGGTGTAAGTGAGTTTAGGTGTGTGTGTGTTTTCAGTGGTGTGAATTGATCTCTCTTTCAACATAATAATATATGTGAGGACTGTGTTTCCCACACAGATGTATTTTTTTTTACATGTATTTGTTGAGGTGTTAAATGATGCTGCAGAGGTGAGAACTCAAACCCCCCAGCCTTATTTCCATTCTTCTGTTTCTCATCACGTCTTTCTTTCTTCAGGTCACAGTGTTTGTCTACAACGATCTGATGCTGGTGACCAGAGAGGACGAGCCCGGCCGCTGTAACGTCCTCCAGAGTCCCCTGTACCTCAGACAGCTGCGGCTGCAGGACGGTAAATGATCTTCATCTTCTCTGTAACAAAAGACTCTGAACTGATGTGGGTGTATTTTTAAAGGTTCATCATGTTTATGTCCAAACTGAAAAGAGAGAGAAGTGTTGGATATCAATGGACTAGGGATGTGACGATACATTCAACTCACCACCCAAAATTATTAGCTTTTTTATTTTGCTCATGATTTTTTTTTTTTTTTTTAACAAAATGAACTCCAGGCAAATTCTGCCCAAATCCAGTGATTTGACATCTTGGTTTAATAGCGGGTCATCAACGTTTTTCAAGCGCTTACTGCCACCTACTGTACTAGAGGGTGTAGTTTCATGGTATGACCAGTGACTTTTAGAGACAACACAGCGTACTCTTGACGCCTTGATGCCTGATTAATCTTTGAAACTTCAACCGATGCAAATTGTCATTCATTTGCAACGATTTTGAATCGATTCAGAAAGTTGCATCCATGGCTCTTATCGCGTCACCCGTTTGTGGGTGTAGGGGAGGAGAGAGGAGAGTGGGGGTGGGGGGCAGAGTGAGAGGTTAAGGCCGTCAGACCGTGGAGGGACGGTGGTCAGATATCACTCTGTTCTTCTGCTCTACCCTGGGCTTCTTCACTTCTGACCTCCACACTTCACCAAAACAAGCGCGTGGATTCGACAGGGTTTGCGTGTCATTGTGTGCAGAGGACACACACACACGAACACACAGACACACACACACACACAGACACACATCTCCACCCTGCTGCCTGTCATTGTGTTTCTGCTTCGACAACGTGGAGCAGGAAAGAGGCGCCAGGGGATTGTGTTTGTCTCAGCATGGGCGTGTGTGTGTGTGTGTGTGTGTGTACATAATGACACAGTGCTGGTTCAGTACAGGGGCTTTCCTGTGTTCCTGTCACCAGCTGATCCTGAGCTGATGAGCGTGGGAAGTAAGAGTGATGTTATACCAAACGGAACTGAGCGCAAACTTTTAGCTCTAGCTGTTTGTGTGTCTCAGTCCAAACATCTGTTGTACTGAATGAAGAGACGATTTACACCAGGTGGTTAAAAATACCTCTGAGGAGAAACATATTTCTATTTATAAAGTGCTCAGTAAGAGCTATAATAATATGACACAAAAACAGGCACTGTGATTGGTCGATCTGTCCAACCCCTTGGACCTTTTTTTTTTATTTGGGGTTTGGCTCCAAGTTTCTGTGTAGTCTTTAAACAATATCCACGGTGTCCGCCTCTGGGTGGACATCATGAAATGCTCCGTGTGATTGTTGCTCGGTGATGGACTGCTGACTCCTTCAGGATGCAGCCGCCTTTCTCCCGGTGACAGCCGGGATTCGATCCAGTTTTCTCTGCCGCCCTTCGTAGGAAAAAGCTGTAGCAGATGAATGAAGCTGGGAGAACAATCAGAACGATGTCCAACAGTGACCTCTGCTGTACGATACTGGGAATGACGCTTTAATCACATGATGTTTCAAGCCTAGTTTTTTTCCTTTTTCTAAGAGCTGTGTTAAAGAGATAAATTAAAAAAAAATGGAATTATCTTTTCATGTTAGTCAACAAGATATTTTATAAATTTATAAATTTTCACTCATTCATCTGATATCACTAAATCCCTGTTAGGGGGTCAGGGGCGAGGGTGGGGGTTTCACTACGGACCATTACTGCTCCACATGATGAGAACCATTCACACTGTAATTCACACTTATAGTACATTTAAAGTTGTTTACTGCAGCTCTGTTGACCTTTAAATCAGGAAGGTGACATCACAAAAATTCTTAAAAACTTTGTGTAGTTGATTTTTCATCAGTCTAATTGTCTTTTTCAGATGAAATCAAAGCCTTTAGTTCATCACTGTTTTCTTGCTGCTGTCAGTCCCTGGAACTGTTTCTGCTCTTTCCTCCATGTTGTTTTTCTTAGTTTTTCTGTCCCACTGTGGACTGATGACCTGTCCAGAGTGACACCCCACCTCCTACTCAATATCAGCTGGGTTTGGTACTGTAAACAATAATGAATGTTTCTGGGGTTTTTTTTGTTTTTTTTTCTTTTTCTGTTATTGCTCCTGGTTCTTTGTTATAGACCGTTGTTCTGTCACTGACCATTAGGACTGATGGAAACACAGCCGCAGGACTTACTTTTATATTTTATAAACTCTAACTCTAATTATCAATCAGAAATGTTTCTCTTCACATCATTAATAAATTATTCACACATGGAACCAGCCTCTAGGATCAATAGTTGTTGATGGATGTTGGGATGCATTGATCGGTGGATGAATTGGTGAATTGATCAGCGGGTGGATGAAGTGATGAGCCATGTCTTACTGGGGCATGTTTGATCATTTTAATTCTCTCTGCGAGGCCTGTGTGTGTGTGTGTGTGTGTGAGAGAGAGAGAGAGAGAGAGTGTGTTTACTAGCAATAAGAAACCCAGCCCCTCCTGAGTGTATGAGATACGTGGGTGTGTGTTTGTGTGTTTGTGTGTGTGTGTGTTAGTCAATTAAAACCATATATCTTAATCTCGTGGACTGTGGACGTCTGGAATGCTGACCTGCACAGTGCAGTACTCGTTAAAGTATTTCTGCAGTATAACAACTGCAAACTAGAGTTTTCCCCCTGAAGTCCTGCTTTGCGTTACTCCGAGAAAGAACACAATGATTGTGTGTGTTTGTGTGTTAAAGCGATTTTAAAAAATGAACCTTTTCTCTGTTTATTTCCCTTCACAGATTACATCCAAGAGCTGAGGTTCTACCTTATTCACATGACCGAGGTAAGAGGACGAATATTTTCTACATTTGTTGTTGAAAAAAAAAAAAAACAGAGAGGAGGAGGAAGAGAAGGAGGAAGAGGAGGAGAAAGCAGGGTCTAATGTGAACAGTTTGTTTTGCCTGAGAGCCGCAGGGGCAATTGACTGTGGTGGAAATCACATTACAGGGAAGACACGAGGATTATCAGAAAGCTCTAATGAAAATGTCTTTTCTCTGTGTGTCTGTCAGATCCAGCTCCATCTTAGACTTGTCTCCACAGCTGAGGCAACAACATCTGTGTTGTTGTTTTTTCTTTCTTTCTTATTTTTAGAAATATATAAGTGAGGAGCACAGTTATGATGATGATGTCATCACAGTGAGGACATCAAGTGAGAAAATGTTTTTAACGGAAATAAATATATACAAATATATATAATACCATTGTCCCATTAGACCAGTGTAACTTTTTTTTTTCTGAGGACCCATATTTTTAAAAGTCACAAACCTTCGTGACTCAATTCAATACATATATTATTATTATATGTATATAATATATAATTATATATTATAATGTAATATATAATTATATCATATTCGTAAAATCCTGGGAAACATGATGCGAGACGACCCCAAAAAAAAAAGTTTTGCGACCCACCTGAGGGTCGCGACCCAGTCTTTCTATGCATTAGACCTTAAATTAATTCAACTGCAGATAAATAGAACGTAAACAGAGCTTCAACATCAACAGCACATTTCAATTTTTTAGCCTTTTTCTCCACAAAGTTTTATTTTTTGCATCTCATCCTTGTTATTTTTAACTGAAAATTAAAGTGGAATTCTTTGAGGATCTCCGTCTGAACTCTCCCAGGACTGGACAGTTTTGTAGCCTGATTGCCTGTTTCTCAGTCTCCATTTCTCTCTGCTCTTCTTCTTGGATGCAGCTCCGCTGTAGTTAATAACCATATTTGCAGGTTGTGGGAGTCAGTTCTCCCGCTGCTGCGTCCCGTTCCTATTTTATTCCATATTTAATGTGCAGCCAGGGAAAATAACAGCGGGTTTTATCATCCTTCTGATGCGGCCGTCGCTGCGTGTTTCATTGGCTGTTCTCTGCGTCTTTCTAACACCTTTTCACACTCACTCTCCCCTCATCTCACACACGTCTCTCTCATGATGTTTGTACACAGATGTAACAGCTGTCACACAGTCCCTGGAGCCGCGTCACAGGAACTTGGCTGGTGCTAAAAAACAACAACTTTGCACCGTGATAGATGTCTGAAAACTAACAAGCTGTTCTTGGTCCTGTATCCACGTGTACTCACATTTGTACAATGAACTGGTGTATCAGCAGGCTGAGGTATGAGCAGAGTCAACCATTCATCTGCTGTGGATGTAGCACAGTACATCAGTACCTACCGTATTTTCCGGACTATAAGTCGCACTTAATTTTAATCCTTTGGCTGGGTTTGCGACTTATACTCAGGTGCGACTTAATTTCATCTTTGTTATTTTCACACTGACTGCCACTAGAGGGCACTGATGCTACTTATACTCTGCAGCGACTTATAGTCTGGAAAGTTTAGTATGTCACTCGCTTACGCTAACACAGTGGTGATATAATCTAGGCCTTAAAAAAATAAGAAGACTCTTGACTTATGCGGACACCCATTGCATTTAAAAAAAAAAAAGAAGATGTAATTTATCCCGTAATTATGACACCAATTGCAGTGTTAGCCGGTGGAGAGAACCAGGTTCTTCTGTGTCTGTCTGTGGCTGTTGTTTGTCAGAACAACTGACCTAATGATACAACGTAACTCATGATACGATATGATTTTTTTATTCACAACACATTTTTTTTAAACATAATGAACTTATGAAATAGTCTTAGGCTACGTAGGGACCTGACATCTTGGTTTAATAGCGGATCTCAAGCAACATTTTAGGTGTATACCGCCACCTGCTGTATTAGCGTGTGTAGTCTCATGGTACGATAACTGACTTTTTCAGATAACACAGCCTGCTCCTTTACGTCTTGATGCAAGCTTCATTTTTTTATTTCAACCGATGTGAATTCTCACACATTTGTATTGATTTTCTTTCCTAGTCAGAACCTCACCTTTTTGTTACACCTTCTCATGACTTTGAAGATCACGTTACATACCGTAGTATCCTGCGACAATCACACACTCGTAAAACAACTGTATTATTTTACATCCATGAATATAAATCGAGATTAAATGAAACGCAGCGTATGAAAATATCCGAGCTGGCATGTCCTGATGGACGAGCTGCGATCGCGGCCATTTGAGCACAATGACATCATCGCTTGCCTTGTGCCGCCCAAACACAACGTTGGCCTCGGCCGAACAGATCAGAAGCCAGTGTGAATGACTGTTATTTCAAGGCTCATTCAGATCATCACTTCCATGACGACCATGTTTTGGTCTCTGTCAAGAGAGTGTACTTTGTGCTAAATGTGCCGCACAACCTCATTAGCAGCTTATGAATCTTTTAAAAGGCCTTTTTTTTCCCAGGCATTCCGGACAGAATGAAAGAAGGGAAAGGCTACGGATATTACTTCATCAACAGTAATTAGCCACCGTGTATAAATAGAACATTTCCAGAAGTGTTTCAGTGAGTCACAGGTAGATGTAGGATGTAATGCATCACATCAAAGAGTGATCATAGTACAAGCCCTGGTACTGATTACCAGGGCTTGTACTTCAAAACTCTTCATTCATTTTTAATTTTTTTAAACATAATGTCAGGCAACATGAAATATTCAATAATGTCAGACGACTTTATAAAACATCTGAATTTGTCCCTCGCGTCAAGCCTTTAATGCTTCTTTGGAATCTACCTTTAATCCATAATTTGCAAATCCATAATGATTCATATCTGTTAAGGCTTATGTCAGACAAATTACCAGGTAAAGTTAGGACGAGAATGACCTTCAGCTGCTGTACAGCAGTCACATGAGTTCCATTACCCTGGAAATTACCCCAAAGCATTTTCCACGGTGAAAGAGCCCCCAGGTAAAGGGCAAGTGTGGTTGATTTCTAATACTTCTGAGGTGGTGAGGTCACCAAGTACCATTACTGTAGTACTGGTAAACCACTGACGCCTTAACAATCTGGTACGTACATGCCCAGAGCAGTCAGCCGACAGCTCCAAAAATAACAGACTGACGCAGAAAAAAAAAAATGACAGGAGACACTGAAGAAGACTGGATATAAAACAGTGTGTGTGTGTGTGTGTGTGTGTGTCCCACACTGTCAGCTCAGCCGTCCTCAGAGTGTTCAGTCATCTATTATGGTTTATACACCTGTCAACAGTCCGTTTCATACCTGAAGAAACAACCGGAGCCTCAGTGAGACAGTTTTTATCTCGTCTGTCGTTCTCGTCCTCCTGCACTGAAGACATTCTATGGAGACACTGTCCTCTCTTTCTTTCCTCCTCTCCCACT
>NC_024320.1:24107867-24145283 GCF_000523025.1 Cynoglossus semilaevis | reverse complement strand
CTCTCAGTCACAGCCTGAGCTGCTGGTTAACTGCTGTTGTTCTCATTTATCTCAAAGTGTTGACAGCGTCTTTACAGCGGAGTTGACCTTCTAGTCCTTCTGTGTTAGAGCCCATTGGTGTTCAGAGTGGATGAACGTGTAAGGTGGAGGAAGAGATCGGGAGGAAATGGATCGGAGGGAGGGGCCAGTAGTAAGAGTGATATATGAGAAAAGACCGGTGGAGACGGGAGTGTTTGACGGGTTTCAATGACCTCGACCTCCGTCGCTGCTGTGTTTGCACCGACTCTAATGAGACGTGTGGTGGTGACGAGATACACTTTAATTAAACAGCTCTTCCTGCGCTGTCTGCGCAAGGTTCAACCACACAGACATATCCACACACTAACTGAGAGGGAGACGGGGGAGGAGAGACGTCAGACTCCAACCAAGGTTTTTGCCTAAATGCCCTTGATACTGATCTGAACTCCAACCTTAACTAAAACCAATATTAAAAACATAGATGAATGTCAATGGATCAGGACGTCGCTTCAGCTACAAGTGCACATTTTCCTAAATGTTGTCTACAAAAAAATTTATAGATTTGTAATTTATGTATAAACTTTATATATTTAAAAAAAATCTTGTATTGAAACAAATTTTGTAGAATCTTATGATGGTAAAATATCTAATGTTCCAGTTGGCCTTTCTAAAAAACGAATAAAACCCACGCGTTTTACAATACTACTAGAAAGAAACAACATCAACATATGGTTGATCAACATAAAAAAAAAAGACGTAGTTTTATGGTTGATCAACATAAAAAAAAAGACGTAGTTGAACATTTTGACACGGAGCTGAGGTTTTCTTCAGATAATGTCATTGCTACGTGTCCTCCATCGGCTGTTTTTAATTGACTAAACAATCAGGGTGACCTTGCCTCCCATTGGCTGATCACTCCTTAAGGGGGAGCCTCCAGATGTGCACCAGGAAAAATGCCTTCTCTTAATTCATCATCCATTGTTCCTGGTCGGAATGGTATGTTCTGGCACACTGTGGGGCTGAGCGCCGGGTTATCTGTGCGACTGTACACCTCCAGCAACATCGTGACTAAAACAGTTTTGTTACCTGAGTTGTATTTAAATCGTACTGAAGTAGGAGACCCTTCCGTCCACGTGAGAAAAGCCTCTACTTGTTTTCCTTGAAGGTGTGAGTAATTACACCACGTTCTCTGATTTTTCTTTTCCGACAATCACCGCCTGCTCTCCTCCTTTTGTCTCCTCCTGTCCTTCGCCTGCGTAGCTGCAGGTCATTCTATTTTAGCGCTCGCTCAAAACAGATCTAATTCAACCCAGATTTGCACGCTGGAGCGTCTGGTGCAATTGTGTCTGTGGAAAAGTCATGTGTGTGTAAGTGTGTCAGTGACGCAGGAAGCAAGAGGGAGCAAGGAATCATTGTGATGAGGAAAAACAGTCAGACCAGACGGACTCTCAGCCCGACTCTGAGACTCCTGACCAGCGCGGGGCTCTAGGGTCACCACAGAGACGTCATGGGCAACTTGGCCGACCGTGTTGGGCCTAAGAAGAGGTCAGACACGGAGGCGAGCTGTCTTCGACAGCACCTGCTCTCCGACCGCGGAGAAGTAAGAGCGTCTGTGTGTGAGTTGTGTAGCTGCATGATTCTGAACTACAGTCTGGACTCATTTTTCGTACCTGCTGTTACTTCGTCGTCGCCGCACTGGGTGTAGCTGCACAGACGTGATAATGGCTAATTAATTACAAGACAGAGAAAGAACCAGCTGTGAATTGATTATTTTTGATTGAAGTTATAAATATTGTACATTGCTGTGTAAAAAAACAACAAATTTTGATTTATCCTATTATTCGGGCCACAAACAATGTCTTGGTGGGCCACATTTGGGCTGCGTACCTTGTGTTTGACACATACCTGCAGCATCCTTGTGTGAGGACCGCCTTCACGTTGCATTAGTGGACACGGTAAATAACACCCATTCGATGGCTTGACCTTTGTGTCTGTGTTTAATTCTATTTTCCTGCCCGTTGTATTCCTGAACGGCTCTGCGCCGAGAGTTTTTTTTTTTTTTTTTTTTTTTTTTTTGTCCGATGCACAAATATGAACTCTTTCTCTGTGTATTTTAAGCCGGACTGTGGCTCATCGTTAACAGTGTGACACAGAGGCTGTCACTGGTGTCGGAAGGCAGGCTGTGAGTGATATGCACCCGGGGGCTCGAGTCAGCAAAACATGTACTTGGTGGTAGCCATCTATTATGTAGCGGGGGCCAGAGCAGTCACTGCGGAGTCTGATTAGGGTGAGATACACCTCGGTCCTCCGTGACTGCAGTTGCTGTAGCCGTACATCTAAATATAACAGACCCAGATCATCTGAGCGATTTGATTACCCCGGGATCTATGGCTGTGTGGGAGCATTTGTAAAGAACGTTTGGATGTACAGCTTTATCTGCCTGTTTAATCCGATCCAAACAAATGGCTCCGATCGAGCGGACGGTGGATGACGTGAGGATCAGCCGCTGGTTATTACAGCATTTGTACAAAACCACCCACAGATCTGTGTATCACAATGGCACACACAAAGTAGAATACTTGTTATCGCGATAAACCTGATTTATTTATATAGGGGTGGTTCAGTTCAATTTATTTTGGTGTCCGATACCGATACTGCATCTTGGAGTATCTGCTGATACTGATATCAATCCGAAACTTTCTTTTCTTCTCCACAGAATGTTGTTGTTGTTGAGGTTTTTCTTCTCCACAGAATGTTGTTGTTGAGGCGATAGTGTCTCTGTTTACAGTATTTCAGCTTGGATATCAGATCAGACGGACTATGAGTTTTTTTGTACAATAATATTCAATACTGTAATTAATAGCAGTATTGGGCCGATACATAACAAGTATTGGATTGCACCATCCCTAATATAGTAGTGGAAAAACTAAACATTCAGGTAGAAATGTAAGTAATATGTAAACAGTACAGTAAAGTTCGATCATGTAAACATTATGGAAATATTAATATTAAACAGAAACGTGAACATGTGAGTAAGTTAAGAGAGACTCAGCTTACAGACCAGACCGTCACTGACTTTTAGGTTTTCAAGTGATGAAAGAACAGAGTTGTTTAATTTAGTAGAGTGAATACTGAATACGTTGTGTACTGGTACCGAGGTGTTTGTTTTTTTGCCGTCAGCCTCACTGTGGCCGAGAGAAGAATGTTGAGGAACTGAGTTTTGTGTGTGACAGATGTTTCTGCTCTACTGTATCTCTGTTGATGCTCCCTGCTCTTTAACTGCACAGTTCTGTGTGCATGTTGTCCCTTTTTATTTCAACATCACATTCAGTATCTCTATAAGAAAGACAGAACTGAAAAAATACCACGATGAAGGTAAACGTTTATCACCAAGAGAAATGCTGGACATTTTTAAATGAGTCATGTGTCGTCTGTCATGTGCTTGTCACCTTCCCTGGTGGTTGATGGAAAGATCTTCCAACTGAACTCTTTATTTCACATGCTTCACATTCACCGTGACTTTGTTGAGGCCAACCATAGAAGAGCTCCGAGCTGGAAACCAGACAAAACAAACCAGAAATAGATTTAAAGTGTGGGAAAACCACAGTGTTGGGATGGGAGTCGTACCGAGACACAAAACACTCATTTTCACATCGCCGAGTTTAACAAGTCCATTTACAGGTTTTTATTTTAGACATTACCGATGTTTAAAGTGAAGCTGAACTAAAATAGCAGAACCATCGGCAGACGGAGTCTCACCACCTTCATGGCTCTAAAATGAGCCGTGGAAGAAAAGGAGGAGGAGGAGGAGAAAATGAGGACAAACTGTGATCCTGGAAATAACAGACTTTTAACGATCAATGAGGATCTGTTGTTCCACAGTCATGGAGCTGCGCCTTTAACGCAGTTAAATTTAATTGAAAAGTCATGACACGATGTTAAACACCAGTAGTTGGGACTAACAGGGCATGAGGTTGAATAGCATTAAAGACTAACTGGAAAAACCCCATGATCTCCGAAGAGCGCGGCCGCATATATGAGTGGTGGTTGAACCGGCACTTTACATTGTACATGTCATGGTACTTCAATTTTGAAGTACCATGACAATAATCATACCAGTGATCTACAAAGTCAGTGCTTTCTTATTGAAAATGGAGACTTTATTTTTTGCCCCAGGTCTGATATCGACCAGAAAATTATTATTAACGGGCTAATAATGAAATTCAATTTTTTTTTAGATTTTTTTACTGCCCCTTCTAAATAAAAGCAAAACTATTGGCTGAATTGGTGATAAAAAAAAAACAAAAAACTAATCGTTTGGCCCGTTCGATCGTATCATCTGCATAAGCTGTCCGTAAAAGCAAGCTAACCTGCCGAGGAGCCGCTGAGGTCCAGTCTGAAAAGTCATCTGCCAGATGGCTCAGGGGGAGGGATTCAACCAGGGAGCACTTTAATCAATCTGATTAAGGGGAAATGCTGCCTGTATTTTTAGCCACTCCATGGCTGTCCAGTGACCCTTCATTGAATTTGTTTCATTAGTTCTTGTGTTTATCTGCCATTAGCTCAGATTTGTACACGCTGGAGCTAAAGTTGAAGAAGTGTTTGCTATTTCAGTCGATATGTTAATTTTAAGGAAGATCCAACATAAACAGATGTGTTTTTACTTTAGGACCAGTGTGTACTAATGACAAGATGCAGTGTAAATAAACGCCTGTGGCTCAGCGGTCTGGGTCGCTGCCTGGACGCTGTTTACTTCCATCAGGAGTCATGAGGAGTTTCTGTAAATTCTTCCGACAGTTGAAAGGATTTGATACCAACGTGAATACGATGCCATTATTTCACGCAGTATATTTCGATAAACCGTAGTACCACAGTCGCACAGCTGTCTTGAGAAATAGATTATTTTCAGATGAATCTTGGCTTCAGGCATGTAACATTTGGTGACACAAGTGATTTTTTTTCTTTTGTTCCGTATCCAATTTGCTGCGAGGATCCACAGGTCTCTGTCGGATCACCGGTCCCAAACAGACGTTAAAAGTCACCGCCTTCTGTTGGATAAACACAAATGAGCAGGAGAAATGTAAATCAATCGCCGACAGAAATAAATCATCGTTGCCGTGTCTCGGCGGCGCTCGCTTCATTTACTGCGCATTACTCACAATATCATCGACCTCCGTGTCAGTCTGCAGCTGGCATCTCATATTTCCCACTTTTCTGTAGCACAACACAAAATGTGCGTGACGTCAGTAAGTGGTTTACAGTAGAGTGCGTGCTGAGTACCTCCTATTTACACATCAGCCCTGTGTAAACACGCACTCTTCCTCTCTTCGCCGACATATCCACGTAAACCACACATTTGGCTCAGCCCCGACTCACAGATCTGAGAGCTGCGGTCGTTTCTGCCTTTGTTTTAACATCTCCACCATCAAAACATAAAAAAAAATAAATAAAATAAAAACACAGTAGTAGATGAAGTTCGGAGTAATGTTTCAGTTCATTTCTGTTTTCCTGCTCTTGTATGTTTTCGTGGGGATCCAGGTGCAGCCGTGCCCCCGGGGGCCTGCGCTGCAGATGTGGTTCTTGGTCGGTGGGGAGTTGTGTGGAAAGACCAGGCCATATGAGGCCGGGTCCTGTTGAAAGCCCCAGTCCTGCTTTGATCATTATTAATTAAGACTCCAGGGACTGAGGAGGCGACACAAGTGCATTGCACAGAAATCCATGTACTAATTTGAAATGCTTTATATGAGAGGTTTTTTTTCTTGTGAGCCGCTGTGCTGCCTCAGATTTCATATGGAGTACAATAGTAAATTTAACAGTAAGTAAAATACTGTGATAATGAGAGAGCCTGGAGCGTTAAAGCTACTGTACCTGTGACCCACGATCAAGGTCATGGGAGCAAATAATAAAATGTAGTCAGTGAGCTCTGATTCAGTGAATAATGAATGAAATTCATTGTTTGTGTTTGAAAGTGTAAAATTGTCTGTATGCTCAGTTTTTTTGAGCAAAAATTCACGTGTGCATTGCCATTTTTGACAAAAATGTCTTTATAATAGGAATACCTTCGGTTACCACCAGGGGTGGAAAGCATGACATGCTTGTTGTACAGTCAGAGCACTGTCTGGCCCTGGGTCCAAGACTTACGGTCCATAATCCAAAAGTGAACCATGACTTTAAAACAATAATCTAAACTGTAAAAAAATTCAAACTTTTATTTAAGCTAATGTTTATTTCTGTTTTAACGTCGCAGCCTTCCTGCTATTGTCTGGTTCTCGTCACGTTCCTTTAGGAGGAATTATGGCCAACTGTTCTGGTATTTGTCCATGTGGACAGAAACAGAACCGGCGAGTAACGTGTCCTCACCGTGCACTGGTCCCAGGAACTCGCAAAAATCCAGAGAATTGTCCATTTTATAAATAGAAGTTACAAGACCTCACATTCTTCACTTTCTGAAACCCGTTCTTTTGGATCTACTGATGGAACTTATTTGCACTAATTACCCTGATCATAATTGCTCAGGGTAATTAGTAATTCAAAAATATAAAAACAACTTTATTTTCTGTCTATTGTTGGTACAGGAAGTCAAAAAACAGCAAAAAAAACTAGTGCACCAAGATTTCTTGTGGTCATAAACCTGTTGTTTTCATTAAACGTGGCTTATTTGTTTGTGTGTGCGCGTGTTCCAAATATCACTGCCTTTTCTTCGTCGTTTACAGAGTCAGATTAAGTTGGTGGGATGGATATCAAAGGGACATTGATTTTTGTCTCCACAGAAAAAACCACCAGTTGCATCATTCTGTGGTGCGGCTGAGGTCAGCCTCAGTTTCATCAACGGTTTTTGTTCAACTCTATGCGTTCCTTTATTCCTTACTCTTAGATACAGAAATTGACTGATTTATTTTAGGGATGTCAAACATATGGCTTGCGGACCCCACATCGCCTGCTACAGGGTTCAATCCGGCCCCCTTGATGCATTTTGAAAATGAAAAAATCCAAAAACATTTCATGTTCGGAATCTTCTTTTTCTTCTTTTTCTTTTGGCTTTGTCCCTTTTTCATGTTCCTGTTCGGAATGTTTTGTCAAATTATATTTCGTAAGAGGAAAGGTCAAAAAGTTCTAAGACAAATACTTTCATTCCAAAAGATGTGTAATGATTTGTATATAATTTTAAGATACAATTTTAGGACTCCAAAACAGCTCAACGCAGTCTTACATTATATTCAATGTGGTTGGTCAACTGTAAAAACTAACAAGTTTGCAGCAACCATCACTTTTTTTTAAAACCAAACTTGAACAGAAATATGTTCAAATTCAGTTCAGTTTTTAGACGAGGGCAAAAAAGCCTTCAAAGTAAAACTTCAAGTTGTCATTGACGCACTCACCTCATAAGTCTTTTTAGCGTGTATTGGCATCACTAACACTGACGGAGCTTTAAGCAGCAAGCACTTAGTGCGTCAGTGGCTCAACAAATGTAGCATGACGTTGGCCAATGCAACACTAAAGCTAATTGAAACAGACAGACCGAGGAAGAGGAGGCCACGCAGCTGTGAAGGCATGTGCATGATTCAGCCCTGACCAGGACGTCCGTCAAATCTCTGAAGACATGGGACAATGGACAAACTGCCACACAAAATGTCAGGCTACAATCGTCTGGTGTTCACTCTGATTGGACCGTAGGTGTGAATGTGAGTGTGAATGGACAGTCTTCATCCGAGAGATTTCTTCAGTTCTAATTTGTTGCTGGGAAATTTCTGGTATTTAACGTCAGAGTGGCTGAGTACCTGAAACGAGGGTCGTTGTAGTAAGCACTGGAGGTGACCACGCCCACTTCTTAATGGAGGAAAACTTGTGATCACAAGGGTTGATGTGTGAATGGGCGGTTGGTAGAGACGACTAGGAGGTTAGTCTTACCCGACGGTTACGTCTGGCTAGGTGCTCCTCGGAGAGTTGAGTTTTCTGGACGAGAGGTTGTGTCTCCAGGTGGGGCAGTGGTGGGTTAGTGGTCCGGAAAGGTTTCTGGTTTGAGTCCACCAGCTGCTAAGTTACCGCTGAGGTGCTCTGTGGGTTTGAGTCCACCAGCTGCTAAGTTAGAGCTGAGGTGCTCTGTTCAAGGCAGCGTCCCCACCCACTGCTGCCCACTGTTGACTCTGATGATGGGTTAAAAGCAGAGGTCACATTTGGTTGTGTTTAGTGGTGTGTTGTGTCACAGTGACAAGTCGTTCACTCTGTGGACATTTCCATCCTCAAAAATCTGTCCTTTGTCCTTGAGATGTAAGTGTGCACGGTTGTTTGTCTCTTTATGTACAGGACATTTCCAGTTTTCTTTGCTTTCGCCCTGGAGTATGAGAACAAATTGTGGCCTGAAAACAAACAACCCTTTTAATCCATCATTTATTTTCCAGCGATTAAAGCAATAACGTGTGTAATTAACTCAGCCAAAAGCCAACTCTGACCTCAACTTTCACACTCTTTTGATTTTTCCTCATTTTGGTGAACAATCCAACCATTAGACGTTCACTGTCATTATTTTTGCCGTCCTATCGTGTTCCGTTCCGGTGTGGATACTGGCCTTCATCTAATTTCACTAATGCTAGTGTTTTGACTCCCTGAGAGCTGGACAGTCTGAAGGCTCCGGTGACCGCTGACTCTGCAGAACAACTTCTCAGATAGTGTCGGCGATGGATACTCTGATTTACAAAAACCTATTTAAGTTTGGCGCAGTTTCTCAAAGACAAAATGGAAGTTGAGGCTGTAATTCAGTAATGCACTTAGACTCGTCTGGCCTCAGGACGAGGGAGGGGCTCTCGGTGTTTTCAATGACAAACTTCATTTTATTTGTTAAAGTCGTTCTAATAAAGAAACTATTAGCTAACACACACACACACACGGGGGAGTTAGGAGGGAGGAAGGGTCACCTCTGATGTCTTTGAACTACACTTTGGTGACAGTGTGGAACTGATGATATTCATATTAATATCAGACCAGTGAAGATGTTAAATTTTGTGTTACAATTTTGTAAAGCTCTTTGGAAAAGGTGTACAGTCGTACAGGACGTCCTCCACTTAGGTCGGAATTCCATTCGTAACACGCGAATTAACTCGATATCTGCCGTAAGTCGGAACGCACACACTGTACATAAGTACCTGTGTCACTCAGCCACGCTGACACAGATGTCTGACTTAAGTTTGGGAGCTGTAATGAAATAAAACCACACAAACGAAAAGCTAAGCTAGTTCCCCTGCGAAATGTGTTTTATCGCTGTATGTCGGAATGATGAAACAAGACTTTTTTAAACAAATTAACAGGAGATGGCGACGTAACCACGAAACATAGGTTGTAGGTTGAGGACATTGTAAACTGAGGACACCTTGTACTCCAAGAATGTCAAAAAAAAAAAAATCCTTCAGAACCATTCTCTTTGTGACCAATGGAAAATTTTCCGACCCTCACATGATTAATGCTCAGGGATCGGCTCAAAGCTCCGTTCTGCTAGAAAATACAATGAAATACACAGGTATTCAGAGATGTTGATAGTAGTGATTACAACAGTAGTAACAGTTTGACAGGTAATACGTGCAAAGTTCTAATGAGTTAATGTGAGCGCTGTATTCACGTGTATTTTATTTTTTAAATTTGTCCACTTTGTCAAACCTTTACGATCTCACGATTCCTTTACTGTTGTTTACAGCAAATGTCTAATAAGCCATCCCTTCCCTTCTATCTCCCTTTCTTCGTGTGTGTCAGTGTCTTAAGGACAACATTGACAAGCAGCTCCAGCTTCACAGAAGGGAGGCTGCCGTTCCACATTTTGAGCAGGTACGAACACATGGACATTAACCCAGGAGCATGAATCCTGGCTAAAGATAAAAAAAAAAAACACTATAAAAAGCTTAAAGGTTCTTAACCTTTTTGGAGCCAAGACCTTTAGAGCCTTACCTGGGTGTTAAACCTTTCCAAGGACCACGTCATGGTCAAATACAGATCAAATGTACGTTTGTATTCCATTGGAATCACAAAACCCACAGTTTGGATTTTGGAAAAACAAAAAACCAACATGGTTTAACTGCCGTCATATTTCTCAGTTCGACTAATTTGGCCTCGTCAGTGCGGACTAGTGGATAACCAGTAATGGTAACAGGAACGGTTCCTTCTACTGTACTGAAGTGATTCATTACTTAAAGTGTCTCAAACATCTGAGTTCTTATTGGTCTAAAATTGGTGTAGCTGGACCTAATTAGTCAGAGGTTAGAATCCCACCTTGACCACATGGGGCATCTTGAGCAAACACCTAATTCCTTGGCGCTTTCAGGGAACATTGTTCTGCAGGAATGGGTTGAGGTTTTAAATGCAGATGACACATTTCATTGTGTTTAAATTTAAGCAGATTTAAATATTTATATTTAGTACTTGACTGACTATGGTTCATGGACTTCCCAGCACCCGGGCACCTCGGGTTGAAAACGACTGTTTGTAACGCTCACATCGATTGGCTCTCTGGTTGCACCACTCAGGTTGTGGCAGTTATAAACGTGTGGCCTGTGACTCACACTGCCACCGTAATGATTTTCCCCTTCGATCCCACTTTACTTCAGGGAATTTTTAATACTGCATGAACTTAGAGGTTGTTGTGTTTCAGTGCAAGTAAGTGCATTATTAATCCTGTCTGACACTGTTGGCTTAGGATTAACGTAAGGAGTAAATATTTAATAGCAAAAGTACTTTTAGCGCACATTGAACTACATGTGACCCGTAGAGAAGTACACAGTGTCGAACACGCTGCGCCCTGTGATTGTTTGAAACGTTACGTCCACTCGACCTGATAAGAAAGTCGTGGAGATGCCAGGTGTGTCCGTCTGAGTGTATTTTCCCAAAGGCACATGACACAGTTTATCAGTTTGATGTACATCCTGGTTATAAGTGTGTGTGTACAGCAGTATTCCTTAGAAGAGGTGTGTTTGTCCAACCAATCTGTAGACTAGTCTGTAGACTTTGGGATGTTATTTAGTCATGTTGAAGGAGGAAATACGGTTTGAGGAGTTGTCAAACTGAGCTGATAAAAATTCCATTTTGAATTAAACCACTGTGTTATAATGACATCAAAGGAATCGTTATCTTTTCCTTAAAACACATCCCCTTTGTAAACTTCGTGTTCTTTCCAAGACCTAAAATAAAGATAATCTTATCAGTTAAGACACAAAAAGTTATACTTTTGAAAAGTACCTCATCGTTTGGCAAAGAATCCGACCCACATTTAATTACTGCAGTGACGTACCGTCAAACCCAGTAAAGCGTCCTCTGCTGAAACAGTATCAGAATAAGTGACATATTTTTGTATATATTTATCATCAATACCAATTCAATAATACAGAACAGTGTGTTCTGATCATTTCATAGCTTTTCTCTCGACTGCGATGCTTCCAGTCGAGTTTTCTTGAGTTATTTTTTTTTATCCAATTACATTTCAGTCTTATGTGTTGCTAGGGTGAGATAAATCTGCCCTACGGTCTTCAAAATCAATAGTGCAGGTGCCTGGAGCCTGAAATGAACAATTGTTTCTTTAACCAATCAAATTTAATCAGAGTTGGCCACACCACGGCCTTCTATCTTTGAGTGTCTCTAACGCTAACCGTTAGCATCTACGGCAACTTGGAAGTTTTTTCTGCGTTCGCTGCTGTTGAGCAGACATTTAAAGCGTAAATCAAATTAAAACGTATGCTGTAAATACGACAGGACGGACTGGACTTTCAGTATTAGCACGGAAGGAAATAGAAAAGGACTTGATGTTAGAACTAGAATGCGCAGATAATCTAAAAATAAATGGAGTAATTGATGCACTTTGTGAATAAATATTCAGAAGTTTTTGTGAGTAATATATATATATATATATTTCTTCTTTTTTCCAAATTTTCCAAACACAGTACTGTTTCAAATGCTTTGGTACCGGTTCAGTACCGGTTTACCAAACAAGCCTACAGAGGACTGTGAGTCTAAACCCAGTAATGACTGAAGGAGGGTCAGAATCAGATCAGATCATTGTGGTAGGATTTTTAGATTTTTTTAAAATACATAAATTTGATTGATAAAACATTTTGATTGATGTTTTGTTTTGCCCAGGTTTCTCGTCAGAGCGTTTAATTTATGGACGGGCGGCAGCAGCAGCCCATTTACTGCATCAATCTAAAACGTGTCCAACACAATTTGCTGGAGTTTAGTTGAAAGGTGATTAAAGGAGATAAATAGCCCTGTATGTGGACGGCACACCTGTTGTACATTAGCGCTTCATTTCATCAGCACATCAGAACAGACAGAACTGACGCTCTTTTATCCCTTTCTCTCTGTCTCTCTCTCTCCCTCTCTCTCTCAGATGGTTAGTTGTGTGTTGTGTGTTGTGTGTGTGTGTTTCACAGCCCACATGGGTGTGTGGTGTGTTCTAATTTTACACTTCATATGACAGGATTAAAAATGACACATGTATTTCCACAAGTGTAAATGGCTCAGTCGTGGCGTCGACTCAGACCTGGGAAGATGAGGTTTAGCTTCGGCAGAATATTTATTTTCTCTCCACGTGGTTTCTTTTTACGGCTGTTTTTTTCCACCGTGATTGGAGTCAATTGGGTTCACCCACTGAATCAACACATTACATGCACTCAAGTGTTCAATCTGTTCAATAGCACAATAACTCGGAGAGCATGCCACGTCACGACGGGCAGCGTTAGGTCAGTGGTATTTACCACAACAACATCGATCAGTGTCGATGTCCAGTGAGACCAGTGCCACCGTCTGTGTATGTTTTTATTTTTCACATAATTTCAGCATCAATGTTTGCTACTAAAAAACTGAGAATTTAAGAGAAAAAACGTTCTGTTGTCAAAAGAAATATCACGATATACAGCTGTTCACACTTTAATCTGTCACACTTTTCCAACGTTTCACATTATAATCGTTCACCACGAAACACCACCCTCCAAACATCCGAGGAGTTCCTCTTCTTCTTCTACTACTACTACTACTACTACTACTACTACTTGATCTACTCCCTCTTATTCTTCTTGTTCCTTTCCTTCTAGCACTACTACTACTACCTCTACTACCACTGCCTCACCTTCTTCGTCTTCATTAACTTCTCCTTCCTTCCTCCCCCAGCTGCTCCCTCCAGGGGTTGCCACGGTGAATCATCATTCCACCCTTTCTGTTGCCTCCTCCAGTGTTACACAAATCATCTCCATGTCCTCTTTTACTACATCCATTCATCTTCTCTGAGGTCTTCCTTGTATCTTCTTGCCTGGCAGCTCCATCTCCAACATCCTAATATATATCCAATATATATATAATATATTTACCGTACTCAGCACATGTCCAAACCATCTCGTCCTCACCATCCAAATTTCTAGACCTTCCTGATGTCCATCCAGTGAAAAACCATCATCTTCATTTCTCTCACCTCCAGCTAGTAGAGGGTGATGACAAATATATGCAAATGTATGTACTCTCCTGAAGGCAGTGGAATTTACCCTTAATCAGAATATTTTACATAGTAGAAATATTAGTTCACATTTGATTGCATTTTTCCCTGATTACCTCAGAGGCAGCGTTTGTATTCATTCAGCTGCATTGTTATTAATTAATATGTAAAAACAGTTTGGTCAAGTATGCTAGGAATAAAGGTAGGCATTAGTAGCATATTAACATATATACACGATCCTTTAAAAAGAAATATATACTATTTATGTGTTTATATGTATATATATTTATATACAGTATATTTACATCTATATATGCTGTATGTATGTGTATATATATTTACATAAGTATATGTTGTATGTATGTATGTATATATGTTCATATATACATATTTAGTATGTATATATGTTCATATATATATTTACATACGTATATGCTGTATGTATGTATGTATATATGTTCATATATATATTTACATATGTATATGCTGTATGTATGTATGTATGTACAGTACATATGTTCATATATATATTTACATATGTATACGCTGTATGTATGTATTATGTATACTGTATGTATGTATATATGTTCATATATATATTTACATATGTATATGCTGTATGTATGTACAGCACATATGTTCATATATATATTTACATATGTATACGCTGTATGTATGTATTATGTATACTGTATGTATGTATACATGTTTATATGTATATACTTACATACGTATATGCCGAATATATGTAGATAGTCTAGACTACAGTAGATTATGCCAATGTGCTGACGACGTGTGAAGTTGCTTTTCAGACACCCGTCTAATATATATTTATACACAGTGTCTGAATTCCTGCCACCAGGCTTGAAGAGCAGCAGAGAGTCACACATTTCTTTTGTGCCGCTGCTCCATTCATGCACATCAGCCAGTAAATCCTCTCTCAGCTGAAGTCCGCACTTTTCTACAAAGTTCAATTCATGTATGCAGCTTTAGCAGAATCCACTCCAAAGGGAGAGAAGGGGGCGGCGGGGATAGGCACTCTGTGGAAATCTTATCCTCTTGCTGCTTTGTCCATTCATGTTTTGAAAGCTGTTGATGTCAGCAGCAGCAGTGGCAGCAGCAGACGCTGCAGACACTCCACTTGACTTCCTTTATATATGGCTTTCATCCTTTTGGACCTTTTATAGACACGAGCTGTTCCTGTAGGAACGACACCAGGCGACCATTTAACCATTGTTTACTTCATGACTCCTGTAACGGAACTTACCCTCTCACATTTATTCAACACAGGGATTCCCAAAGTGTGGTTTGTGCGACCCTCAGGGGTCAAGCTGCCACTAGGGAGTGGGAATGGAGATGGTGGTTTGGTGGGTTTTTTTTAGTGGGATTTTTCCACTCAATAAGGACGTGTAAATAAACATTTTCTTTGAAAAATGAAAAATCAAAAGATCATATTTATATAATAAATAAATGCAGGCAATATACGTATATGTGTGTTCTATTTGAATGTGTAGGGAGTTGATGGTGCGTTGATGGTTAGGATATAAAATAGTGAGTTTGGCCTTAAACGTTTTGGGAACCACTGACTTAACCCACCACCTGAGCAGTGAGTTTGGTGCTTCCTCACCAGAACCAGGATTAAAAAGCAAACAATTCTCGTAAAATAACAAATATTATGACAGCAGCTAACATTAATACTTAATAGTCTTCTCGTAAAATAACAAATATTATGACATTATTACGACTTAATAGTTCTCTTTTTCTGCTTCACCTGAAAGCTTCAGGTGCAATTTTGTCTGAAGAGCTTTTACCACTTAAGTTATTGCACAAATTAAATTGCTCCTCTGTGCCATCACAGATATTACATCCAACGGGTATTATAGCAGCAACAGGCAATTTTCAGTCAGGATCAGGGGTAAGATGGGCACGTCTATAGACAAAGAAAATTTTTTTTTTTTGAGAGAAAACAACATGGCCGCCACTAATGAATGAAGAGAGTGTTTCTGTGCAGGGCTGCTGGCAGCGTATTCTGTCCTCAGGCTTTGACTGTCTCATTTCACATTTATGAGAATCTGTTTCAGCCGCTGTGACTGTTACGACACTCTGTGTCAGGAAGAAATTTCGGAAATTGCTGTGCAATTTTTGTCCCACAAAGCTCTGCACTGGTAGGAAGTGCTAACACGTTTGCATCTTGTCTACAGTGGGTCCCACACCAGCAGGACACGCTGAATTTAAAACAGCACCCATCATGAAATAAAGATGGGAAAATTAGAGTACTGTTGTGTGCTCTTACACAGAATGAAATTCAAAAACCTAAGTCATGTGTTTTCTCTATTTGACTGTAATGTTTTTAAAGGAAAGCCACACACTGAAAGCCACCATACTGGCAGGATTAGCTTGTTAGCACGTACCGCTGTCGAGCTGATTTTCCTTCCAGTGTAGAACAGCTTGTCATTAAAGCAGCAGGTTTTCAAGTCTTGGGTACAAATCTGCAACTCTTCTGTGAGGAAAAGCAAAGCAAACAAATATTATAAAAGCTTTGCATGTCGTCTTTGGTCCTGGTTCATTAAATTTGGGGACTGAAACACTCGTCACTACCCGACTGTGTTAATGGGACACTCATACAGGACTTTTAAGAACTTGTCACATTGAATGATTTTAAAGCTCTAACCTGGTCACAAATAGGTGAAGTGAATAAAATAAAAATGTCCTTGTTGGGAAGTAATCATGTTTTAGAAACTGAACTTTTGACATTGCTAACTTTTTTTAGCTTAAAAATATCCCACGTGGCTAGCCTGTTTTACAGATACTTCTGTACAAACTGAATTTCCTACAGAAATGTCAGGATTATAACCCTTGAAATTAAAGGAGAAGATTGGACACTAGTTTTTACCAGTGTTAATGACCTCCTCTATTAGGACTAGCTAGCTAAAGCTAACGTATTCATTATTGACCTGAAACCTAAAAGCAGCTGCAGAATGAACTCTAGATTAATAAACAGGTATAAAATGATTAGGGCTGTCATAAGACTGATGATAAAAATAACTAATAAAGGCCTTTGCCTTGGCCACTGAACAGTGTAGCCATCTGTAACCCATTACCTGAGCTATAAAAGAGCAGCCACCGTGCTATATTTAGAAGGAAGATTGTATGATTTATGCTACTGCGATGAGTTTGTGCGACTTCCTGAGGTATTGGAAACATAAATACAGTGAAGTAGATGACTAGTTTTGGGCCATCCAATAATAATAATAACAACAACAACAATAATAATAACAATAAATGGTAATAATAGAAACCAGATTTAAAAACAGACATGATGGGAGACAACATATAATGAATGATTGACAGCTGCGTCAACTTCTGGCAATTTTCCTCAGGATAATATTTTAATTGTAAAATGACAAGCTGTTTTAGTGTATGTAGGTATATATGTGAATGTATGTATGTAGGTATGTATGTGCAAATTTGTCCATCTGTATATACACATATATAAATGTCTGTGTGAGTGTATTTATACATTGAATGGATGCATAAATCAGCCACCTGAGCTGTCTCCTCTCCGTGTCTCCGGGGAGAAGCTCCAAAGCGCTGCACTTACCGGCAGATAGCCTTCATCTCTTTCACCCTGCCACTGAAACAATACATCAAATTAAAATAATACACTGTCTTTCTCCCTCCTCTACTCCACTGTCCCCTCGCTGTTACACATGGATCGATCATACGTGTCCTCCCTGGAGGACAGGTGAACCAGGGATCGCTGCCGGGCTTCTGTTGTCTCGCCCAGGAGACAGTAACATAACAGTCCTTTACACAACAGCTCTTGTTTACTGTAATGGTTGTACAGAACACCTGTTTGTGTCGTATCTGTACATCACGTAAGAGCACACACACCTGTAACGCACCGTTACAGCCTTAACTACACAAAGGCTTTGAAGGATTTGTTATGTGTCTTTCCAGCCCTCGCTTTTGTTGGTGTTTTAATGTTTACAGATGAGAGGAAACATCCGTTTGACTATAATGCACCACAGACAGAAACCCTCACATCTGTTAGAGCAGCGTTTTCTAAACCCTTTTTTTTTCTGGGGACCAATATCTTAAAGGTCACAAACCTTCACGACCCAATGATTTTGACCAACAATTAACCGTGCTTTAACACAGTTTGGAACCATTTTCTCCAGTTATAAGTTCCGTAGTATAGTGGATAGCAACACCTGCCTTGCAAGCAGAGAGTCCTGGGTTTGATTCCCAGAGGAACTACATACTTGGCGCCTCCAAGGGGCAGCAGATCTGTTTAAATTTCAACTTCAAATTGGTGGGATCAACAGGGTTAAAAAAAAAAACAAACAAAAAAACCTTACAGGACCCCATGTGATTTTAGCTTCTGACACACTTGGTGTCTTTTCAAGTGTGTTTTAGGTTGTAGACAGAAAAACAAACTGCTTTTTTTAGCTGTCATCCTCTGACCCACTGCAAAGACACAAAGACAACTGGAACAAGCTCTATAGCTACAGCTACAGTATATATACAGTACATATACAGTACATGGCCTCTATGTCCATACACACACACACACGCAGGCTTTGTTCTTTTTTTCCTTGTTTTCTTCCTCTTTCTCTTTTCTTCCCCTCTGCTCTAACTCTCAGTTATTTATTTACCTTTTTTCTGGTTCACTCAAGTTCTTCTACAGTGGCCCAATGCAAATGCACAGCCTTTCACCTTCATTTATCTCTGTGACCTGAGCTGAGCCACACACACACACACACACACACACACACACACACGCTGGCCAATGACCAGTGTTCCTCATTCCTCCCTGTGCTGTAACATTCTCTGTCTTGTTTCTTCTTAAACATTAATGATGTCCTGTTGAAGGAATGGTGTCGGGCTTCAGTTTTTAGCTCACCTTTAACTATTCATAACAACGTTACATAATGGGAATTATGCATCAGCGCAGCACCTCATATGGATATGAGCCCCGCGGACTCGGAAGAACAACAGCACGCAGCGTGAAATTCATTCACTTCTAATTTTCTAAACTAAATTCATTAGGCCAGAGAAAATAATCTTTGCCCCGCCGAGTCTGCAGCCGAGCCGAGATAACCGGTTAAACCAACGTCATGTTTTATTCAGGGTGATGTTAAAGTTGATGTCACGATACGATATGATTCTTTTTTTTTTTTTTGTTCACGATACAATTTTTTAAAAACCTTTTGAATAGTCGTAAATTATGATGTATCTCGATTAATTGTTATTAATATTAATCGCGATTATTTTTTTTTGTTCACGATACAATTTTTTTAAAACCTTAATTTTGAATAGTCATAAATAAATGATGTATCTCGATTAATCTTTATTAATATTAATTGCGATTAATTTAAATGACAATTACTCGTGAATAATCGTAGTCCTCGTTGTTGTTGCGGCAACGACACCTTTACCCAGAGGTGCTGACGGAGACGGAGGTCTGTTCAGTACAAATGACCAAGTTTAAAATAGCAGTTTGAAGCCCATCATATGTTAGCACGTGACGTGATTAGATAAGGCTTCATGAAGGTCTGACAGAACCACATGTTCACTGTTACTGCCTGGATCGTGTGTGTGTGTGTGTGTGTGTGTGTGTGGTATGAATGCATTTATTGAGTGTGAAAGTCATGGTATTTAACATCCTACTCTTTGATGGGTTTTGATTCAGTACTTTGATTTACTCCAGAGCGACTTCTAAAAATAGCCAAGAGGAGAAAGAAAAATACTCCAGAGCGACTTCTAAAAATAGCCGAGAGGAGAAAGAAAAAATGTGTGTGTGAGAGAAAAAGAGAGAGAGAGAGAGAGAGAGAAAGAGAGAGAGAAAGAGAGAGAGAGAGAGGGGTAGTATGAAGGACACAGCTCTGGTCTCCTGAGAATTAGTTGAGGAGGCGAGTCCTTTCTTTTTTTTTTTTTTTTCAAATCATCACTTCCCCACTTTTCCAATCCCCTTTCCATTTTGACACATCTCTCCCTCTCTCTCTCTCTCCCTCTCTCTCTTTCTCTGATTCCATTTTTTTTCCTTTTCCCTCTCTTACATCAAATCCTACCCCCTCCTTCATCTCTCCCTCTCTCCTCTACCTCTCCCTCTCTCTCTCCCTCTCTCTCTCTTCTCCCACTGTCTTCTGCACACTCACTGGTCCAGGCGTTCGGGGAGGACACTGGTACTGCAGCACCATCACAGACCATCACAGACCATCACAGAGCAGCACAGAGCAGCACAGAGCAGCACAGAGCGGGGCTGGAGAACAGAGGCTCTGATAGATGCTGAGAAACTGACACAGAAGGTGAACAAAGAAACAGCAACATCTCTTTACCCTTTGGATTATTATTAGCTCTGCACTCTCACTGCACTCTGTGTGTCTTTGTGTGTGTGTGTGTGTGTGTGTGAACTCTGCCAACCTGTGCTGGACCCGGACACACACTTAAATTATTACACACTTTACACACACAAGCGAGAACACACACCTCTCTACTGTCCAGATGCCGGTGTCTAAGGTAGGTTTGTCTTCATCTCTACGACTACGAAGGTCAAACGCTGAGTTCTGCTTCACTCACTCATAGTTACCTGTTTTCAATAAGTTGATCTCTAGGTCAGGTCACCTGATTACTAGTTGCGATATATTTTTTTTTGCGATGTTGTGCTCACTGTGAGAACAGATTAAGTAATTCATAATTCATAAGGACAGAATTGTGAGAGTGTTGAAAAAGTTACGTTTACTTGAATATTTACTTTTCATTACCCTGAAGTATATCTTTTATTTGATATTATTGCTGTTTGTTCAAAAGAACTCTTTGAAAGACAGAGTAGATGTGTGTAGCTGCGACCCCCTCCCCTCACCCTCCCCCCCCGTCCCCTCTCCTCCTGCAGCGTTGAGAGGATCAGGAGCCGATCAGTGAGAATGTGAGTGAATGATTGAGAGACAGAGGCAGAGAAAGACAAGCCACTCATTCACATACATACATGTCTTTGTTATGTAAGAGGACGCAACGATTTATTTAGGACTTTTGTTTTTGTTTTTTTAACCACTGTTGCACTTAGTGTAAAAAAGTAAAAAAAAAATTAAGGTTTGGCTCAGCCTCGAAAATATTCCTGTCTCTTGAATAGAAATAATACAGATAATTTATTTATTTATTTGATCCATTTATTTGAATTGTTTTAAACAAAAACTGTCACTGAACATTCTGATATATGACCCATAATTCAGGGTGCCTTGTACTGGAGCTCCTGTGACATCAGCAGAACTGTTCCGCTTCAGTTGCAGAGCAATAAAAATAGAAGCCATGTGATCACGTGAAGTACGGAAGCAGCAGTTTTAACAAAGATTCCTGTGTCTGAAGCAGTTTTCAACAAGTGGGTGGTGTCCCAAAATCGTGCCGGCGGTGCTTGAATTTGTGGTCTTGTTCCATGACATTGTGCTTTTACACAGTGTCACTGTGGTGTTGTTGTTGTTGTTGTTTTAACCCTGGTTTCTCTCAGACCTCACATTGTGTGGAGCAGCATGTTGAATTTAAGTTTCTTCTCCTGTTACGTTTGGCTTTGCTAATTCAAATATACGCAAAAGCAACTAAATATAACACAGCCCAAAGACTTGAAAGGCTTGAAATTGAAGGGTTGCCAGTTCAAATCCCATGACCAGTAGCGCTGTGATGTGCTGATTAACCGCTGAGAAAAATCCCCCTGCTGCCTGGGGCCAAAGTTCATCCAGTCAGACATTGTGGATGTTTAATGTCTGACACACGGGCTTTTGTTTCAAAGAAATTTATTTTTAAAAGAAGAAGAAAAGATCTTGATAACAGAGAGCGTTTACACACAGTCGACAATGAGTGAAGGCTCTTAAATCTTCTGAGTTTGGATTCATCGAGTATTTTTTAAAATGATTACCGTATTTTCCAGAGTATAACTCGCACTTTTTTTTTCATCCTTTGGCTGGGTTTGTGACTTATACTCAGGTGCGACTTATATATTAAAAATATAATTTCACATGTTTTCATACTGACTGCCACTAGAGGTCACTCTAGCAGGCTGGCGCAGTTTTTACTCCGGAGCAACTTATAGTCCAGAAAATACCGTATTCATTAAAAAAAGGTTAGAATCCAGACTTCACATGTAGGATTAGGTTAATGTTGATTCTTAATTGACCATAGGTGTGAATGTTGGTGTAAATGGTTAGCCTCGTGATTGGCTGATAAACTGAACCACATCCTCATCTGGTAAATGCTGAGATTGAGTTCAATTCCCCTTTGATTCTGTGTGGTAGTAAATGAATGATTGAGTGATTGATCGTAAACCCGTGGACGTCAATCAATACCAAACCTTTTAAGTCAAGGCTTGATCATGAGGGAATCACAGTTTAAAAAAAAAAGATTCTTAATTCTTAATTGGTTTAAAAGTCACTTAAAAAAAAAAAAAAGATTCTTAATTGGTTTAAAAGTCACTCAAAAACAAAAAGAATAAAATAACAAAATTTGAATTGTTATATTTAATTAAACTCATGCAGCTGAAATCACAGGACGACAGTCGAGGCCCTGTCATCGGTGGTGTTCAGCGGTCGTCCCCTGTCACCGTCTGAGTCTGAGTAGAAATACTGCACTGATGTCATGGATGTCAAGGATATTGTGTCAGGCTGTGACTCAGTGCAATTATGGAGGGTAAACAACTGTATAATACATATCTACAGTGGGCTCCACAGTACAATAAAAACATAATGAAATCACAGCAGGCCACCCGCCGCCGTGGAATATAAAGATTACAACCAGACCAACGCTTCAGGTCGGACCTCGTTGGTTATGACCTGTCGTTGGGTTGGATTTTAAGAGGATTTAAATCTAGATCCAGGCTAGAAAAAAAAAATGACAACAACAACAATGTGTGTTTGCTTAAAGTAATGAGGGCTTTTACAACACAGCACATTTCCTGTCAGAGACATCGTTAGCCTACGAGTGTGCAAGATTTAGTGTGCATCTCAACGACGTGCCTCTCAGTGTGTGTGTGTGTGTGTGTGTGTTTATGAGGGCTATGTGTCCGTTGTGTGCATCCTGTGGGACCTGGCTGTATAGTGCCCTAATGTCCTCGCAGAGGAGCGCAGGGTGGAGGCGTCGGGAAAGCACAGATGAACCTATGTGGACATACGTCAGATGATATTTGCAGACAATCAGCGGACGGGGACATTATACATCACTGGTGAACGTTCTGTTGGACCTACGGAGCATGCACGTGTGCACATATGCTGCTCTCTGAGCGCTCGCTGCTCATTTGTCTCTTGTCATTATCTCTTTCTCCTCCCTCTCTCTCTCTCTCTCTCATGTTTGTGCAGCTTGGGAGTCTACCTTCTTAGCCTCGTGGGCATTCGCTCTCTTTCCCCTCTCATCTCTCCGTCTCCACACACTTCAGTTGGCCAAGCCCGTTCTGGCAGAATCTCTCTCTCTCTCTGTCTTCCTCTGTCACTCTCCCACACACATACACACACACACACAACCCTGACACTCTCACAGCAGTTTGACAGAGGAAGTAGGCCACTTTAATGGGGATGTGTGCAGTGGCTGCCTCTGCCCTTTAGTGGATGGTAACTTGGAACGACTTCCTCCTGCCAGGTACGATCCGCTTTTTATTAAGTAATGTTTGCATCTGTGACTGATTTTTTTTTTCTGTGTATTTTTTGTTTTTTTTTCTCCTTCGTCTTTTCTTCTGTTGAGTTTGAGTTGTTGCTTTTGTTGTGCTGCTGCGAGGCAGGGAGGGGTTGGTCGCGCACAGAGACGCAGACCCAAGACCACGAGATGAAAGTAATGATAAGAAAAAGCAATAAAGCCTTATTATCACTGCTATCTTTATGGCTGGTTTGCTCTTCACTTTGCGTCACTCCACTTTTAATTACTCCTATTTGTGGTAATCATCCTCGTAGTACTACAGTATCTACTACTCTGTCGATGAGCGTGAGTTTTGAACAGCATATGATTATTTTCTTTCTTTCTTTGGTGTTTTGGTCGGGTCACTTCTACCCCGGCCGTTGGCCAATGACATCATTTAGACCAGTGATTCCCAACCACTGTGCCGTGGCCCACTGGTGTGCCGTGGAAAATATTCAATGTCACTTAATTGGTCTGAAAACTTTATTTATTTATTTATTGCATATAATTTGTCTTTGCTCGTCAAAGCACAAAAGGCAGAACAATGAAATACTCTTCTGCTAGGTGGCAGCAGACAGCTCAGAAAACAAACAAACAAAAACATAATCAAAGCTGTTAAAGAAGATCTTTGTGAGTGTCTTTCTTCAATTCCTGCCAGTATATCAGCGTTGTCTTCAACTAAACAGGAGTACATGTTTAGTAAATTTAAAATTTAGAAGATTATTATTTTTCATTACATAGACTCTTTGTGAGATTTTTGTTTGGTGCTGTGCCGCGGGGTTTTTCCTGATGATCTATATGTGCCGTGGCTCAAAAAAGGTCGGGAAACACTGATTTAGACCTCCACATGGCTCGGGAGTTGGGGGGTGGGGTGGGCAGGGGGCAAGTGCGATGTGGGGAGAGAGAAAAGGGGGGAGAAGGGTATTGAGATGTCCATTAAGAGGACATACTCTAAACCTTGTTAGAGGCAAGCGGAGAGTGATAGAAAGGAGAAGGGAGAGCGAACCCTGGAACCTGAGGAGGAAAAAACAAGGAACACTCTGGAGAAAAACTCGTTTTCTCTTTCACTCATTAGGACAAATGTCAGGTTAATGTCTGCTTAAAAAGAGAGAATTAGCTACAGGGCCGCAGAGCCTGTGTCGGTGCCTGTTAAATAGACAAATGTGTGTGTGTATGTGTGTGATGGTAAATACTGTTTGACAAAATGGTTTAAGTCAAGGCTTGATTGGTGTGTTTGCACATCTTTAACTGTGCAGTGGTGTGAACAGAGGAAGTTTTTTTAAGGTGGAGAATAATCTAATCTCCTCTCAACCTTTATTCCCTTTAAAATCCATTATACATACTGTACACACACACACACACACACACACATCCTCGCGCCGGTGTTCTTGATGAGAATTTGTATTTGTTTCCGTGTATTTGTGGAGCAGAACTGGAAACCAATCTCTCAGCTTAGACCTTCTATTTCTAGCTCCTGAGGAAACAAAAGAAAACAATTCAACAAAACAACACAATTCCCGTTATTTACAACGGTCACACACAGATCTGAGTCACAGAAGTGTAACGTGTGCTGGTATTACATTATAATGTCAAATAAACATTATGGTTCAGTGTATTTTCAACGGCAGCAGAACCAATCGTCTTCATGTTATTGATCACATCATTGATTATCATTATCAATATCTCACAAAACCCCATCATGTACAGTGTTTTCACCCTCGCTGTGGCAAAGAAAGACTCATTTTTTGCTACTGCAGTCAAATACATGCTAGGCTAAGCTAATCTGCTCAACTGCGTATCTCCGTACTTCTTCTTGGTATAATACATGCTAGGCTAAGCTAATCTGCTGAACTGCGTATCTCTGTACTTCTTGGTAACATTTTTTAGTTATTTTTCTGCCACCTACTGTTGCATTTTACATGTAAAAAAATATTTTCAAACAAATATCCCGATCCAGAGAGGAGGTAGCATTGCTGCTAATGAACACCCCACCATCATCTTCCGATTGGGAAACAAAAATTTCTTCTCGGGTTTGCTTCTTGGAAGATTCAGCACGCGCTACCTTTACTTTTGCCACATTTTACATCGTAATTCGCGATAAGTGATGTAGTTCAAGGGAACGCAAGGAGTTTGTAATTTTTCAATTAGTCAACAAGCTTAGCCTAGCTAATCTAGCATTTGTAGTCAAATGCAAGCTTAGCTAGGCTAATTCTGCTAAACTTATATATCATCCTGCTTCTTTTTAGTTTTAATATTAGCTGTTAAACATGGAAATATTTCCAACCAATTGTTTCAATCACAGCAAAAAAACAAAAACAAAAAAAAAACAGACAGAAGTTAGCGTCCCGTTAGTTAGCCTTATCACATTAATTCCAGTCATAGTATGTATTAAAACCAAATGCATAACTCAGTCTTTTTGTGTTCCGTTTCTCAGTCACATGCGTGAGCATGCACACATGCATATTTAACCCTTTCACCACCTCCTCTTTTCCCCTTCTTCATGCCCCCCCCACCCTCCCACACCACACACACACACACTCCATCCTCCCACTCCTTTTCTTCACAGTGGTCATATTGTCTCTGGCTGGCCAGCGTCACGGGGCAAGTTACGTCAATGACATTTTCTGTCTCAACCCTCAGCTGCTATCAATAATGTCTTTGCATCTTGGGATGCCCCCTCCTCTCTGTGTTTTCCCAGCCTCTGTTTGAGGAGTGAATCATGAATCTTGATCTTTCAAGGTACCACGGGCCTTGAGACAGTCGCAAAATACCACTGGCTTTCAAACAGCGCAAACACAAACTTGGGTTTACACTAGATAGCCGCCAGTCACTGCTGAAATATGCACGAGAGCAGATTGAATGCTAATAGACGGTACTTGACATCTCCAGGGTTTAATACCAGGATTGGACTAAAGAGAGTGAGACTCACATTCCTGTTACACTGATTCAGTGATGAATAGCAGCATTGTGAGCTAATACATTTTCATTGCCTTCACCAAGGACCACATGTTTCCATTATTGTCCCTCTCTCTCTCTGTGTGTGTGTGTCTTTAACTGGGATCAGTAAAAAAAAAACCACTGAACCAGTTAGTCTGACATTAAGTGATGCGATTAAGAGCACGACCCACAGAAGAACCATAGCTCCTTCTGCTTGTCTTTTATTTGGTATTTTGAACAAACCAATTTTCCAGGAAAGGCTGCTACACTTTTGTTTTTTAAATGCAGAGACAGGAGGTAAGATGTTTGTCGGAACATCTCAAGAAAAAAAAAATCGGAAAAAAAAAAAAAAAAACGCCCACATGAGGAAGCAGAAATTTTGTCCGGTCATGTTACCAAAAGGTCACTGGGAACTATGGATTAAGGTTGATACTATTTTTACCATGCAATACCAGTGTGAGTACTCTCTTTTGTGTGTACTTACAGATGTTGAGATACTGTATTCCCTTAGTTTGAGTCTCGATAAAACTGCACCAAACTGAAAGACAGTGGTATAGAAGTATCACAGATTTCTGGGTAAAAAGTTGACGTGTTTTAAGCCATTAAAAAACACATAATAAAAATCAAACTTATGTTATGTTAAGATGTTAAGACAGGCAGCTGAGCAGAAAGTGAGCAGAGCTTTTATACTGACATCTAATCCATTTGAAAAAAAACAAACAAAACAAGGTCAGTTGAATTGTTCATATTTTGCCAGACCTAATCTTACAGTAGGTCTTGCTCCTGTCTTTGTCCCTGAAGATAAAATATCTCCAAACATGTGACATTGTCGACCTCCGTAAATAAACTACACATGACAACAGTGAGACACTGAACTGTAGTACGAAATCACACAACGCTGCTGACCAATCGTGTCACTGACAGAGCACGTTTTGCTGTATAAGTATCGGTATCGGGCTCGATACCTTTACTGGCCTCAGTATCGGTGTATTCCTACTAAGGATACTGATTGCAGTTTGCAATATTTGAATCAATTCAGAGATTTTCAGCCAGTGGCAGACCACCAGTCAGTCTTCATGGACATATACTAAATTTATTTCTCGTGACCTCAATGGATTCTTCTTTCATATTACTTTCATATTATAGTTTTTATCATATTTGTTTTTGTGAATTCTTAGGAGGCCCTAAACATATATATTTCTTTTGTTCACACTCGTCTTGTGTTCTCTGCACCAGTTTTCACGTGTTCCCTACAACACCTTACCTTTGGCCTGCAACAACCGCAGGTCCTGACACGTCCATCGATATAACTGGGTATCTACTCACATCAACAGAGAAGTGAGGCTAACTGAAGCTGGGGCATTGTGGCGCATGCGATTTTGTCGTTCTTCGACATTGATCGGCTGTAGTACGGCGAGGCTTCATAACAGGTTATTGGTATTACACAAGGCAATAATGGCCTTCAAATCTCCAGGCAGCAAATTGCTGCGGACATTACGTGTCAAAACAGAGCTGAGCTAATATAAATACAGATGGCGCCACAATGCTGTCAGTTAAAGACTGCTTTTACTCAGGACACCATCAGTAGCACTTATTGTATTAAATGTTGCAGCGTATATCACCAGCAGAGACACTTGAGCGCAGGAAATGACCTCGCTGCATAGTAACCTGTTCGCGACCGAGACTTTAAATCACTGACTGATTTCAACTCCCAGAGTGGAAGACCTGAGAAAAGTTTCAAGTTGATTGTCTCATTATATATATAAGTATATATATATGTGCGTATATATACTGTATAAACACACACATATTGTAAATATATAATTACAGTCCAAATATATAGAAATATATACACACATATACGTATATAAACATACATAGATAATTGGTATAAATACATATCTATATATATATTTATATTATATTTTAGTATAGCAAAGCCACATATTTTTCTACTCCCTTTTATCCTCTTTTCAAAACATTGTTTCCAACATAAATGTTAAAATATATATGTTATATATGACTGTTTTACAGATAGAACTGGAATGAAGGAGGAAAATCACACATCATATTTGAAATAAAAATCTTGCTGTTGGCTTGGAACAAAATTATTACAATAAAATGAATTCTAAAGAAATTAACTTTTCTTTAACACTATTTCGAAATGTGGGTTTTATTCGTATATGTACGTATATTCATATACAGGTGTTTTTACCTCTTTGTCAAGATGATTTTTTTTTGTCAAGATGACGCAGAAACTGCAAAATCTAAACAGACAAGTTTGAAGTTTTTTAAACTTTTTAAACTTGGACAAAAGTGACATAACGGCATAAATTCACCAGAATATAGTTCTGTCCAAGACGAAGGCTGTAAAAATGTTGGACAGCATCATCTATAGTCAGGAGGGGGAGAATACGTACATGTCAAAGTTTCACCAAATATGAGTTGCATATGTATGGAGTCCACGCTCATTGTACCTGCAGTGCTGAGGCCGCGTCCCCGGGTAGTCAGCTGGAGCCCTGTCAGCCATGAGGAGGCGCTGGAGGCCCGTCGATGCTGCACGCAGCACTTGTTTAATTACATTATTTAAAAGGAGAGAAGAATCTGAAATCTCATTAGAGTGAGATGGATTTTTTTTTTTTTTTGGTACTTGGCAAATGCTGCACCATAAGGAGATTCTCTTAAAACAAACAAACAAGTTCTTATAGTTGTTATGATGCAGAGCCATGAAGTGGGATGTTCTTTACTTTCAGTGTGATTTCATTTCCATTTCCTGCTCTCACTGTGTTTGTCGTCTTTAGTCTAATTTAATGCACTGAGTCAGCAGTGAAAGGGTAATCAGTGTGTAAAGGTTATTGCAGCCAGAGTGGGGACATCACTTAGACTGACTTGTCCCTCCTAAAGGAGAGGGGGACAGAGAAGGACGTAGAGACACAGCACTCAGGTCTGGTGGTTTAACATCGTTACTGATTGACCGGAGCTGAAATCGTTGAGGTGACGGATGAGTTTGATCAGCGTGCTGACGACCAAATGTAACCATTATTCTATTAAACGAGTCAGAGAAGGAAACGCTGGAGACGCGCTGTGTCTCACTGAAACCTCAAATAGACACCAGGACAAATGACCTCTGCTGGAGGTTTGAGTGAACGGCGAGTTCAGAGTTGACATCTTTAACTTCTGAAGGCTGTGCACCAGCGCCGCGTCCCAGGGCGGGGTCTCTGTTTCCATGGTAACTGTGGGACACAGTTCGCACAGGTTACCGCCCGTGAGTGTGTGCGTTCTCTTGGTTTGACAGTTCAACTTTCAGCACATGATTCGTTTTCCCATCACTGTTGGTGTTCGTTACTGTGAGGTCATTTTCAGGTCAACTGTTTGGAGGGACCCTGGTGACATTACGGCAGGTGTCAGGTGTAGCACAGTTACAGGTAAAAATGCCACGTCTTCTTGTTGTCCGTATTGGTCGCTGGTGAATTGCGATCTTTTTGATAGTTGAGATATAATGATGTTTAATACCTCAGAATGCACATTTAATGCTTAATCAATAATGTGATTATTTACTGGGAGCTGAGATTCAGACAGAATTTAAATAAAATGTTGTTTTATTATGATGTTTATGTCAGAAAAAATACCCAAAATCTTGCTTGACTTGATGAAAGATGTACACAAGTACATTTTTATAACATAAATCAATAAATTTGAACAAAAAACCCTCAAGACTTAGTGACTAAATGCTGCGCCGTATGGATCCAAATAAAAGGTTAGCACATGCTAACGGCTAATTGCCACAACAAGTTTTTTTTTTAACTTTATACCATGCTACATGGCAATGAGACATAAAAATAACAGCAAATATCTGGTTGGACAAATAAAACTGTTTAAGATCACGACTGTCCCTGCGGCCGTGTCTCATGTCTGGTCTAAGACTGAATGGAACTTCCTGTCTTGTCCTTTCTTTGGCTTTCGAAAAATTCCCCCATGTTAGCGCCAGCGTTGCATATGCTTTGGTTTATGTGAGATATTTTTCTTAAGAACCCAGGACCAGATGAACTTTTACACTAAAGGAAAGGCAGTTGAACAGAGCCAATCATGAGACGTCCGATGGCCGTTGGTCGTAGATATTGATACGAGATGACATCCGATGTTTTATTATAGCAACTGACCACAGGGTAATGTCTGATTAAAGCTCTTTGGCAGCACATATCAGAAGGCTTCATCGTTCCTCACAGTGAGCCACAGTCCTTTTATGCATCAGCGGCGAAGCAGAATATTCGGTTTATTAAATTAAGCATGAGATCATCAGGTGCCTACGTCACTGATCCAAAAAAACTCAGTTTGACTTTTCTGGTTTTTGAGATTTGTCCACAGAGATGACTGTAAATAATCCCCCCTCCCCCCCCCCCAAAAATAACAATATGGGACAAATGGGAATATTTACTGGAAAATTCACTCCGAAACAGCCGGCTCTCCTGACATTATTATGAGGCAGATTTTTAAAATCGTGCAGTTAGTCAGCAACCAGGGTAGAAACTCGGTCCTTCCCTGTTAGATAAATCATTTATGGACAAAAACAAACTCATCTGACCCCCCCCCCAAACACACCCTCTTGAGGACTATACTGTAAGCTCATTCATTCACACAGACATCACTGTCCTCTTTGTCTCACCGTTGTTTGTGGTTGTCTCCACCAGGGCAGAAAGGGACACATTTTCCATGATTCAAGGTTGTATTTCTTTCCTCTCTGGCACTTTGACTTTCAGTTTTTATGTCACTGTCACTGACGTCTCTCCTCCTCCTCCTCCTCTTCCTCCTCCGCTGTCTTCCTCCTGCTTGTCGTCTCCACTTCCACTTCTCCCTCATCTGTTTAATGTCTTTCCCAGCATCCCACTCTCTCTTCCTTTTAGTGCTGGTTTTGTTCAGTAGCTTGAATTCATGGACATTTACGTGTTGTAAATACACAGGATTTTTTTTCTTCTTCTTCTTCTTTTCAACCTCTTGAACATCATCCTTTAATGGACTGAGGGAATGCACTGCAGTGAAAGTCACAACAAAGTCTTTGGTCATTAATGTTTTGACTCTTATCTTAAGACACATTAGACACAAGTCAGGAGACACTTAAACAACACAGTGTTAATATTTTGGGTTTTGTGTGTGAGTGTCTTTGCATCTGCCAACCACAGCGTGTCACAAAGGATGGGCGACTCCATTGGTCTGGAGCAGCATCTTAAGAGTTAGTGTTTGTAAAGTGAGGCTCATGGAGTTGGAGACGGGCTTTGAGATCTGTTAATCAAATGAAAAGTCAAACTTTTCATATTGAATTTGATGGGGTAAAAATGTCGTTCATTTTACGATTCTTCCAAATATAACAACAACGGCCTCACAGCAAGGTCCAAATATTTAAAAAAAAACCCCAGAGGCTTCACTTCCAGAGGGGACATCGAATAAATGAGCATTTCATTCTAAAAATACACCTGACGTCATCAGTGAGGGGCAGATGTCACCACTGTGATAACGGTCCAGAGGGAGGTTAGAGGGGGGTTACAGTGGAAACTGAGAGGGTTTGACCTGGTCTGGGTTGGTCGTCCACCAAGACTAGTCACGTTTATAATTTTACCTCTGTGTTAGTTACGGTTGTTGTATGAACACGTCTTCACTGTGAGAAGCAGCCAGTAAACAAACAGTGACAGATCTGTGAAGTGAAAAAAGAAAATCCCCGAACAGTGAATTATTTAGGGAAAACCTTTTCTTCTGTCTAAATGTCCTTAGTTTTTATTAACCATATTTAAATAAATGGGGTTTTTTTATTTTTGGTTTCCTGAGATTGTAAATAGCAGAACTTAACCTCGTTCAGAAAAGGAAATATCATTATATATGTACATATATTTACATGTATAGTATAGTCACATCAAGAGGTATGTATGTATATATATATATGTATAGTCATATCAAGGGGACATGAGGTTTTCATACTGACTATTGTCACATTTTTGTTCCCCACAAAGTAGTTAATATTTACACACAAACAACAGATGTGAGACGACAGACGGCGAGTCGAGGGGGAAATATCAGTTGGATTTGTTGGAGGCATGATCTTCTTAAAGGTCAATGTAATATACAATATATCATTTGGGAGTTAAAGGCCACATTTGCAGATGGATTCAATCAGGAACAGTAGGAAAAGAGAGCGGCTCAGATCAGAGCCCTGAGGTTCACCGTAGCCCAGATTACAATCATATGAGGTCAAATTCTCACCGGAGTTTCCCTGCTCTGTCCCTGGATCCAGAAAATCACCTTTTCAGAGTGTGTCAACATGCAGCTGAGCTAACTCATAGTTCACAACTCTCTGTATGTAAATGAGCACCATGTTGATCATACTGTGAAAAACA
The DNA here is from genome assembly GCF_000523025.1 of Cynoglossus semilaevis. NCBI lineage: Eukaryota > Metazoa > Chordata > Actinopteri > Pleuronectiformes > Cynoglossidae > Cynoglossus > Cynoglossus semilaevis. The sequence goes on along the minus strand of NC_024320.1, from coordinate 24,112,835 downwards.
GAATCAGTACGGTAGGAAACCCACTGAATACCACTGAATACCGTAATTTCTGGACTATACGCAGCTACTTTTTTACACGCTTTGAACCCTGCGGCTTAATCAATGATGCAGCTACTGTGCTACACTAGTAGAGCTGGTAAAACACTGTTTATGTTCTGTTGTGCTCGGTGTGACTGATTATAAAGACAACTTCCCTGTTTCTGTTTACCTCTGAGGCGGACAAGCACGAAGTGAAGGGAGTTAGCCCCGGAGCTAACGTTAGCTTCCGCTCTGGAGCAGATCACTAAGTCTCCCCTGTGCAACCGTCCAACTACGAAGCAGGAAAGAGCTAATGGGTAACCAGTCGTGTTACAGGGACTGTGAAAAAAACATTTATTTATTTATTTAAGTTTTCTCACCTGCGGCTTATAGAGGAGTGCGGCCGATATATGAACAAATATTTTTTTAATAATTCTAAATTTAGTTGGTTCGGCTTATATCCAGGTGCGCTCAATAGTCCGGAAATTACGGTATCTACTTTTCAAATTCCAGGCCGTGGCGTATTGTTTATTAAGAACATTTTCAGATGTTTTCTGCCTGAAACCTAACAAAGGCCTTTTCATGAAGCGAGGGTTAAAAGTTTAGAGTCAGCCCCGACAGGGGAACGTCATATTCATGTAGCAGAAGTTCACAAACAGCTTATGAAACGTCAGGCGAACCGTCTGAAAGAAGGCAGCTTTATCTGCGATCAGAGCGGCCGTGTCTTGTGACCGCAGCCCGTCATCATACTGTAGGTCAACTGACCCGGCACAATGAGGCCTTTCATCGTCGGATCGTTGCAGTCCTGACGAAGGTAGCATCAATTCCACGGAACCGATTGCACAAGTTCACTTAGGAGGTCGTTGTGTAAGGAGTATTTTTAGTAAACCGGTTTATTTCCGTGTGTTGTGCTTGTACAGTGATAGTGTTGTACAGAACGCTTCGACCACACTGATCCTCTTGGTCGAAGCCGAGATCATTAAGAAACAGACAACATGGCGGCAAAAGTGGAATTCTACAACAGTTCCATAACTATGCAATAGGGTTGGTACTGTTTTTTTACTCTCATACTTTTTTATTTTGGGGTTCAGTAAATATGCAATAAACTGGAAAAAAGTCAGTTTCATTTCCACCTCATTAAGAGAAGAGAAGTCTAGATGAGTTAGAAGAAAACAAATCTTTCTGTGTTAAAGAAAAAGTCTTAGACAAAAAATCATCAATATAACAGTATGAGTATAAAGTTGTCTTCTATTCCAAGATACAAACACAAAATGCAGGTTAAATAAGTCTCGGCAAAAAGAGACTTAGTGAAGTGTAGTCATCGCTGACTCACGTCTGCAGGAGGTTTTTTTAAATGCTTATTTCATTCATCCATCCATCTAACCGTCCATCCATCCATTCATCCATCCGTCCATCCGTTCATCCTTCCATCCATTTATCCATACATTCATCCACCCATCCATCCACCTGTCCATCTATCCACCCATCCATTCATCCATACATCCATCCACCTGTCCATCTATCCATCCGTCCATTCATCCATCCATCTTTCCATCATCCATCTTTCCATCTTTTCAACCATCCTTTCATCCGTCATCCATCCACCCATCAATTCATCCGTCCACCCGTCCATCTTTTCAACTGTCCATTCATCCATCCATCTGTCCGTCCATCCATTCATCTTTTCACCTGTCCATTCATCCATTCACCCATCCATCCGTCCTTCCATTCATCCATCCACCCGTCCATTTATCCATCCGTCCATCCATCCACCCGTCCATCCATCCTTCAGTGGGTGATGCGTTGAATGAATAAATGACATCCATCCATCTTTCCACCCGTCCATTTATCCATTCGTCCATCCATCCACCCGTCCATCCATCCTTCAGTGGGTGATGCGTTGAATGAATAAATGATGTCCATCATGAATTATCAAGTGTCTCAGGATTGGCCACTCATCATAGTTAAAATAATAGCTGCTTCTTCCCAGAACTCAAATGTACACCAGTGGTTTTCAGTACGATGGTTTTACGCCCTAAATAAGTAACCACTGAGTTCATGCAACTTAATGGAGACCTTATATTTTCCTGTTTAGATCAGCAATTTGTAAAGTACTCAGACCAACAACATCCAGCCTCGACAGCTGCGTCACTGACAAGAAGTGCTTTTTTTATTGATCCACTCACCAGTGGTTCTGTTATGGGATGTGCTGAGTTTATGAGTGCACTTGTTTTAGTAAAATAAAGAAAATAAAAGGAAAGTTTTTAAGGCACCACAGTTGAACTCAATCAGTTTAATGTAGCTGAAACAGAACTTTATTGCATTTCTCAACTGTATTCTCAAATGTACCCGTTTGGTTGTTCGGCTCTTTGTTGGTCTGGTGGAATGAAAATGAGCAAATTTAGCACTGGCCCGAGTCTCAGGCCCAGATGGGAAGATTTGTGTTTGATCCTTTTATCGCCTGCCTCCGTATATACAGTCAGTGTCCAGAGGTACTGTCTCACTCTGTCTCTCAGTCACTCTGTCTCTCAGTTCACCTCCTGCTGGTGTAAAATAAAAAAATAAAAAAATTACTTTATTGGTTTTTCTTTGAATTTGTGGCTAATGTTTCACTCTGACGTGTGACTCTTGGTCTCGGTCTTGTCTGGGGAAGAGTCTCTGTGTCAGAGTCTGGACCAGCAGAAGTGTCAGACACTTAATCAGACACTAATGAAAAAAAAAAAAAGAAGGTTGATTTGATTCTGGAAGTGTAGCTTAGTCACATGAACAGACATCAAACCCACAGGCTGGAAATAGATGTGATGAATGGAGCTGCTTGATTTAGATCAGGGCTGTCAAACTTGTTTTGGTTCAGGGGCCGCATACAACCCAATTAGATGTCAAGTGGGCCGGACCGATACAATCATAACATAATTACCCATAAATAACAAAAGAGTCTGTCTTTTTCCTCTTTGTTTTCATGCAAAAAAAAAAAAAAAAAATTATTAGATAAACCTTTATATGTATTTAAATATAATTGTACAAAACATTTCCTGAATGTGAAGTGTTTCTGTATTTATCAAGTGGGCCGGTATTTGCCTGCGGGCCTTATATTTGACACCCCGATTTGGGATGCTGCCGGTGATAATGATTTTTAACGAACACCAAGTCCTCTCTGACTGACTTTTCTCACCTACTTTTTCCTTTATTGCCCTTTCTAGATGTTGGAGCCTAAGGTGGATGCCCCTTCATGTGAGCTGGACGGAGTCGGAGGAGATCGAGGAGGTGTTTGCCTCCACCTTCCTGCCCGTGGTTCAGAAGGTGAGGAAAGCAGTGTATATCCTTCAAGCCCCTCGGAGCCTCCGACCCTCGGCAGCCCTCACCCCTCAGAGTCCCTCACCCCTTTGGAGGATATCTACATGCCCCTGGGTAGCCTTCTGGGGTCTGAGGAGCAACATAAGGTACCTCCTACACCTCCTCCCTCCACCGAGGGTGAGGATTGCAAGAGCATAGAGGGACATGAGATGGAAATCTGGAGAGAGGAGAAGAGCAGAGAGGATGAAGAGGAAGATGGTATGAGTAGGAAGAGTATTTTCAGTGAAGGAGAGGAGAAGGACGGAGGAGAGGAGGAGGCCAATGAGGAGGAGGTCAACCTGAACCTGCTGGTGTCAAACACAGATGAAGACAACGCCTCAGAGCCGCCGGACACAAACGCCCCACCTTCCTCCTCCTCCTCCTCTTTTGTCATCCCTGAACTGCGCCTCGACCGCTCCTACAGCGCCGACGCCCTCTCCTCGCCCAACACCGACGAGGAGGATTACGATGAAGACGACGAAGATGAGTCCGAGGAGGAGGACGAGGAGGGGGACAGTGACGACGCCTACCTGCAGCGAACTGACAGCAAGCGGCGCAGCATGGTGGAGGGCGCCACCTGTGAGAAACACGGAGGAGGCGGGCTCAGGGTGCAGAACTCCCTGCGCAGACGCACGCACAGCGAGGGCAGCCTCCTGCAGGATCCGCGCACGCCGTGCTTCACCTCTGACAACGCCATCAACTGCCTGGAGGCCGGAGGAACTCACCACAAGGGGGGGTGGACTCTGCCGTCGCCCAAAACCCTGAAGAAAGAGCTGACCAAGAACGGAGGCTCCATGCATCAGCTGTGCATGCTGTTCTCTGGGAGGAAGGTGAGTCGAGACTCACACAAATACTGAGAGAAAATATTACAAATATTACAAATACTGCTAGTTTAATATAGGCCTATAAATACATTTTAATTTTCCTCATTATATTAAATACAATTATGATAAAATAACATTTTACAGCTGCTGCCTGTAACTACATAAAGGGTTCACTTTTGCCCACTCCTGTCTCTGCAGGTCTACTTTTGTAAATACTCTCTAATTTACAGTTCTCTTTTTGAACGTTCTAGCTAGTACTGCAGTGATTTCAGGTATTCATTTGGTGTACCACCAGACTTCTGACACTTTAGTAAAAAAAGAAAAGAAAAAAAAATTCAATCTGATTGTGCCCAGTACCACTAGAGGGAGCCCACATACCACCAGTGGTACACGGACCACAGGTTGAGAACCAGCATAACATTACTCTTACGTAAAGTGCAGCTCATACATTTCATTACTTTTAGATCTTTTTTGGTTTTAGCAAAACAAAACAAACATGTAAAAGTGGTTAATAAAAATCACAGTTTTCTTCATTGAATGAATAGAATCCACTTGCAATGTTGGTTGCAGGTTCAATTCCACCTCCAGGTGGGGTATGTCTGAAAGGACATTTGACAAATATTACCATATTGACTACTGCAATAGTAAAGTGATTTTTCATATTCTCAAATAATGATGTCACATGAAGAAAAACAACAACAACAATCTTTGAACTCAACTTCCCTCCTGGTCGAGTGTCTTTCTTCCCAGTTTTCTTCCCACAGCAGTTTTTTTTTTTTTTTTTTACGCGCGC
>NC_024320.1:24103394-24107522 GCF_000523025.1 Cynoglossus semilaevis | reverse complement strand
ATAAATAACAAAAGAGTCCGTCTTTTTCCTCTTTGTTTTCATGCAAAAAAACAAACAAACAAATTATTAGATAAACCTTTATATGTATTTAAATATAATTGTACAAAACATTTCCTGAATGTGAAGTGTTTCTGTATTTATCAAGTGGGCCGGTATTTGCCTGCGGGCCTTATATTTGACACCCCGATTTGGGATGCTGCCGGTGATAATGATTTTTAACGAACACCAAGTCCTCTCTGACTGACTTTTCTCACCTACTTTTTCCTTTATTGCCCTTTCTAGATGTTGGAGCCTAAGGTGGATGCCCCTTCATGTGAGCTGGACGGAGTCGGAGGAGATCGAGGAGGTGTTTGCCTCCACCTTCCTGCCCGTGGTTCAGAAGGTGAGGAAAGCAGTGTATATCCTTCAAGCCCCTCGGAGCCTCCGACCCTCGGCAGCCCTCACCCCTCAGAGTCCCTCACCCCTTTGGAGGATATCTACATGCCCCTGGGTAGCCTTCTGGGGTCTGAGGAGCAACATAAGGTACCTCCTACACCTCCTCCCTCCACCGAGGGTGAGGATTGCAAGAGCATAGAGGGACATGAGATGGAAATCTGGAGAGAGGAGAAGAGCAGAGAGGATGAAGAGGAAGATGGTATGAGTAGGAAGAGTATTTTCAGTGAAGGAGAGGAGAAGGACGGAGGAGAGGAGGAGGCCAATGAGGAGGAGGTCAACCTGAACCTGCTGGTGTCAAACACAGATGAAGACAACGCCTCAGAGCCGCCGGATACAAACGCCCCACCTTCCTTCTCCTCCTCCTCTTTTGTCATCCCTGAACTGCGCCTCGACCGCTCCTACAGCGCCGACGCCCTCTCCTCGCCCAACACCGACGAGGAGGATTACGATGAAGACGACGAAGATGAGTCCGAGGAGGAGGACGAGGAGGGGGACAGTGACGACGCCTACCTGCAGCGAACTGACAGCAAGCGGCGCAGCATGGTGGAGGGCGCCACCTGTGAGAAACACGGAGGAGGCGGGCTCAGGGTGCAGAACTCCCTGCGCAGACGCACGCACAGCGAGGGCAGCCTCCTGCAGGATCCGCGCACGCCGTGCTTCACCTCTGACAACGCCATCAACTGCCTAGAGGCCGGAGGAACTCACCACAAGGGGGGGTGGACTCTGCCGTCGCCCAAAACCCTGAAGAAAGAGCTGACCAAGAACGGAGGCTCCATGCATCAGCTGTGCATGCTGTTCTCTGGGAGGAAGGTGAGTCGAAACTCACACAAATACTGAGAGAAAATATTACAAATATTACAAATACTGCTAGTTTAATATAGGCCTATAAATACATTTTAATTTTCCTCATTATATTAAATACAATTATGATAAAATAACATTTTACAGCTGCTGCCTGTAACTACATAAAGGGTTCACTTTTGCCCACTCCTGTCTCTGCAGGTCTACTTTTGTAAATACTCTCTAATTTACAGTTCTCTTTTTGAACGTTCTAGCTAGTACTGCAGTGATTTCAGGTATTAATTTGGTGTACCACCAGACTTCTTACACTTTAGTAAAAAAAGAAAAGAAAAAAAAATTCAATCTGATTGTGCCCAGTACCACTAGAGGGAGCCCACATACCACCAGTGGTACACGGACCACAGGTTGAGAACCAGCATAACATTACTCTTACGTAAAGTGCAGCTCATACATTTCATTACTTTTAGATCTTTTTTGGTTTTAGCAAAACAAAACAAACATGTAAAAGTGGTTAATAAAAATCACAGTTTTCTTCATTGAATGAATAGAATCCACTTGCAATGTTGGTTGCAGGTTCAATTCCACCTCCAGGTGGGGTATGTCTGAAAGGACATTTGACAAATATTACCATATTGACTACTGCAATAGTAAAGTGATTTTTCATATTCTCAAATAATGATGTCACATGAAGAAAAACAACAACAACAATCTTTGAACTCAACTTCCCTCCTGGTCGAGTGTCTTTCTTCCCAGTTTTCTTCCCACAGCAGTTTTTTTTTTTTTTTTAAGTGCAGCTGATCACCGGCAAATGTTATAACTGGTGGACCACGCTTTGCCCTGCGGCTAATTCAGTTAAACAGATGTATTTATCTGCTGAACTGATGCGTCATCCTCCGTCAGACAGTTTCCCCAAATACAATCACGTACTGTACTAAACACACGTCTCAGGACTGTTGACATGTGGCCCAGGGAAGGTTGACTGGTTTGATACAAAAGTGATTTTCATGTGTGTGTAAAGAATACAACTTGTACTTGGTGGCTGAGGCTGGAAGAATGTGTGACACAGAGGAAGAGGCTGTGACAGAGTGGCACCAAGCTAGCCAGCTGTTTAGCTAGCAAGCAGCAGCACGATATTCAGATCAACAATTCCGTCTACGGCAAAACCCATGACTTTTACCCAATTTTTAAATCTTTAAATTAGTGAAGTTTACCATTTCACGAACTGTCGTTTTAACAAGAGTTTGTACAGTGTATTATTTAACTTTTAAAGTAGTTATTTTACTTATAGTTACTTAACAATAGTTCTTCTAATATCCAAAGTCTCTGTCAAATACATCTCACTAATACTAAATCGTGGTCTTACTCATAGTTAGATTTTATTCTTTTTTATTTATACTTTTTTATTTACATATATGGACGTAAATATCAACAGACCAGTGTCGCTATTGCATCAGCAAAACCCAGCGATCTCAGCCCAGTGTCTGTTCAAACTTGTTTCTGTAGAAAGGGCGACATCAAGTGGCGGATATGTGTACGTGCAGAAATAAATCCAGGTATAATTTAGCCTGTGTAGTTAGCGTGTATTTTGAGTTTAAGTACCTAAAAAACATTGAAGGTTAAAAGGAGTGTAATATTTTCAATAGAATTTTTATTCTACTCATTTTTTAAAAAACCGTTCAATAGAATTTTTATTCTACTCATTTAAAAAAAACCTTATAAACACTATAACTCTACAAATACAAACTTAATAATTAAGGATACTACAGTCCAGTCCATCGTTGTCGTGATTATATTCTCACAGAATTGCTCTAAATGATCTTCCACATTAACATTTACACGTCTGATCTACAGAAGAGCCTATTACTAAATTATTTATATGGCAATTTCAGTTACACTGTAAAATTAATAACATCTAATGCTGTTCATACTGTTGTGCAGAATACATTAGCATCAGAAGTAGAGTAAAGAATAGCATTGCTATTAAATATTAATGATTTGTTTTAATGTGATTCCCACAAATACATTATTAAATTGGATTAAAACTATATATATCTAGTCTATTTATAGATTTAAATATAACTGTATAGACATATAAATAGATTTTTACTTTCTTTAACCTCATTGTTTTTCTGTTGACAACATTAAATAGATTTTTACTTTCTTTAACCTCGTTGTTTTTCTGTTGACAACATGCGGCAATAAGAGGTTGCAGCAATGACAGTTTTAAAGAACTTTAAAGTGAATTAGTACATTTATAAAACTTTGTGCCTGTAGTTCAGTGTAGATGGCAGTAGTTGTCCAACAGGGGGAGGCCTGTGACACGTTCAGCTCACCCTGCAGCCACATCACACTCCTTCTCTTCCATCTGCTCAAGGTGAAGTCCTTAAATAGTAAAAACCATTCTCTGGGTCCCAAACTTTTTATTTTTCTGGTGACCCATATTTTAAAAGTCACAAACCTTCACGACCCAAGTCAATAGACATTATTGGTAAACATGATGCGAGACGACCCCCCCCCCGGGTCCTCCCAGTCTCTACACTGCATCTGGACTGCTCTACTTTTCCCATTATTTTTTTATTTTTTTGAGCAGAGCTGAATCCAAGAGTTCCATCACCCCCTCCTCCAATAAAAATACACACAAAAAAATAATAAAAATCTGCCAAGGTTCTCCCCAATGCAGATTTTCAGCCACAGAGCCACAGTGTATGATGTCACACAGACTTAGAGGCAAAAGGTAAACAAGTTGTTATCAGCGTTTATCAGTGCAGAAAACATCAGAGGCCCTTCTCCTTCTCTTTTATCGAGCAGCCTCTTCCTGTCTGTCAACACTCGCAGCAGCCTTAAATGGCAGTGTGTGTGTGTGTGTGTGTGTGTGTGGGGGCCGAGCAGAGG
>NC_024320.1:24077244-24103363 GCF_000523025.1 Cynoglossus semilaevis | reverse complement strand
CAGATTGAAGGATAATTTTACTACCTGTTGGCGTCACAGACACTCTTCCATGTTTCCATTATTTGAAATAATCACTCGTTCCTGCTCCTGCTCCTCCTCTTCCCCTTCCTCATCCTGCAGCTGTCTTTCTTCCTCCTCCTCCTCCTCCTCCTTGTTCGTAAATCTTGCGACATCTCTTGTCGGAAAAGTGTGCGAACGTACGTGTGTGTGTGTGTGTGTGAGAGAACTGAGATAACCTTACTGACCTTAATTAACACAGAATAACCTGCACTCTTAGACCATTAAATAGGTTTATTGTTTACTAAACAGTGATCAATATTATAAAGATCTAAACTGGAGGAAAGAAAACAGTCGTGGAGAGAAATCTCACACACCTCCTAAGTCTGCGTTTGTTTTAAATACATATTGACCAAGTTAAACAACTGAATATCATTAGCATGACGTCAATATAAGTTTCCATGAGACCATACTGTTGTTTGCAGAATGCACACACACACACACACACACACACACACACACTCACACACAGAGTCTCTCCTCTGTGTCTTTCTGTCTGCCTGGCACTGTTTACTTGCCCTTTCACTGAGCATCGGTTCTGGTCCTGTTTCTTTCCACTCTGCACTTTTTTTTTTACCTGACGTCTTTAGTGTCTCCCCATCAACACTGGGAGATAAAACAGAGATCTGTCCTTGAGAGAAATGGTTTTTCCTCTCCTCTCGTCTACGGCACAGACACCGCAATGGATCAGTTCACCTACGACAGCGTGTTTGACATTCAAATAACCTCGAAGGAGCCGTTTTTATTCCTTGAGTGCCAGTTTCGACAACTAAGTAGATGTTTTATAACCTGACAAAATCATCTGAAACTGAAACAATTTCAGCCACTTTGTGACGTCACAACATCCAGGATTATATTATAATAATATCCGTATCTCTGACCCACGCGGCCACTGCCATCACACAACCCCAAAAGCTAATCATAGCAGCTCTTTTAGCACAGCGCTAAATGAACATGAGGTGAATTATGTAAACATTCGAGGGACTAGAAGTGCGTTGTCATCTCTAACCACACGGGGGAGACAGTCAGTGAGGCTGCACAAATTAATACAAAAGTAATATTGAAATAACAAACTTAAGTTTGTTTGACCAATGAAACCGTCCTCAGGTCTTCCTCTTGTGGAAAAGGTGGGCGGAGCAAACAGGGGCTCATTAGCATTTAAAGGTACAGGCACCGAAACCAGTCCTTTAGAACAGTCTTGTTGAATGGGCGTGTGGAGAATCCAGAAATATATATATATATGTATATATATGTGTATATATGTATATAATATGAATAGATAGATTCCACTGGACCACAGCTTCCCAGCAGATGTTGCAGAATCCTGTGGACAGATGTGGGATAAACATAGTGTTTACAGGACCTGGGTCTTTGTTTGGGATCAGGATAAATATTGTCTCTTTGTCCAGATGTGAGGAAGAAACATTGTTTATGTGTTTACCAGCGGTTGTGTCATGGCTTACATTCTTAGGGCTGCACAAAAATGCACATGTGCAAATTAGAAATGAGGTTAAAGCGTTGGCACCTAGACTTGAAAATGGTGGTGTGACGTGTGCACATACGCATGCACACACACACACACACACACAAATACACACAAATACAAATACAAACAAAGTCTGTCTCATTACAAGAGGATTACAAAGGAACAGGATTGTTTGGCAAATACAAAAAACATCCACGTTTAAGCAGAACCAGTAATCATGTGGAAACATTTTATTCTTGAATATCTGTATATTAGTTAATAATATATAAAAATAATATGAAATAATAATAATAATAATAACAATAATAATTATGATGATGGTGTTATTAATAATATTTCTTATTATTGTTGTTGTTATTGTTATTATTATTATTATTATTATTATTATTATTATTATTATTATTAAAAACATTACATTATACATTTTTTTTCCCAATTGTATTAGTAAAAAAAAAGTGACCTTATAATAATTTATTTTCCCTCAGTTATTAGTCAAACCTTTGGTGCAGACAGTGGATCAGGTTTGTCATTTTTCTTGTCCATGTTGAACAAACACCCGCTCTCCCTCCCCAGTAAGACTAAACAACGTGCAGCCCACTACTCCTGGGTATCTGGTGTTAATTACTTTGAAGTTCCACAGATGGGCTGAATGCAGATTAATTTGCCTCACGGCTTTTAATAAAGTCCTAAAAAAAAAAAGGACATCCAGCTTCAGTGTTATTCCTTGTGTTCTAGTTTGAAGACTTTTTCTTTTCAGTTTAAACTCTTGGCTTTTCGTAGAAAAGTGTAATTAAAGCAATGGTGCAAAAAAAAAAAATTCAAAATAAATTACAAAACAAAAACCAAGTGTACAGTTATATGGGAGGGGCCTGAACCAAACAGCAACATAGGAAGTGACCACTCAGCCCTTCATCTGACCACAGGCTGACCTTTGTCTCTGTGATGTTGACCTTTAATCCTCCCAACTCACAGCGATAAAAGAATACTTCGGAGTAACTGTGTGTACAGGGTTTAATTGCTACATAAAAGATTGGGTGAGGTGACTCCTCTCCCCCTTCTCCTCCTCCCACCTCCTGTACAGGGATAAGTGTGTCAACTATCTTAGGACAAGATGTGAAGGACATGTACAGTGTGTGTTGTGATGTGTTCCTCACATGATGCTAATAATAGTTAGTCAACACAACAACACATTCACAGAAGCCTTTTTCGCAGAAGCCTTTCCACTCTTATCTAGTGTTTTCCTCCAAATTTAGAATTCAAATGTTGGAGCCAGTGTTTTTCCCGTTGCCAACATCTGCAGAACACGGTGACGGCACTGTGACCCACTGAACGTCTGCTGTCGTTGGTAAACATGGGCTTTTGTCCTAAATTGAGAGCGAGCGCAGAGTGGGTGTCCAGAAACGGACAAAGGGTCTGCAGGGTTCAAGTCCACGTGGGACGCAACCCAGCCGGAAAATTCTAGAAACGAATGTGTAAATATTTACCGAGCCGAGAGAACATGCTTTTGGATCGGCGTCCAGTCAAAACAAGATGTACTCACAGAACATGTGGGTGAACTTTTGACACCGCAGTGTTTGACCGAGCGTTTCACAACATTGGAACGAGCCAACGTTTAATGGACGAATAAATTACATAAACCGATATAATCTCTGAAATCATCGGACACGTCTTAGTCAGATGACTTGACTAAAAAAAAACTTCTTTGGAGAAACGTTCTTTGATTTTAGTCCAGGGATGTCAAACTCATGTTGGTTTAGAGGCCGCATAGAACTGGGGATGTACGATAATATCGCCCCGATGTTAGCATAATTATGTAACATCTGTAAGAATTGTAATCGGGTTTTCCTCCGATAATAAAAACCCGATATCGCAATACCTGGATTTTGGCCAAATTATGTGTGACCTAAAAATAGTTTTGGGGAAAAATGGCTGTACATGAAAGTGAAAGTCACTAGATGGCAGCATTGCAGCTCATTTTATTAATCTATTTTGATAATCGGGGGATTGTATGTAGAATGCTGCTGCCAGCAACTCAGACAGTGGTTTGTACAGATAAATAAATAAATATTACCAGGGGCGCAATCGTATTTTAATTGGGGGGGGGGGGGGGGGAAAAACCCCCTCGGCCCCCTAGGGGGGGCATGGCAAAAAAATTATTGAGAAACACTGCTTTAACCCATCACCTTAGTGAGCAGGCTGCACTTAACTTCCTTAACCACTAGACCACCACTGCCCTGCTATATCGGTATCAGTGGATATCGGCATCGGAAATTAAGTCCAATTATAATAACTCTTCATATTTATTGAAATATAATTGCACAAAACATTTCCTGAACATGAAGTGTTTGTATATTTTTTTATTTTCAAAATTCATCAAGCGGGCCGGTTTGAAACCCCAAGCGGGCCAGTTTTGGCCCACGGACCTTATGTTTGACACCCCTTTATAATCCCTCAGAAAAGAGTGTGTCTTTGTGCATGCATGTGTGACAAAGTTTTATCTTCGTTTAACTTGTTTATTACCTCGCATACAAGTAGAACCCTCGCCTCTAATACTGAAGTCAAATATTAGTATTTTTCTTTGACACCGTCCCAAACAAACACAGTGTTCCTCTCACAAACTGTTTCCATTATTACACCAGGCACTCGCTCCAATCTTGTTATTTTCAGCCTTGGCTTCAACAGTGTGGACACATAAAAATGTTACGTTCCACTCACAATCACCCTGTTAACTCTCCTGACTACTACAATTTTGGATTTAAATACGTTTGAAACTGTAAGCATTTGAAACATGGACTTGAGACTCAGCCCGGTGGTTCCCGACTTTTATTTCTTTCTGAGTCCATTTTGACGTCAGAATTTTTTTTGCTCTTGTTTGTTATACTGTTCTGCAAATACTTTTTTTTTTAAAGAATAGAAAATGAATTATATATATTTTTAAAAATCAATTACCATATTTTCCGGACTATAAGTCGCACCAGCCAAAGAATGCTTTATGAAGAAGTTAAAAAACATATATAAATCGTTCCGGAGTAAAATTCACACCAGTGCCCTCTAGTGGCTGTCAGTGTGAAATTAACGAACATGTACATTTTTCAGTGGTACAGGAGCAGCAGATACTGGTACACAAGCCTAGAGTGCCCTCTAGTGGATGTCAGTGTTAAAATAACAAACATGAAATTATATATTTTAAGTTAATAAACATTTCCGATGCCCATGTTTGAATTCTAGGCGACCCCATGTAGGGTTGCGATCCCAAGGTTTCACAGCAGTCACTTGATGTAGTGTGTTTTTCGACGGTGACCTTTGACCAGCAGAGACTTTTACATTGAACATTGTGGTTTCTTAAACCATTGTTTCCCAAAGACTGGGTCGCGATCTTCAAGTGGGTCACAAGAGATTTTTTTTTTTTTGCGGTCGTCTCGCATCATGTTTTCCAGGAGTTTACGTATCAGGTCTATTGACTTGGGTCGCGAAGGTTTGTGACTTTTAAAATCCCCTCGTTCCTATGAGAACAAGTACAGTAACATTAATTCTAGAAGACCGTGCCAGGAAGCACTGTCTTTATCTAATCTTCACAGATACAGTACATGAAATACTGCAGACTACCATATAATCTTTTTTTTTTTTCCTGCCAGAAATCTGCAAAATACTTCTGTTTTTGCTACAATTGTTGCAATACTGTATATCAAAAGTTAAACTAAAGGTTTAAAGGAAGTCCTTAAAAAAAGTCAAAGTGTACACATGGGTTAATGGTCTGCAGAAATGTTTAAATTCTTCTGGGGAAGAAAAATAATATATTACACCAACCTTTTGCTATTTTTCCCCCTGGAGTGAAACCTCTTTATCTTTATGACCTCATAAGAGCTTGAAGCTTTCCCACTCTTATCTCTCTGAGCCAAAGAAGCTCCCACAGAGAGTGAAAAAAAAAAATCACTTGCTCTCTCTTAAACTTCAACACTTTTATCCTGAGTGCCTGCGGTGTTATTAATCTCAGTTATTTATTTCCAGTTTGGCTGAAGGTGAACTGTAGAGTATGAATTTATTTAGTTCAGAATGATGTAATGATGAGTTTCATATTTAATATTTTTATGATCAGGCTGTTTTCATTTGACTGACTTTTAGTGAGGAAATTTATCCCAAACTGGGCATCACATTATTTTCAAAGACTCCAAGTAGACGAATTACGACTGTGACCTGGCGTTGGACCAGCAGTCAGTCCAATGTGTACCTGGTATTTCACCTGGTAAACACCGCAACAGTACCCTTAAACAATTACGGCTATTTGGGATTTGTAAAAAAAAAACATTAATTAAATACGGCTGCAAAAAGGTTTTCGTCTGTCCACCAGGTGGCAATATGCATAGAGACCTTCCTCCCTGGTGTGTAGCTGCTGTGTTTTTCTAGAGGTCAGGAGAGGTCAAACTCACTCATGCAATGGGCTGAAATTTAAAATGTAATTTGGTTTAAAATGTGGTGATAAAATCAACATACATTTTTGGTAAAAAAAACAAATGTAAATGTACGCTTGACTAGAATTGGAATTCAAGAATTGTAAAGCACAGAATTTAACCCCTGCGTTGTACCCATCCAGTAACCAAAATACAGAAGTTCTGTCTTTCAGATAAATGTATTTTAAGACAAACATACACATAATAAGTCCTGGTGGGCCACATAAAATCATCTGACGGGCTACATTTGGCCTGCGGGCCTTGAGTTTGACAATTTGTGTCATCTGATTTGTTCCTACACTATATTCAAATGGCAGTACCTGGTACCTTAAGGTTCCTGGTACTAATAAGTATCTAACAGTTTTCAGCGAGAACGACATCCGTACCACGAGACGTTCTCCTGACGTAAACTCAGATCCAGACAAGATCCAGAGGACGCTGAGGTTCATACTTGTGTCTGCTGTGTGTAGGAAAACTGAATGTTTACAGCCGTTGTTGCCATAGCACTGTGTGTTGGACACAGCTTGGTTACATAAACATAGATGGACAGTTATTTCTATACACACACACACACACACACGCGTTTTTCATGCTGGTGATCGATGTTGTTTTTACCAAAACGTTGTTTGTCATGTTGGGAACTACAGGCGTTCACAGAGTGACCAGACGGTGAGACGGTCTGGTCACAGAAGTCGTTCAAATCCCAGTGTGGAGAAACGCATGGAATCAGACCTTTTATTTTTATCAGTTATTCAAATGTATTTAATTAAATAGTATGTTATATAGTAGTATGTTGTTCAAATACTTAGTTCAGTGATATTTTGTTTGTCAATCTGTGTGTCATATATAAAGAGTACATTCAGTACAGGATGAGTTTAGCTTCTGCTAATTTTTCTGCTAACATTTAATTATTCTGGCTAATTCCTATCTTAACAACATTTGGGCAAATATTTAAATATATTTTTATTAAGCTGTTCCATTACTTTAATAAATACATATACTGTATAATATAACTTATACAACTGTAAAATATTTTAAATATTTAACATTACATGTACTTTAGTACTTTCATTTTAGCATGGCGTATTTGGTGAACTTTAGTACTTTCATTTTAGCATGGCGTTCTAAGTATTTGGTGACAATTTGCCTCCTGACTCCTAATTTACGTTGGAATTTTCTGCTCTTTTTTGCACATTTTTAAAGGGACAGATGCATAAATAAATATATTTAAATTACTTTAAAAATCTCTCCTTTGGTAAGAACACGAGGGGGAGATCTTAGTAGCCTTGGTGTTTGGATACTATGCAGTACCTTTTCCACTTTAGTTTGTATGAAGTCCTATATCACTGATAAGACAACACACACACACACACACACGCAGTACTTTCCAGTGGAGTATTCACATTCTGTTCATCTCAGCAACTTAGTTTTACAACAGCTGCTCATCGAGCTGAGCAGTAAAATGACAGGGAGTTCATTTACTCTAATGTGATGAAGGTCCGTTCACATCGTTAATTCTACCTAATTATTCATTTAACGTTGCATCTTGTGTGTAATTAGTACGACATAAAACACACTTGGCCCCCGGTCACACTCCAGATCTGCTCCATTTTTAGAAGCTGATTGCTACTTCAGCAGCGCAGCGTGGGCTGCATTTACTTTTAGAGACTAAATCGTTTTGTCCAAATCTCACCGTGTTCTTTTTGTAAAGTAAAATTGGTACACGCAGCGAGATAACAGGAACGCGCTGTACTTTATCTGCGTGCCAGCCGCAAAGGCCACGTCAGCGCGTACGACCTGGCTGGGGTTTGAGTCGGAGAGACACACACATGAATGTGTGCAGATGCACATGTAAAAAACAGGACACGCTCTAATCACTCGCACTCCCCGGAGGCGGGAGTCAAGGTGAACAATGGTGGCAGGATGATGGGAGCACACACACACACACACACACACGCACGGTGTCCTCACGGGAGGAGAACAGGGTCAAGGCAACAGTCGAACACGGAGGTGAAATCAAAGTTCAACACGGTTCAAATGAAAACGTCGTGGGACAAAAAAGTCTTCAGAAAATGTAGTCAAAATTAAAAAGCGTCATTGGTCATCTGTATGAGACAAGAGGAGGAAAAGGCAACGACATCTAACTTATCAAGTCTGGAATCAAACCCGCAACCCTAAATTTAATTTTAATTTCTTTCAATACATTATTTCAATGCAGGGTAAATAACTCAAATTATGTTTTTTTTTTTTTAATAGTGTTTTAATGCTTCAGCAATCCACAAAATATATACTTCCAAATTATATATTTTTTCCATTATTTTTATTTTTCAGTGTTTTACCATTTTACTAAAGTAAATACTCTTAAGTTGTCCAGTTTCCTTTATCAATCTGCTAAGTGAAATGATTCAAATTCCATTCTTATTTGTGCAGTAGTTTGTCATAAGGTGAAACTAAGTTGCTCAAACTGAATTACTTTTTTTAGCAGTTTATTATTCAGCTGAAATAAAATTAAAATATGCTAATTAAAATGAGCTAAATTTACTCAAATTTGTTGTTGTTATTTTATATTTTTAAATATTTAATGAACCCACAAAGCACATTTCTACTGAACTTTTCTTTCCATTTAATAAATCACAAATGAAGGAATTCTCTGAGGGAAACGTGGGATATAATTTGTCTCATAAAGTCAGATTTTTAATGACAACAAGGTGTGTTGTTTTTACTCTCACCGTTAGACCTTTACGTGATGGATTGTGCCCCCCCCCCCCCCCCCCCCCCACTCCCCATCATTTCCAGGCTGCAGCGGTAATTTGCAGCTGTCCTCCCGTCCCCATGGACATCCCTGCCTGATACATGAGTTCCCACGACTGCGTCCCATCCACTGTTATACTGTTACAGTAAACCTGACCCACGTCAGGTCCGTAGTTTGTTGTAATACATTGTAGAAATGACTGTATCAACACAGCTGTAACAACCAACACTGGGTTTCCTAATGACAGCAGTGGATGGTGTCGTGCCCGGAGAAGCCCGTACAAGGTCAGCGTGAATAATTGTTGTTTATCTTAGTGATTTAGCCTGTTAGCAACGAGCGAGGTGAAACGAACGGACTCGGATTTCACTTCATTGGTGGATTCCCAGAACTTACCTAAATGTGATTCAGTTCACTTTATTTGGTCTTGTTTTTTTTGTTTTTTTTTCGTCATCTGTACTATTAGACTTTTTTCAAAAAGTGGCTGAAAAAAAAAAAGAAGTTTTCTATTCGTTCAGACACGGTGCTGAAAATAACTCTCTATTATGACAGGAGGGAATTCCAAATAGTTAGTGCGGCGCTCCTGGTGGTCCATCAGTGTAAATGACACTGATGGAGAAGCTGCAGCCATTAAAAGTCCGAGCGGAGCAGAAAGGTCACGACCCGGTCAGGAGGTGTCAGGTGTGTTTTCATGGACAGCACTGGTTCCAGGAACAGGTTAGAGAACAGTGTGTCAGAGCAGTTCCCACATGTGACGCCGTGTACGTTGTTCATTGGCATCCTGTGACCTACGCAGTACTGAATACTGAGGCAGAGTACTTGGTACTGTGTGAAAACGTAAATGTCAGCGGAGATGTCTGATAATATTCTATGGTACAGTATATATGTGACGCCGTGTACGTTGTTCATTGGCATCCTGTGACCTACGCAGTACTGAATACTGAGGCAGAGTACTTGGTACTGTGTGGAAACGTAAATGTCAGCGGAGATGTCTGATAATATTCTATGGTACACTATATTTATTAGGTTTGATATATATTCATATATATACACATATATATGTGTGTGTATATATACATCCATCCATCCATCTATCATCCATCATCCATCCATCCATCCATCTATCTATCATCTATCTATCTATCTATCTATCATCCATCCATTCGTCCATCCATCCATCCATCCATCCATCCACCTATCATCCATCCATCCATCCATCCATAAACTATGACATCACAGCAGAGCATTCTTCTCTTGGGCCAGCCAGGCCAGGCCAAGCATGTATAGCACCCCCTGCAGGGGAGGGAGTTGAAAATACAAGAATTGATGCACACTTTAGGTCAGCAGTTGTTGTCAAACACAGTAGAGCGAGACAAAACTAGCGTCAGTTTCTACTTTTCCTGATGATATTCATGCCTGTGGTGAATAACTGTAACTGTTTTTTCTTAATTCACTGTTGGTTGGTTTTTCTAGTGGACTGGGAAGACGCTCACTGGTCCGCAAGGCTTTAGACATGCAGTTTTATCGCCCCCTATCAACACGATATGCCACTAACAGCATTTTATGTAATTTAATTGCGTTTCAATATAAATGGAGTTGACACGAACAGTATGTGCATCTACATGTGTACAACACCTTAGCTTGAACTTCCTTTCACACACGTACACAATACCTCGCAGCCTCTGCGACAATTGCAAGTTTATTTTACTCCGAAATCTTCTCTAATGGGTTTGGGAAGTTTCCGGCAATATCAGTGGAAACAATGAAATTCAACAATGAATTGGGTTTGGGAAGTTTCCGGCAATATCAATGGAAACAATGAAGACATTCAGTCAGTTATAAAAATATACATCAATGAAAATATTGACAAAACAGATCAGGGATGTTTTTTTTTTTTACACCAGAACAAAAGAAAAACTACGGTGAACTTTCAAAATCGACCTTAAAAAACCTCCACGTTTAAATGTTGTAAACTGTTGCCATGGCTCTGTGGAAACTTTACTGGACCTCAGCCTCATGTGCAGTAAATGGATTGGCCTGTCTGATAATCAGCACAGCTCCCCTGCTGAGGTTAGCATTTGTGTTATGATCTCTCTTCCAAGTTTCTTTTCTTATGCATCATTTTGTGCCTTTATTAAATCTTTTTATTTCCATTTGCTCTTATAAAGGTCCATTGTTTCTGTAAATGCCCCTGAGACGGCCAGTGTTCTGGATTTTGTTATTTTCCTCTCTCTTTTTTTATTTTTTATTTGCTTTCTTTTAGCACATTAGCAAAACAAAAAAGAACATTCAGATTCATTAAAGACAAAAGTGACCATAAATCATCATCAAACACCGGCTGTACTTAGTTATGAGCCTCATTTACTGCCGTTGTCATGCAAACAGAAGGCCATTAAGTTTTGTTAAAAAAAAAACACAAGTATTTTAAATAATGAACCACGTGTTTTCAGACTTCCCTCGGGGCTTGTATATACCCAGGATCTGTCTGTCAGTTTGGGTCAGGAAAAACTAGGACAAAATGTATTTATACTTCAGAGCAACGAGTTGTGTTCATTTGTTGTCATGGGTTAAAAAAGTCAACGTAAACATGACTGACAGCACTCGTAACTTAAGTCAGACTTAATGCTAACAGGCTAAACTGAATTAAACAGATTATACTCACCCAGTGAAAACATCTGCAGATACTTGAAGAACAAACTCCATCCAGTGAAACCAAGGGATAAAGTAGTGACCTGATGATTTTTCTTGCTGTAAAGGGAGCGTGCTAACCACAAGCTAATTCGTAGGATCATTTTTGATAACCCAACGGTCTAACTAAGAATACCCTAAATATTAGAGTTTTAGTTCATTCCTCAAAAAAACCTCCAAAACTGTTTTAACTTTTTTAGCTGCTACATTAAACCGTCTGCGGTGTTGGATCCAACAGCCTGTTGTTAGCATGTGCTTCACAGTCTGTTAGATCAGTGTGGGGTAAACTGACTGTGGCTGTGATCATCATCTAACTGAGAGCCAAGCTAACCTGCTGTTGTCTGCTGCCTCTTCATTCTTCTAATATTGTTCACACGTCTTTGTGGAAACTTAAAAACAAACACAAACAGAGCACAAATCTAATGTCTGAAGTGATAAAGAGATCATGAGTAGTAATATCTTGCTAGCTGTTGCTACAGATTTTACTAGTGTATGTACCTATACTTAATATTTATACTTATGTCTTGTATATTACAGCCAGCCAAAAGTGCTGTGGCGCTAGCGTAGCGACACGTGGCTAAAACATTAGCATGACGAGGATAAAGGAGCTGTAAACATCTTTTAAGGTGGTTTTAATTTGAAAAATCTTTCAGTATGTCTGAGTTTTCATCTTAAAAGATAAAACAAGACACGTTTTTTAAACTTTAAAATTAGTTTAGATTAAATTGCCAAAGCAATGGACTAACATTCTTAGCCAAATATAGTTTACGATAGACTGCTTAGTTTCAATATTGTCAGTTTGTTTTTAAAAAGAAGGAGGGGTTGAGCAGTGAGATGAGTGTTTAAGGTAGTTGAAAGATTAAGTTTGGTTTATTCAAGAAACGTTGATTTTAAAGTTAAAAATGTAGAGATAAGGAGCCATCTTTGACTTAGCGTCTTAGCTTCCTCCTGTAACTGCGATACTGTATGTAATCCTCCTAAATACCTGTGCGCCTGTGTAGTTTTGATTTCATCAGAAACATCTTCGTCGTTATGATGTCTACACATGTGCTAGCACGTTGAAGTGTTTTGTAACAAAAACACGTGCGCAGCCCAGACCTAGTCAGGTTAAAGCTGTTTATCTGTGGATCTGCACGACTCTCCTGTAACGGCTAACAGTTAGCAGCTCAGGCCCCGGGGGACTCGTATCTTGATGTGGTCTACGGTGAAAAAAAATCCAGAGTTTTCTTTCTGTATCCAGTGAGGCATGTGAGCCGTCTTACACCATAAACATGCACACGTGTGGGTAACACACACTCGGCCGAGTTATATTTAGAAGAGATTCTGACATTTTAATGCGGCACTGACCATTTCCAGACAGGCCTGGCCAAGTGGACGAGGGCTTTGTTTCTTTGTCATGTGGGAACGCTTTGGCGACGTAACCAAAGAAAAAGAGAAGACAAAAACATTACATCTTTGTAACTGACTGAAAGTACTATTATGATTGTAATATTTTTTACATGTAACTCCATGATTGGCAGTCCTATACTACTGTTACCTGTACTGTCACCACTCTTTTAACGTTTAATTTACTTTAAACGAGAGATACTCAACAAGTCCACTTTCTATTACATTCATTTCACATTCTAAAAAAAAAAATCAAAATTTTTTTTTCTTGCTAAATCATTGATTCAACAGAACTTTGATATTTCTCACCACCAAATTAGTTTCTCTTTTTACACCAAGACACATCAAATGGAATAGATTAAGGTAAGACTCAAAAGTGGATAGAACCAGTGGTGGAACCAGGTCCTAACCTGTTTGCAGCCCTGGGTTAGTGGCCATAAGACCCCTCATCACTACCAACTGCAAGATTGCACGAATCCCCAAAACAAAACTCACACTTTGCATCAAGTCAAAATACATTTTTCTACGTCTCCAACAATTGGAACTAGACACACGTTACATGACATGACGAGGCTAACCTCTAACCTCTAATCCCCCGATCCCCTTTCCCACAACCTGTGTGTTAGGCCCAGCAGCAGAAGACCCTGTCAAGGGAGACCACCCCCCCATATGACAAATACCCCGTGACAAGATAACATTGGCAACTGCCCCTTGTCGTCTCTACTAGAAATTACTAAGTAGTACTAAGTAACATATACATTAGCAGTTGTGGACGTCATTGAATATATTCAGCATATAATTTTTTTTTTTGGCCTGTGTTCTTGGCTCCATTTCTGAAATAATTCTAAATAACAGTTTGAATTCAAACAGACAGAGAAAAAAAATTCAATTATTTCCATTGTTTCTGTCTAGTCAATAAAGGTTCTAATGTGTTTCCTGGTCAACTATTTTGGGCTTTGTTGCATATAGTGTACCAACTTCTTTGGGAATGTGTGGCCTGTACATCCCTTAAAAAAAAAAAACCAACCCCTTTCTTTGGGAATGTGTGGCCTGTACATCACTTTAAAATAACCAACCCCTCTCTGTGGAGTGTGTTTCTGTGTGGCCCTCGTCCAGCTGGAACATCACAGTGTGGTGTGAACCAGCGTCCTCCTCTAACAGGCAGACAACCAGTTGAACAAAAGCCTTACCTGACAAGCAGATGATGCTTCCTTTGTTCCTTTGTGGCAGCACGGTATCCTTTGTTGTCCTGATACCCCTGACTAATCCCGTCCTCGGGGCGACATGAGTACAAACAGGAGAGCGAAAACGCTGTTGTGTTTTTTTAATGTCATTTTTCCAATGATTTTTTTCGTGGAAACCTGAGCTGACGTTTCCACAGAGACGGTTTTATTTTCATGATTTATGTCTTCTTGTTTTGTGCACACGCCCCCTGTGGCTTCCTTTGAGGGATGATTTATTTACATTTAATCTCAGTGGCGTACGTTATATAATATATATTTATCTTGTCCTTAATACATGATGGATGACACGGAGCGAACAACGGCTACATGTCCTGCCTTCAACATCTTTTGTGTGAATAACCACAGGCGTCAATTATCCAGCCTAAATTTCACCAATGTATCAGCGCTTGATTAAAAATGTCACAATTTTAATTAATATTTTCCATTATTATTATCTCTCTCTCTCTCTCTCTCTCTCTCTCTCTCTCTCCTGTCTGACAGGCTGTTATCCTTGTCAAACAGCAGCTCTAAATATATTTGGTTCCTGTTCTTAGCCTGTGCGTATTTTTAGACAGGGTTAGTCCTACATGACACCGCACTCGTTCACTTTCACAGTCAACTGTGACTTTGGGGAGAAAATCCTGGAATATGTCAGTTTGTCTGCCTTTCACTGTGACGACAGGCATCACAGATGGAGGTTACAGGTAAAAAAAAAACAAAAAACAGACGCAGCAGATGGATGCTGCGTCCTAGTAGATGATTGTCAAGGTGAAGATGGCCATTTGCTGCTTGTTGTTCTGTTCTTTTGTTGCCTCAATAAGTGTCAAGACTGACACATTCCTCATCCAAAATTAAAAACAAAAACACAACTTTGTTTTAGTATTTTTGACTGGTGCTGCTTTGCTAACAAAACTGAAGCAGAGGCAAAATGAAAGAAGTATAAGTAGTATATAAGAAAGTATAAAGAGTAGATTTTTCTTAAATTAAATTGAAGTTCAAGTAAGTTAGTGCTTCTTAAACTTTTTTAGTCATTCCACACTTTGAACGAGTGGAGATTTTTTTAAGCCCCACCTGCCTCCGTCGCCCAACGAAAGATTCAACCAATCAAATTTATTGAACTGACACTACACTTTTTGCCGATATCCGATATGCCAATGTTGTCCAATTTTAAGGACGCATTTCATTGTGTGCTGTGTCACAATGACAATGATTCACTTTCACATCAAAACTATTTTTAGGGTCACATCATCTGGATGAAAACCAGGGTTTTCATTATCGGAGGAAAAAATATTAATGATTCTTTCCGACATTATATAATTATGCTAATATTAGATCGGTTGGCCGACATCAAAATCAATAACATCAAATAACACAAAGTTCAAAAAGAGAAAATAAAAGTCATCACATGAACCTTGAAAATTTACTGAAGTATTTCATATTCAGAAAAATACTGCGATATTACACAGCCCTGTTTGTGTAGCAGACCCTAGCGCTCCAGCAGTGAGTGACACACCATTGTGTGACTGGTGTAGACGACTGTTGCACCTTGAACGGATGTTGGGTCTGAAAAGCCCCTCTCTATTGTTTTTCACCATACACTAAAGCAGTGCATAATAGAAGGAAGTGTTTTCCCTGGAGACTCGACATCATCGCCTCAGATCGTCCACACTCACAATGGGTGGAGGAGGCCCTGTGTGAACTCAAAGGTCAGAGGTCACATATCGGCAATTGTCTAGACGTTAACCCCAAACTGATGATATTCAGCTATACGGCGCCACCTCTTGAGCAGGGGTCTCCAACCGCTGGGGCAGGGACCAGTACCAGGCTGTGGTCCATTTTCTTTACAGGATGATTTGCGTGAGAGAGACTTGGAGATGGTCGGTGTAAAAGATGAAATTGAAGTTCAAGTAAGTTAGTGCTTCTTAAACTTTTTTAGTCATTCCACACTTTGAACGAGTGGAGATTTTTTTAAGCCCCACCTGCCTCCGTCGCCCAACAAAAGATCCACCAATCAAATTTATTGAACTGACACTACACTTTTTGCCGATATCCGATATGCCAATGTTGTCCAATTTTAAGGACGCATTTCATTGTGTGCTGTGTCACAATGACAATGATTCACTTTCACATCAAAACTATTTTTAGGGTCACATCATCTGGATGAAAACCAGGGTTTTCATTATCGGAGGAAAAAATATTAATGATTCTTTCCGACATTATATAATTATGCTAATATTAGATCGGTTGGCCGACATCAAAATCAATAACATCAAATAACACAAAGTTCAAAAAGAGAAAATAAAAGTCATCACATGAACCTTGAAAATTTACTGAAGTATTTCATATTCAGAAAAATACTGCGATATTACACAGCCCTGTTTGTGTAGCAGACCCTAGCGCTCCAGCAGTGAGTGACACACCATTGTGTGACTGGTGTAGACGACTGTTGCACCTTGAACGGATGTTGGGTCTGAAAAGCCCCTCTCTATTGTTTTTCACCATACACTAAAGCAGTGCATAATAGAAGGAAGTGTTTTCCCTGGAGACTCGACATCATCGCCTCAGATCGTCCACACTCACAATGGGTGGAGGAGGCCCTGTGTGAACTCAAAGGTCAGAGGTCACATATCGGCAATTGTCTAGACGTTAACCCCAAACTGATGATATTCAGCTATACGGCGCCACCTCTTGAGCAGGGGTCTCCAACCGCTGGGGCAGGGACCAGTACCAGGCTGTGGTCCATTTTCTTTACAGGATGATTTGCGTGAGAGAGACTTGGAGATGGTCGGTGTAAAAGATGAGGAGGCGGGGTATAGAGCAGCATAGAGGCACGTGATCTACTGTGACGCCCCCTATAGGGAACAACAAACCCTAACAAGGACCAATTTACATGGTATTTTATTTTGAAAACCTATCATTTTTACCTGCTCCTCTTTTCCGTGAATGGAGTTGTGGGTTCAATTTCAGATTTCAGACATACTGAGTTATAGACCAGCCCCGTCATAGGTGGGCACGACCTGTAGTGCGTTTTCATTGGTCATCGGGACCAGAAGAGTGCTTCGTACTGTAAGTACAGACCATTTAATCTAACTAAAGCAGAAATAAAAATTAAAAAACAAACATTGCTGAAAAGCTTTGCCAAAACTGCCACCAAAAACAAAACTGTATTTAAAAGAAAATACCAAGAATCCTATAAAAACTATATGAAGTCAAATTCCCATAAAAAAGATGAAATTGTGTTTCACTGTGCACATCTTGACCTCTGCTCAAACACCCCACCACTGGTCAAATGGGTAATTGTCCTGCGTTGTCCACAGTGGTGCAAAAAACTCTTAAATAAATGGGACCAGAGTGAAACCAAAGATGGACGAGTGTTACTGTAGAAATGCTGTGTTGTTGTTTTATGAACCATATATTGAAACACCTCGGTGACCTCACGTTGTAGTTATTGTTGTGATGAAACATTTCCTGCTTCTATATCAGAAATACTCTCCTACATCACGTGGTCTCGTGCAGTTCTGCAGCTTCTTAGATGAATCCCTCCTTGGAACATGTCCATTTTCATAATCATCGACTTGGAATCAGGACATGTGCGGCTTCAGCCCAATTGAAATTGTATTTCTCGCCCCTCATCCAGAAATGACTCAGTGTTTTTTTCACATGTAAAGGTTAAAGTCAGTCACATGAGCGTCTGTTTCAGGAAATTGAACAGATGCTTTTTTCTTTTTTGTTTTTTCTTTCCCACCCCACAGTGAGATCTTGTCATTTCGGGAAGTCATTAAATCTGAGTCAATCCCAGCTACTGTTCGTCTCCACTGAAGGAAACCACAACCTCAAATGACACTTTTCACAAGAATGAGCATTCTTGTCTGTCACTATCTGGAGGCCTTAAAAAGCCACTCCAGAATGTGAAGGCTGAAACTCACAAACACAGAGCAGACCCTCCACCATGTGTTACCAGCTGTGACCAGTATCTACTTCAGGTTCAACACTGGGTTCCTGTAATACAATGGCCCATTATTATGAGTCTCCCTCACACACACACACACATACACACATACAATGGGGCAGCTTCGGGCCACCAGATTAGTGGAGATTGACCCCTTCTCCACCCCGGAGCAACTTCCCTTCCTCTCACAGCCAATCAAAATCCAGGCTGGGCAGAAAGTGAAACGTGAAACCGGGGTCTAGACTCAACACTTCA
Organism: Cynoglossus semilaevis; assembly: GCF_000523025.1. Classification (NCBI taxonomy): domain Eukaryota; kingdom Metazoa; phylum Chordata; class Actinopteri; order Pleuronectiformes; family Cynoglossidae; genus Cynoglossus; species Cynoglossus semilaevis. Next base: position 24,085,122 of record NC_024320.1, on the reverse strand, counting down.
AACCTCAGGCCTCAGTTGGAGGCCAACCGAAACAAGGGTTTCATGCTTTTACCCTCAAACATTTTTGTTACCTTTTGGGCTATTTTTCGTTGCATTACAATCGTCACGATGGACTTTCACCTTGGATTTGACCGATGTGGTGACCTCCTCTAGAGAAGTTTCAGTCTAGAGTCAACCGATCACACCAGCAGACCAAGGGCCACAGAGCCATGATGTGTGAATGAGGCTACCACATGCTCTTCTTCTTCTTCTTCTTCTTCTTCTCTTTGTAAGGAGGGCAAATGATGCAGTGTGTGCTCTCCTTCTCCCCTCAGCTGAGCTCCGGATCCCCCTGTAGCTGTGAGGTCGGCCCGGACGGGACAAAGAAGAAGAAGAAATCCAAGAACCTGTAAGTACAGAAACTCAAAACAGTCACATCACCTTTGAAAACTTGTCATGAGAATCGCATTTTAAACTAAGACAGCGTTAAGTCCTGGTGTTTTGTGAGTGATCTTCAGTCGTTCCCACCCTTCGGTCATTATGTTAAAAAGGTGTTGATACATGTGTCTCAACTGATGGTTATTGATAACGGCTTCTTTTGTATCAGTCCACATGGGGTTACTTTAACAGGCACTAGTGGTAGATGGGGTAAACTGCAGCAGAATTAAAAAAAAAACTTTTTGCAGTAAATAATGTAAGAACACGTGAGAATACGTGTCTGGAACAGTTTATGTCTGATATATATATATATATATATATATATATATATATATATATCACGTTTTATGCTAAGGATGGCAGCAACACTCAAAGCTAATCATCTTACACTCTTCATAATCGACCTAATGAAGTGATAAATGATGTGTGTGCTGTCGCAGAGCGTGGCACCATATGGGTCTCACACTTATACAGCAGTGTGAGAGGTGTGTGTGTGTGTGTTCACATGCGTCGTTTGCTTAGCCGGGTTTGTGTGTGTGTAAGATGTGTGTTGACGCCTCAGTGGTTCATCAGCTGTTGAATGATCTTTATTCACGCCGCACTTCATCCAGATGAAAGTGCGTTTCACACCAGGAGGACAATAAAAGCACAGCGAGGACAATAAAAAAGAAAAAAAAACCCAAACACTCACTGCTGTCCTTGGGTCCGACTTCTGCCCATTTTCAGCACAAGCTGCGTTTAAACAGTAGATTAAGTGATTAAGATTCCACAGTTTTTGCTCAGTGCTGTGAGAAGGCTGCCTTTGTCAGCTGCAGCAAAACACTTTCTTTGCTTCAGAAAATGAAAAGATTCAAGGTTTCAGTTTTGAAAGAAATTGGTGAAAAGATCAGTTTGGAATTTGAATATATATATAAATACATACGTACGTACGTACATACATACATCCGTATATATATATAGATATATATAATTGAAATTTAAATATATATAAATATATACTTATATACATACATCTGTGTATACATATATGTATATATATATAATTGGAACTTAAATGTACTTTATATAAATATATACATACATATGTATGTATGTACGTACAGAATTTAAATATATATAAATATATATTTATATACATACATCTATGTATACATATATGTATATAATATATACATATATGTTAATTATAATTATATATATATAAATATATATAATTGGAATTTAAATATATACATACATACATATATGTATACATATATTACATACATAAATGTATACATATATAATTGGAATTTAAATTTATATAAATATATAACATACATAGCTATATGTATACATCTATATAAATATATACATATATACAAACATACATAGCTATATACATACATATATATACATTTCCAACGAATGCGCACATTTTATTATACCAATAAGACCTTTGACACATTTCTGTCTCTTTAATAGCGTTAACACTGTGTGTGACGTTGTGCCAGGTGCAGCGCCTCTTCATTTGAATGGATTTGTCTGTGGGTTCTGCTGTTTAACTGCCATCTCACAGCCTGGTTATGACTGCGATGAAAGCTGCACGGAAGAAAAGCTTTTGTCTGAGATAAATTGGACTGCTGTCATTGATGCGAACCTCTTCTGTCATCATGACTCCATTTAAAAGAGGAAAACTCATCAACCTCTATCAACATGCTGGAAACAGTTGATGTTTGCTTACTCTTATTTATTTTCCCCCAAATGCTCGTGGTTACTGGCTGTTGTCATGGTGTTGAATAATCCTATCCACTTTATTTCACTGTTCCTCATTGGAAATATTAAAGGCGTAATCTGTCCCATCATATTAAGTCAAACAAACAAAAACAAAATCCTTCTGTGTGTCTCCGTGGGATTCAAATCCAATATGTTGCTGCAACAGATAGAAATCTTGGGCCCTTCCTGATCCTATACAACCAAACATAAAGGAAATGAAATCATTCACTCCATATGTCAGAGACTGATGTGTAACACGTAGGAAGATCTTTGTCGGTGTGGTGAAATCACGTTGCTATTTATAGCTAAAGCAAAGGTAACTGAACTTGGACGGTGTGTTCAGTAGTAGCAAAATATTTAACTTTCTCAGTACTGTTTTGTACTGTTCTAGAGAGGTGGTAAAACAAAACATGTTTTGACCACCAGTCTCCTAATGATAATGATGATAGTACTAGTAGATTCCATAGTCTAGCGGTTAGCACGCTTGCTAACCGAAAGCCGAAAAATAGGTAAAAACACACAGATGTTTCAGTTAAAAAATACATTTTGAAACGCTCATTTTACCAGATCAAATAAAAAAGGTTGTGCTTTTCAACTTCCAACGTACTTTAAGAAAATATGACGCTTGTGTTTTGATTATAGATGATGTTGCTACTGTACTGCTTGCTGACGTGGTTTAGCCCCAAACAGCTAATAGCTAACTGCTTTCTCGTGCATTAATTTTGAAGTAGTGTAAGGAAAGCTAGTGTCAGTGTCTTAGTTATCTTCTCTAAAACAACACTGTTTAAAATAGCATGTAATTTAAACAATTCAAAAATAATTGGTGCTTAGCGCTAGCTAGCTAGCTTATTAGCAGCTATCAGGAAAATAAGAGTTTCTCGAATGCTAAAGACAGGCTATGAGACCTGTTTCCTTCTCAGTCAGGTATCATACAATACTCCCGCGCTTCCTTCTCTCTTTCATCACGTCATCTCTGCCTCTCATCTCCATTGTACGCAGTTTTCTGCCTGTTCTGCTGCATCCGAACATCTGTTTTTCCTGGGATTGTCCCCCAGTGTCTCTTCTCTCCCCCTCCATTACCAGCCTTTGTTTTTACTTAGTCCAGGTGTTCCTTTTCCGCACGCAGTCACTCCCAGCAAGGCTCCACTTGCCTTCTCTCCCTCTCAAGTAGCAATAAAGCAATAAACCCAACCAAACCATTAGCTTAACGGGAGCTTCGTGATACGACACAGAAAGTTTGTAAAACATAATGATGGTTTTTAGAGATGTGGATTATCTCATGTTATTTATCATAGATGTGGTGCATCTTTGATGCTGTGCAGAGTTGGTTGAGGTAAATATTGTTATGAATATTATTATTATGAAGCCGACTTTTTTCTTTAAAACGAAAATCAAGACATTTTCCGTTAACAGCTAAATCACATTAATTTGATTTTGGAAAATGTCACCACCATCCAATGAAAAACCACCACCCTATTTAGATATTAGGGATGACTTTATACAACTTTTTTATGTCCTATACTGATGTGAACCTTCTTTTCTCCTCCAGCATGGGGCGGGCTGCCATTGCTGAGCCGATAGTATATTTTTGCAGCATGTCTTGCAAAGTTAAGGTCAATGTTTTGGCTTAGGTATCGGATCAGACGGGTCGTTTGGGCTTAGGTATCGGATCAGACGGGTCATAGTTGCTTTTTTTTCGATGTTCAGTCCTGACATTTCTGATGTTTTCCTGATGGATCTTGAGTATCGGATCGAACTATCCCTAGGTATACCATAATATATGGTACACATATAAAGCTGACGGTTCTTATAACGTTGTGGCGCTGCATATCATTTGTGACATCATTACAGTCTCCAACTGTTGTTGCTTAAAACGGCCAATACAGTTCTACTTTCCTTGCCCAGAAAACTGCAAAGCTGGTTCTGCCTTACTGAAAGGAGTCTTTCCCCTCTTGAAACTGTGTAGTGATTGGGCGAGCCCAGGGTCCGCCTTCCCCAGACCCCCAGGACTATATAATGCTCCACAGAGCAGCTCAGGGGTTAGAGGAATGTGATTGTTAAACAACCCTTGGGCCTTGAGCAGTGGGACTCTCCTGACACACGTTTACATGCTGTCAACTTTACACACATGCCAAGTGAAAGCGCACACTGGCTGGTACCCATGTTCCACGCTATGGTCGACTTCTCCGAGAAGTACCTGGAAAGGTAAGAGCAGAGCAGAGGGTGGTCGAGGGTGTGTGTGTGTGTGCATGGCTTCGTTTGGGAGTCGGTTTGGTGTGATCGGGAATTAGAAGTGTATCAGTGTGGGAGGGTTAGGAAAAGTGTGACCCGGGGGCGCTGTTTGATGTCCCACGGGGTGAAGCTGCTCTGAAGCTGGTAGGAAGCAATCTGACCTCTACATGCAGCTCATTTGATAGTCACAGTGAGGGAAAAGAATCCCTCATGAGGCCACAGTGCTCCGGCTATTTTAGAGGAAGGAGAGATAATTTCTCACTTGAGGCTGCCCCTCTATCTTATTATACATAGCCTCAATTTCAGGAATAGGATTGCTCATGTGGTTTTGATGGCAAAAAAAGAGAGAGTTTGCTCAGAAATAAAGCGCCTGTCGCTCTTGATGGAGGGAGACTATGAATGTGCTGGTGGTATATTAATGGACAAGATATAGGACACTTCCCCTTGTCGTTGTTCTTGGAAGATTGATATTGCTTTTTCATTTATAGATGTACAGAAAAAGCACTGCTTCCACTCTCTTGTTGTGCTGCTTCATCTGTCAAGACTGCCAGGAAAATCAGGATTCTTTCTGTGTTCCCAAAAGTGTGAACGCTGTTCAGAGTGTTGGAGACACGCCGTCACAACCCTTGACCTTTTACACCAACACAGACACCAGTGCACAAACTGCCTCGGACACTGCGCGGCGTTATTTGTGCGTTGCGTTCTCTATTGACTTTACAGGCTTCTGTAAACACAGCAGCAGCAGCAGGGATGAAAACACGCTGCAACGTTTTCACTGCCACCGTCTGGATTTCAATCCCTCCTCTGTGCACACAGCTCACTTAACTGTGGGACGCAGGGATGAAAACACCAAATGGAAAAAAAATCTTCATTATATCCTGTAAAATGACAGCGGGACTTTCTGCTCCGTGTGACTTTCGTACCGATTTTAAAAAAAATCTTCATTATATCCTGTAAAATGACAGCGGGACTTTCTGCTCCGTGTGACTTTCGTACCGATTTTAAAGCAGCCTTCACATGTCATGCACATTTAATTATTTCATGTTTTTTATTCAGCATGTTTCCAGGGGGAATTCGATTGATCATCTGTATGTTTCTATTTCTAAAGAGATCATTTTCCAAAAGTACTTAAAATGCCTTAGCAACATTTGGTCAGTTTTAAGTCATACTCAAAAGCAGCCTTCACATGTCATGCACATTAATGCACACATTTAATTATTTCATGTTTTTTATTCAGCATGTTTCCAGCATGTCATACTCGCAAATGTTCTGACTTCCAACCTAGGATAAATTTATAAGACAAATTAAAAAAAAAGACTATATATAAAAAGATTACAGGTTTTTCACCTTATATCCATAGTTGAAATATAAATACTTCCATCAGAAAATTCCTTCTTTGTGAAATTCTGTATGATGTTTCTATGGCTTGTCTAGAAACTTAAATCCAGTTCCCACATCCAAAAAATGAGTAATTCTAACATTTTTTTTGTTATATTTTCTTCTTTGGGCATTTAGCCCAACTGAATTAGTACTAAACAAAGTACTCCTACTCGAAAACAAGAGATACATGAGAAAACATATCAAGGAGTGAAGTAGCTAGCATTATCACCCGCTGAGAAGCGTTAGCTGCATGCTAACAGCCACCCGCAAGTGCTTAAAGAAAACAGGGTTACAATTTGAAATGAGATACTAAATCAGTTCTAAATGACACTGCTGGAATACAAAAAATGCTAATGCTAGCTGATGCCATGGAAATCATACGTTTAGATTTCTGATTTGAGTTTTTCCAAATGGATGAGCAAAATCTTAATTCTAGGTTTTAATTTGGGAAATTAAACTGGAATTAGAAAAAAAGCGTTAGCATTAGAATTAGCAACATGCGAGCACTCAGACACGTTTTGCTAACTGTCAAACAGCCAGTTGATCACCTCAAAACAACCAAATATTAACACACTGAAAGTAAACATGTTGCACCACATTTTGCAGGTTAGATAAATGTACTCAAATGAATATTTTACTTTGGCTAACGAAGGACAAGTTCTAATCCTAAAACCTAGCATAGCTGCAACATTTCGGCCCTGCGTCCGTGTTCCTGTATATGCTGTCACAGTTGTCCAGATATTTGTCCACACTGACGTCCTGATCCGATGACATCCGTTCAAATGGGGTCGAGAATTCGCGCGGTACATTTTGATCCGCAGCGTGTCTGTCTGCAGCTTCTCCCCGCGTGCTCTCTGAGCACTTCCCTGAGAGTGCGGCCTACTTTTTCCGAACACCAGGAATATCCGGCAGGGTGCTATTAGCGCATCTAATGTGAGCCAAGCAAAGAGGGAATAAAGAGAACGGGAACCTGCAGATAATTGCGGAGCTGAAGACCTCTCACTTTTTCACTCAAACACTCTAAGTGCTTTTTGTCCTGTTGAGCCAAAGCAGACGCTCAAGTGTGCGAAACCCGTCATGTGTGCCAAACAAATCCACGGTGTAGAGGGCTTTATTGATATGTCAGCTGAGGACAGTCATTATGGTAATTCCTTACTTTTGTTCACGTGATTATATTAAACAGATGGAAATTAGGACTCGGTGTATGTTATAAATGAAATGTGATAATACAGCTCTAATGACAGGGGGTTGTTAGCAGCTTGAGTGAATGGGAAACTTAATGGAACCTGTCAAACGTGAAACTGTGAGAAGAGCTGTTAAGAACTGGGGGTGGGGGGTGGGGGGGTGCTGTAAAGTCATTAGTGCGAGTCTAAAAATAGTCCAGCATGAGACTACTTTCAGTTCCTGATCTGAAACAGGAGCAGGTAAATCTGGGCGTTTTACATCAAATTAAAAAAAAAAAAAAGCCCTCAAATTAGAAGTGTTTCCTCCCTGCGTCTGGTGTGTGTCACTCCAGCCGTGGACGACTGTGAGTTTAAAGTTTCGTCCAGAACGGTTTGCATGTCGTGTTAATGGTCTTTTTCCTTTGTTTAGGACATTAGTTTGAGCGCGGCTCTTGATTTTGGAAACTCTCCTCATCTGGAGGATGACAGGAGGCATGGAACGTGTCAGTCCGCTTTGAGTTTACAATCATCCAGGCAGTTTAAAACTGGCCCGACTTACACTCACAACCTCCACATATATGAAATAAATTACACTTTTCTATTTTAAGATTTTAAAGTTTTTTTTGTCTGAAACTAAACTGAGAATGTTGAAAAAAAACAACAACAAAAAACCCTGCGATGATGATGTAATCCATGAGTTGTTTCCAGGACTGAAATAAACCAATGAGCTGCAGTCGGTGTTTGTAGTGTCTAGTGACACCCACATGGTGGCAGGAAAGAAACATACTTCTGCCTTAAAGTGCCTGTTGTTATGACATCAGTGCCACATCCTTCCCACTGGAGCTCATGCTTTTCCACAGCCGTGATAAATAGACAGAATCTGTGCCTTTGTCAGGCCAAACGTATCTATATATACTTCTCCAACACTTAT
>NC_024320.1:24071864-24077001 GCF_000523025.1 Cynoglossus semilaevis | reverse complement strand
TAGATTAGATTAGATTAGATTAGATTAGATTAGATTAGATTAGATTAGATTAGATTAGATTAGATTAGATTAGATTAGATTAGATTAGATTAGATTAGATTAGATTAGATTAGATTAGATTAGATTAGATTAGATTAGATTAGATTAGATTCGACCAGGTTGGATTGGATTGGATTAGATTCAGTTAGATTAGATTAGATTAGATTAGATTGGATTTGATTATATTAGACCAAATTAGACCAGATTGGATTAAATTGGATTAGACCACATATGATTAGATTAGATTGGATTCGATTCGATTAGACCAAATTAAACCAGAATAAATTAGACCAGATTGGATTGGATTAGATTAGATTAAATTAGATTAGATTGGACGAGATGAGATGAGATTGGATTAGATCGGACTGGATTATATGAGATTGAATGAATTAAACCAGAATAAATTAGACCAGATCGGATTGGATTATATGAGATTGAATTATTCCACATCTATATAATTAATAAAATTAGAATCAACACAAAAGCAAATGTAACACTTAGTAAAATAAAATACTAACAACTGTACAAATACTGAGACAATAGACTTCATTAATCCTGCAGGAGTTCTTTAAGGGAAATTCATCCACTGGAAGACACTTCTCGAAAATGGCCTTGGATTATAACCCAGAATTTAGTTAGAATTTCTCAGCCCACAGTGATGTGTTCCGTGAAAAACGATTAACTTGTGTTTTTTCACTTTTCTATCCAAGAAATACCCCTGTGACCATTTGATACGTCCGGAGCTACGACTCAAAGTATCTAAAACCCCAGGGTCATGGGTCATGGTCATTAAAAAAAAAGAAACACCCCAGAGATGGGAAAATGTGAAAATAACAAAGAAACTCTCCGAGGTTTTAACTCTACCCTGTGACTGAATCACTTACGAGAAGCAAAAAGTGAGTAACGACAAAAAAAACAAAAAAGGAATTTTTTGACTCTGGCCAAAACTTTATAGCGCCAAACCCTGCTGTTCAGCTGTGGTACTGCAGTCAAAATAGCATATTTGGATACAATTCCAAAGACCAGGTTTACGACCTGATCTGTAGGTAAATCAATCGTTGGGTGAATTGCTGAAGTTCTTACGTTTCTCTGACAACAGACTCGTTTAAGGAAATTGCGATACGTATCTTTATTATTCCTGAACCAGAGCGATCTGTGCCACGAAGGCCTTCTCCTGGTTCTGTGAGTCAACCGCACCGGCTGAGCTCATAACACCAAACACGCCCGAAAAAGACACACTCATCCAGATTGTGAAGGAGCCATTGAGCTGCTGTTTCCATCAGGCCATGCTGTCATGCTGCATCACCAGCACGGGCATGTTGCTACCTTTCCTTTTTTCCAGCAGTCGTTGGAAAAAAAAACAAAAAACAAACATCTTACGTCTGTAGCTGACTGTGTTCACTTCAACCCCTCCCCCTCCTCCCCCGTAGTCTTGATTTCATGCATATTCATGTCCTGGTTGCAGACTGGGAATTTCCCCCACACCTGTGACTGGATTACAGGCACCAGTGATGTGTGCATCAGTTGTCTTGGGTACAGGTGGCGCTCCTTTGTAGCGTTCACGTGGGTGTTCTTTCATCCTCAAGTTGACTATTTGAGCTAATCCCACATCTACAGCTGCGTCTGTGATCCCTCTCCTGCTCCCCGCCGCAACGTCGTGTTTGATGGTAAGAATAACTGGAAGCTCCTGTTTTCTTTTATGTATTTTAGGAGCGCAGCGACTCTCCTGGGGGTTGTGGTCTTGCCAGTGGGACAGCTTGCAGTGATTAGGGCCAGCGAGTGCACACATCACAGTGCTGCATTATTAGCAGGCCAGTCAATCCACAGTGGAAATCAAAAAGCAGAGATTCAGGAAATGGGTGTTGAGTGAGGTCACTTCCCAAGGAAGTGGCACGTGCTTCAGGTCAGGAGAAGCCAGGACAGGTACCCTGGGATTTGGGAGTGCGCAGTTAGCGCACGCTAATGTGGGGCGACGCCTGGTGTTTTACCACGTTGGCGTGCACTGTTGAACCTCCGTTTGGTGACTGTAGACAGGTGGAGCAGGTGAGGGGAGAGCAGTCAGGGGGAGGATTCTGAACGCTGGGGCGAAGCAGCAGGCGAGCGAGGAGGTCAGCGTGCCCCCAGGCCGCGGCCCTGGGTCGGATCCCCTCTGGGCACACGGAGAAACGGCGTGATGAAACAGAGGAGTGTGTGTTGAGTTTCTCTCCTCCTTCTCTTCTCTGCCACATTCGCTCAGTCCCTGCCAAGGAACCTGTCAGGGACACATCTACAGGAAGCGACAGTCGGCTCTGTTAGATTGACAGGAGATTCACTGCGACCAAAGCCGGGGAACGCGGCGGAGTTTCAGCCTTCCGGGGGAGAAATCTTTACCAGTATTCCCAGCTGAAGACGAAATGTACACAACATAATTGTTTTTGCTTTTTTCGCCGGCTTTTGTGCATTTGCTGTCATGTGGATTGGATTTCCTTCAGCTGTAGAGCTGTGTTGGCCGTGATGCCCATGCTTTATTGGATTGGTTTAGATGTGGACGCTGGACTTGGAGACTCAACACTTTTGTTTTTCCTTCTCCTCCTCTGTTTTTCTCCCTCTATCTACTTGATCACTCCCGTCAACCCCTATTCCATTTTCCCTCTTCCAATCCTCCCACCCTTTACCCCACTCAACTCCACTCATACATCTTTGACTTTTCCCTTCCTCCCCTCCTCCTCCCACCCTATTTTCCCTCTTCCTCTTTATTTTTCTCAGGGCAAAAGACATGAAAAATCGACTGGCGTTCCTGCGAAGGAGGAATGAATCCCCGGGAAGCAACGCGGCCAGTAAACTGGACAAGGCCATGAAGTCCGTCAAGTAAGTGGCCACTTCCTGACAGTGTGACCTCGGGGGGGAAAGGGGGGGTCGGTGGGCGTGACGCTCTCCCACTCCTGGTGGAGCGATGACCTTGGAGTAGGCAGCTGTAGAGATGAGAGCGTGGCCGGTGTCGTATGTTACGGTGAATACCAGTCAGTCAGTTAGAGAAGGACTGGAAAATACAACTTCATGAAACAAGATAAAAAGTATAGAAAGAAGGAAGAATCTAGAAGTTTGACATCGATGGGTGATGAGAATCAGTAAGGAAGAATCTAGAAGTTTGACATCGACGGGTGATGAGAATCAGTATCATCACTGCTATACATTAAAATCACACACAATATTTTTTTTTTAACAGTCTTTAAAGTAAAGGTAGAAAAACATTTTGTGAAAAAGTACACAGTGCAAAAGTGTAAATCAAACTCAAACTTCTTTTCACTCTGCTCTAACTTTTTTTTTTTTACTAACAACATTAATAGTGTCCAGACACAAGACATCAGGTGATTCTGTTTGCCACATACACACATTAGCCCAGGTCACTGGGGACGAGCGCTGATGTAAACAGGAAGTAGTCAACTGTCACCAGGGAGAAATCACATCGTCAGGGAGTCAGCGGGGAATTTAGTTTGAATTTAGACGGAAACTGAGACGGAGGTGAAACTGGAGGGAATGTGTTAATGGAGCTGTTAGTTCAGTGCTAATAGCTGATAAGTGACCGTGAGGACCATTAGAATAGAAAAGAAAAGAATAGAATAGAATAGAATAGAATAGAATAGAATAGAATAGAATAGAATAGAATTACAATAACAACAATAATAATAATAACAATATTGCGTAGGATAGAATAATTTAAAAATATAATAATTAAATAATTAATAATTAAAATTTAATTTATATAAAAGAATGTTTATAGTAAAATACTTCACAGTAAGCAGAGTATGTACATACCTAGTACACAACAAATATACAAAGTATTTCACCAATACAAGTATTTAAGATAGAAATGCGAAAAAATATAAACATTAAAGTAAAATAAAACAATGTAGGTAAAAAGTAATGTTTTAAGGACAAAAATAACTCTAGTATTTATAAATGTTTGGGCCTTTAAACTAAAACATCTGTGTCTTTTTTGTTATTATAGAAACAATAATATTTATATTTATGCATTTAGCAGACGATTTTATCCATAGTGACTTACAAGAGATTCAAGCTTCATGTGTGGGATCAATGAAGGCGCTCTCCAGAGGGTGGGAGTGGGAGTGCAGGAGGAGAAGGGGAGGACAGGAAAGGGTTAAATCAGGAGGGTGGGGGGTGTCTTCAATAACACACACTAACACACAATATCAATAATGAATATTGTTATACTTTATTTAATACCTCAAAGTCAAGCGAGAACCTTCAGTCTGCCCGCTCTCCTTCAGTACATGTTGGTGAAGAGTGTGAGTGTGTGTGTGTGTGTGTGTCAGTGATGTGTATTGAAGGCCCAGTGTTTCACGAGAGGCAGCAGGGGGCAGACAGACTCTGGTTTGGGGGGCAGGGCTTTCTAAACCAAAGCCTGTCCCCATTGGTCGACCGAGGCCCCTCCCATTCTGCCTGCCAAGCAGCCTTCAATGGGAATATAAAGTCCTCCCCCTCCTCTCCGGCAGACAGACTCATGGCTCTCGGTTTACAGAGCAGTCCCTGAGGTAGAGGTAGCTGCATGAGAGGGAGAGGAGCAGTTCTCACACAGACTAGAGAGGGAGTGAGGAGCAGTGAGGAGCAGTGAGGAGCAGTGAGGAGCAGTGAGGAGCAGTGAGGAGACCAGAGCAGAGGAGTTTTCCACTCATCCACCTGGACACATTCCTGCGGATGGGTCACACAATGAGAAACCTGACTGAGATGGGCTTGTTAAAGAACTGCTCTGCTTTCATCTGCAGGCCCACCCCAGAGGAGGCACTGAAGTGGGGGGACTCACTGGACAAGCTGCTGACTCACAAATGTAAGTTTCTTTGTCACTACTTTCATCTGAACTCCTCCTCCTCCTCCTTCTTCTTCTTCTTCTTCTTCTTCTTCACGACCCGTCGACTCTCTTCTCTCCTAAACACCATATGTCTCAATGCAGCGCAGTGTCAACCACATGCTGCATGCTGGAGAGGGAGGGAGGGGAGAGGGGGGGACGGCAGGGAGGGGGGAGGTGTGCATAGGTTGTTGTATGGGGAAGGGAGGGGTGGGGGGGTCAACGTGCCACATTGAAAACATTTGAATCCTTCTC
>NC_024320.1:24067598-24071827 GCF_000523025.1 Cynoglossus semilaevis | reverse complement strand
CCTCCCCCCCCCCTTTGCTCTCGTCCACTTCTTACCTCACGGCTCTTTAGCAGAATGAGGTAAGGGATGACCGATTGCATTGGCTCCACTTATCAGCGTGGGTGATTCATGGGAACGGAAAGGTGCAGACAGGAGCGGTGGGTGGACTCGGGCTTCCTGCCTTTCTTCTGACTGTGTGCCTTTCTTCCTCCAATCATTAACCCGAGACTGAAACTTTGAAAGAAAACACCACAAGTTTTTAGCTTTTATTCTTAAATGCTCTTTTCCACCTTTGAGAAAAAAAAAAACAATGAAGGATTTTTATTTAAACACAAATGGACCTATGACAGGAAATTAATGGATGAATAGCAATTATTTTGTCTAAATCTTAACAAATTTTCTACAATGTTTATGTTTTTTTTTTTTTAATTTTTAAATTATGTCTTTAATTCCAACCACATGACTCAAACAAAAAAAGCGGTGGGGAGTTGTTTTAGTGGCAGGAGCTCCGAGGAGAGAGAGAGCACTGGAGCTGGAGAGGTTGCCATGGCACTGGAGTCAACTCTCACGGTGTTTATTCTTCTGCTCTGTCTCAGATGGTCTGGCAGCGTTCAGAGCGTTCCTGCGCACAGAGTTCAGCGAGGAAAATCTGGAATTCTGGCTAGCCTGCGAGGAATACAAGAAGATCAAGTCACAGTCCAAGATGGCGTCCAAAGCCAAGAAGATCTTTGCGGAGTACATCGCCATCCAGTCCTGTAAAGAGGTGAGCGTGGACCTAGCTGTCCTGTGTTGGGGGGAGGTGGGGGTTAGAGGGTGTTTGAATGTAAACTAAAACCCCGTCTTCCTTTGACTCCCCCTGGCAGGTCAACCTGGACTCCTACACCAGAGATCACACCAAGGAGAACCTGCAGAATGTGACGCGCTCCTCCTTCGACCTGGCGCAGAGGCGGATATACGGGCTGATGGAAAAGGACTCGTACCCTCGGTTCCTCCGCTCAGAACTCTACATGGACTTAATCAACCAAAAAAAGCCCAGCTCCACGAGCGCTCCAACGTCGTCGTAGGAGACTGAGAGAAAAGACAAGACGGAGGGAGAAGGAGGAGAGGGGAAAGAAAAGAGGAGCAGACTTGAAAAAAACAAACCACACACATGTTGGTGGGAGTGATGTTGTGAGGGTCTTAGTTCTTTTTTATTTTATTTTTTTTTATTTGTCATGATGTGTGTGCGTGTGCGTGTCGTTGGGTCCACTAATATTCGATGACTGATGAGGTTTGTTTATGGCACTGCAAAGGAATGTAGTTTACACAGTTCCCAGGTGAATGGATGAGTGGAAGGCACCGATGGACGGGTGCATGGATGTTCCTGTAAAAATACAGAAGCCCAGGAGCAGAAGCTGGTTACTTGTCTGATCACTGCTGAGTTTTGTTTTTTGTTTTTTTTTTTCATCATCGTTGTATAGAAAATAAAAACACACATGTTTGTGTTCTGAATCAGTTGTACTGGAGAACAGGAGGAGGGTGGACTTTAGTCAGACCTGAAGACAGTCCGGTACTGTTTTGTCCCATTGTCCTCTGTTGTTTTGTCAAGAACTTTACATCGTTACTCCTCTCCTCCGTCACGACCACGTGAAGCCACGTCTTCAGCCGCCGGTACGACTCCACGTCTCACTGCTGGTTTTCCCTTGGAAATCTGCGACGGAGACGGAAACGCTTGACGCCACACGCTCTCACGACGCTTCAATAAACAACTCTCACCGTAACGGTGGAGACGACGAAGACGAATTTACAGCAGGACGCACAGCCAAACGACTTCTCCTACAATGCCGTCGCTCCATTCTGGACCGTGAGGAAGCTTTTCTCAGGACATTGCTTTGAAATGTTTCGCCTCCGCCCAAAAAAACTCCAGCTGTTTTCTGTTGTCCCTTCATGCCGCCCTGTTGTGTCTTTCCGACCTGCACTCCAATAGTTCTACTGAGCAATACTCCACAGGTCACCTGGGTCACAGTCCCACAAAGAACTGCTCCACGTTGTACAAACGTTCATGTATTTATTCTGACATTCATCCGGCCCGGACGCCCTCGCCGCCTCCAAAGCACTCGGCTCAACGCTCGCTCACCTTCCTCCTCCAAACACCAAACATGCACAGAGCTGTCCTGAACTTTTAAGTGCAATATTTTTTTAAAATTTTATTTTATTATTGTTTTGGTTCTGTTCATTTATTCCTGGCATGTGTTGAGTTTTTATGTGGAACACAAACCGCTTAAGCTCTGTATTAACTTTATTTGTTTAAGAAAAAGACGAAAAACTTAGAGCTATATGGTTGACTTACAGTGTAACGAGAGAACTTTCCAGAACCGTTAGTAGTTCAGTAAATTTTAAGTCTAATTGTTTGTGTCGACCCCTCAGCAGCAGGCAGCTGGGGCTGTTGTAAATAGAGTTCTTTAAGAAAATTATGTGATAACACATTTAAAAAATAAAAATAAAAACAAAAAAAATGCTGAAAGGTCTCTGCCGGCGGTGAACGCGGGGCTCGGCTGTATTTCTGTAAATATGAGAGACTCAAAACTATAAGATGACATGATATGTTTAAATAACGTATAGAGGAGCAGGGGCAGGTACAATCTGCTCTTCTTCCTGGTCATACACTGCTTGTAAGGAGTTTTTCTGAAATGCATTTTTATCATTTCCACTGTTTACAATCCAAACTGCATCTCTGGTTATCACAGGTTCCCAAACAGTAGATTCCATTTGGTGTCATCGCTAATGAGTAATAAACCAACCAGCTGATGAAGCGAGCAGAGCTGTGTGTGTGTGTGTTTTTCAACAATGATGTTTCCTCGTCCGCAGGCTGTACATTACACTGTTTAAACAGTCAGATGGGTCACGTCTGCTCAGAACCCAGGAATGTTCAGACACTTCTCAGATTTTATCATAAAGACAAACACCTGAGGGCTAACAACTCCTGTGGTGCAGAGGTTATCGCCGGGTGCTGCACAAAGGCACCGGATTTAAGAAAATGTATTTAGCGCAAAACAAAAGGCCATGTTAATGTGTGCCTAATAATGTAACGGAATGGAAAACATCCAATAATTAGAAGACAAACAGCACAACAAAAAAATAAATAAAAAAAAATGGTAAAAAAAAGGAACAAAAAATTAGCTTCAAACAGATCAGACTATCGAAGACTTTCAATCCAAAAGGGATCAAATATATCTCCATTAAACAAAACGCCTTTAAACTGACAAAGTCAAAACATTAGATAACACAGCAATAACACACACAATAAAACACATTTATTTATGGACCTTTAAAAATGTAAATTTTCTGCATGGTTAACAGAGCCAGAAAGTGAGCAGAGCTTTCACTCGAGCAACACATTTCAGTTGAAAACACTGTCTCCGTCTAAAGGCTGGTGAACGGCTGGTTGAAAAGCTGTTACTTAGTGTTAGATTGCTGCATCGGCAGATACCGACACTGGTATCGGTATCAGGAAATCCTTACAGATTAGAACAGTGTCAATGTTCGCAGACCAAGAAAAAAGTAAATAAATAAAAAACATTTGTGACGGAATTAAAAATAATGTATTTTGTATATAAATATATATATATGAAGAGCCATAAAAGGTATTTTTAGTCGTTTACTGTAGTCGTAGCCCAATGAAACCAGTGGCTCCACGGTCAATTGTTTAATTTGAGATGTTTTGGTCTAAACCTCCGTGAGGTTTACCAAGACTTCTAAGGCGACATCCAGCAATCTTTAATTTTCAATCTCTTCAACAGTCTCTCTTTAAGCGGTGACCCAGCTAGCATGGAAAAGTATCATTTTTCATTTTCCGCCCTGCTGCATCCAAAACATTCAAAAGAAAGCCTTGTTTGCCCACACCCATCGGTGTATTATGACACAACACTGTGGGTGCTCCGTGGAAAAGTACCTGACCTCCGCAGGCTCAGTCTCCTGTTGTCATTGACCAAACAACAACAACAACAAAAGTGTGAAAAGAAATGAAAAGATGGGGCCTTGAGTTTAGGACGAGGCAGCAGGAACTGTTGTTTCAGTGAACATTTTAAAAAGTTCGCAATGAAATAAGTTTGAATTTTTCCTGACATATTCTTTAATTTTTGTGTTTACCTTTAACTGTTAGATTTTTTGCCAAGCTAATATCTGCTTCTCCCTGTTTCTGACTGATTTGAGCGTTTACCTGTTGTTGTTATAGATAGATAGATAGACAGACAGACAGACAGACAGACAGA